>NC_048542.1:10952853-11274593 GCF_902806685.2 Maniola hyperantus
TTCTGGACCTGGTACTCTCTGTCTAGCCACAAGTTTTTTTTTATATAAAAAATATAAATTGTGTCTATTTCTAATGAGGCTTTTTATTAAACTGATTTCAAAATAGGAGAAGCCTCTTAATCAAATTTATATTATCCATATTAATACTAATATTATAAATGCGAAAATGTATCTGTCTGTCTGTAAGTATGTGTCTGTCCGTCCGTCTGTCCGGTCTGTCCGTCCGTCCGTCCATCGTGTCTGTCAAGATAACCGTTGACTTAGAATCATGAAAGGTAAATAGGTAGGTCTTATAGCACAAGTAAAGGAATACATCCGAAAACCGTGAATTTGTGGTTGCGTCACAGAGAAATTAATTTTTTTCAATTTTCAAAGTAAGATTTCATATGATACCAAAGGGGTATCATACTTTAGCTTTTAAAGGACTTTACCTGCACAGTCTAAAACAATTTTTTATTTATTTTTATGCATAATGAAGTGATCCTATAAGGGTTCTTTTTTCCCTTTGAGAAACTGACTGTTATAATTAATGTAAGTACAGTTTAAACGGCTTGGTCTAGAAACTTGAGATTTTTCATGTAGGTTTTTTTTATAATCCCGACACCCACTAAGAAAGGATTTTCTTACAGCTAGCTTTTCTGGTGGGAGGCTTCGGCCGTGACTAGTTACCACCCTACCGGCAAAACTGTGCTGCCAAGCGACTTAGCGTTCCGGTGCGATGCCGTGTAGAAACCAAAGGGTTTACTAAAAACTGCCATACCCCTTCCAGGCTAGCCCGCTTCCATCTGAGACTGCATCATCCCTTACCACCAGGTGAGATTGCAGGCAAGTGCTTGCTTGCAAGTTGCTTGTATCTAAATAAAATAAATATAAAATAATAATAGTTAGGTATATTATAATACTAGCTGCCCCGGCGAACTTCGTACCGCCTAACAGTCGATTATTTTTCAGGATTTTTATATGTATTTTTCTCTCCGTAAGAACTATTATCGTACTTCAAGGAATATTATGAAAAAAGAATTAGCGAAATCGGTTCAGCTGTTCTCGAGATTTGCAATCAGCAACACATTCAGCGATTCATTTTTATATATAGAGATATACCTACTATAGAGCACTAAATATCAATAATTAGGTCTACAATGTACGTTGTAGGCGTAAGCCTATGCAAATCTCCTGTCCTGGACAGCTTGTACGTCATTGAAGTAAGTACCTAAATCCAGTATCCCAGTACATGGCACAACTAAGCCCATTGATGTTGGAATCCCCCTTATTCTAGGACTAAGCCAGTAGGTAATTAGGACGTCTGGCTCTCGAGATCTGGACCTAACCGCATCGCCTACAGGAATAGCAATCTCTGAACTAATATCGTCTATGCCCTAGGGATATTATGAGCTAGGTTTATTTGCGTTGTTGTGTGGATAGCTTTGATTAGTTACATGAGAATCACAGGGCATAGTCGATAATGTAAATAACAGACAAGAAGAAAACATACAGAAATAAGGCATGGACGCTCTGGAGAAGATACACGGCATTTTTGGATAATATTTATTGTAAACCACCATTCAGCAAACATGTTGTAGGTTTCTGGGTTTGAATATCGGCAGGGGCTTAGACTAGGTGTAGAGAATAGGATCAATGGGCAATCGAGATGATGCCTATTTAAAATAGATAAAACAAAATTATTTTTTAGGAATTACTAAATAGAGGGTCTGCCAAAATTTGTAAAATCCACGTTTTAATAAACGCTGAAACCTATCTTATCAGTCTATCACTGTATTCGTTTTTGCTAGCGTTTTACTTAATACATCCTGTATTATATTTTATTAAATTTGCAAAAGATGATTTTCTTTTTGGTCCAAGAGCCTGGAGGAATTTTAAGTAGGTGCTTGATAAAAGCAGAAAGATTGTAACAAGATTCTCCTTCATAAAAATATATCCTCGGTGCCTGAACTAAACTACGGGGATAATATACTACGGGGCCTAAAGGGATGAAATAGAAGTTTGAAATTTGTGTAGCCCATGCGAACGAAGTCGCGAGGATAAGCAAGTCTAAATATATAAAAGGAAAAGGTGACTGACTGACTGATCTATCAACGCACAGCTCAAACTACTGGACGGATCGGGCTGAAATGTGGCATGCAGATAGCGCTATTACGACGTAGGCATCCGCTATGAAAGGGTTTTTGAAAAGAGTAAAATAGGGGTTTGAAATTTGTGTAGTCCACGCGGACAAAGTCGCGAGCATAAGCTAGTTACTTATAAAATTGCAAGGACTCAATTGGTGTCAGAAAAGTTTATCTATCAAGTATTAAAATAAAACTTCACAGCACCAGTTTTATACCATACCTATAATATTATAAGATGATTGTTACGAAGGCAGATAAATGGTGACCATAATTTGCCTGACAGTTGCAGTCCAAAACCCCAAAACTATGAACTCACCGAGATAGAAATACTTTATTGCTCACAAAACATAAGATAAACAAGACAAAAACAACGAAATTAAAAACTAAAACAATTGTATGCAAAGGCGGTCACCGAGGACCAGCTTTCAGTCTTGTTTGTCTAATCGGGCAACGCTGAAGAACCACCATAGATACATTTATTAAACACCACCTTAATTTTTTCTACTGGCTCTCAGGCTATCACTCTATGAAGCGCTGTAGGCACCATGTTTCAATTAAGTACGAACATATTTCTACACAGCTGTAAAGAATGTTCTTTATTCTTGCTACAAGTAAATAGCAAATCCTCAAAACCCTAACCGTATTTTGTGGTATACAGATAAGGTTACCATGTTGCATCTTGAAATATCGAGAATCAAATTGGTCGCACTTAATATTTGTGCTTTAAATTAACATTTTTTCAGTATCTAACTTAGGCACGTAAAAGAATTGATGCCTTTGAAAATATGTGGTGCTGGAGACGGATTTTTTTTTAAATTCTGAATTTTTTTTTGGGATCTTTTAATGATTATAATTTGACTATGTCAGATCCATAATAACCTAATCATATATCTTTCTACTATCTTATCTTAATACTCTATTTTCTTACGTCTCTTTAATTCTTACAATAAATTCAAAAAGAGTTCTCGCGGCTGAGGAAAATGGCATCGCGAGATCACTGGAAAATACGACACATCCGATAAGTGTAAACAAAACCGAGTAATCATTGCGGCTCGCATTTATTCACTCCGCACACACTCCACCAATAGATGGTGGGTATCGTCTATTAAACCATAAGTTGAACAATTTTTTGTGTCCGCCTTTTTCATCAATCAACATTTCGATTCGACAGACCAACGTTTCGATTAAGTACATTGAAAATCAAGATGCGGCTGTCCAACATCTGTCTGCTGCCACATTGCTAGGAAAAACGCGAGTAGCATAGAGAAACTGTTGATCACTGGCAAATTCAGAGGAAAGAGACCCCACGGACGAAGCCCGAGACATTGGTCCGACCAGATACGAGACACGGTCGACACACCCTTCTACAATGCCTTCCGTACGGCATCCAACTGGGAAAATGACGCAACATCGTGAAGAAGGCGATATCTCGTGGGAGCCACGATCCTCAAAATTGAGGGATCGACTCGAGAAGAAGAACTTAGGCACGTATTTTAATACTACTCGTACTTTCACGTCAAGATTTACTAGCTTTTGCCCGCGACTTCAATTATGTCTATAGCCTATGTTACTTCTGGATAAAGCAGATTTCTAATGGGGAAATAATTATTAAAATCAGTTGTGTAATTTTAGAGTTTATCGATTACAAACAAACAAATCTTTCTTTTTTATAATATTAGTAAGTTTAGATAACATTTTCAAAATTGTAACCGAACATGCATATCGGTTTAAAGATGAATTTATGAATTTCACTTATTAAAGTTTTGATACCTGCACAAACTTATAATTACTACAACCTTAGGGCCTTTTGTGCACTCATCCGTATTCGGTTCGTATCCATGATTATTCGAAGTGGCTGTCATACAAATACGTACCTACTCATTAGATTCGTAATGTTACAGAATCCGTGATTTCATGGATAAGTGCACAAACGCCCTTATTCCTATAGACTTTAAGTAGAGATGCATAAATAAACTAACCTATCTGTTTATATAAAAAAATCTCAAAGTCTTACCATCTCAAATTACGGACGGATGTGGTTAACCTACATTCAGACACATAAGCAGTTCTTTGCAGGAAAATAATGGAGCTATTATCAGGATACCTCCTCTACATATCACGGTGTATACGCGAACACAATTCGGTTGCCTGAATACGTGATATTAGAAACTTTATGCCAACATTGGATCCAATAAATTAGTCTCGACGCAATATTTGTAAGTTGTAAATATGCTATGAGCTACATTAAACAAGTTATCTATAATCATCTTACCCATAGATCATATCATAATTTTATTATTATAGTCAACTTAAGTATCTAAGTAGCGTATAATAATATCCGCTTTTATACCATCTATTATTATTATTATTATTATAGCCTATTTTGTTCCTTAATAATGGTTCTTACACTTATTAACACACACTTTTATTTATGTCTATAGTTTGTTATTATTTATATGTATTATTTGATTTAATGTTAAGTAACTATGTATATAATATATTTTATTCAATATTACTATTATATAATATTAAGTATTTTTATTTATTAAGGACCTCTTTATGAGTGTAGGCCTCCTCCATCTATTACAGACTTGAAAAAAAAAATGTTTTTGTTATAAAGAAAATAGAAAAAATATTATAAGCATTGATTGTAAATATAGGACGTTAACGACCACTATGTTTTATTAATTATTAATGCTTGAATTTATTAATTGCTAATTATGTTATACTAGGTGATGCCCGCGTCTTCGTCCGCGTGGATTTAGGTTTTTGAAAATCCCGTGGGAACTGTTTAATTTTCTGGGATAAAAAGTAGCCTATGTCCTTCCTCGGGATGCAAGCTATCTCTGTACCTCATCAAAATCGGTTGAACGGTTGAGCCGTGAAAAGCTAGCAGACAGACAGACAGACACATTTTCGCATTTATAATATTAGTATGGACGTTTGGATATGGATGTATGCAGTGTAAGATCCTTGTCCGATTTGCGACAGAAGTTCAATATGTTTGGGCATGCAACAAAACTTATAAGATATACTTAGCATTAAAAAAAAATGCTACACAAATAGCTTGACCCCGTCTCAGAGGTCGTAGTAGGCTACTTTTTATCCAGGAAAATTAAATTTCCCACCTAAATAACGCAGACTAAATTATTAAAACAGCCAAATAAGGTATGAAAAACTACGTAGGGCGTTTAATAAATTAACAATTGTGCGTCCAAACTAAATGTAAATTATAGTTTACATTGTGCTGGTAATTAATAAGGGCAAAATTAATGTATTTCGATGTGTCACCGGTTACCACCACCATTACTTGGTTGATTGCCCGACTTGCAATCCATCTAAGTGATGCTAATGATTTTGGGTACAATAGAAGCTTTGTCATGTAGAGGCTTGAGCAGCATAACTACGAGAGTAGTAATAGTCGGTATAACAATCGCTTGATTTTCTAATCTATTTATATCTTTACTCTGTTAAAACTACTAAAGCAACGTTGCTATTTGTCAAAAAACCGGTGGTTTTTTGTATTGCTGTTGTGTCTTCTAAATATATAAAAGGAAAAGGTGACTGACTGACTGACTGATCTATCAACGCACAGCTCAAACTACTTGACGGATCGGGCTGAAATTTGGCATGCAGATAGCTATTATGACGTAGGCATCCGCTAAGAAAGGATTTTTGAAAATTCAATCCCTAACGGGGTGAAATAGGGGTTTGAAATTTCTGTAGTCCACGCGGACGAAGTCGCGAGTATAAGCTAGTTATAAAATAATAATGTAACACGTAGCTTTTGTGTAATTGTATAATAATTATATATTTACTATGTGTTTATTGTTAAAGTACCTGCCTAACTTTGCAATGTCCTAGCGGTGCTTCATGTAATCATGAAAGCAAATGAATAAATAAACGAATATAATTGGTCAATATTAAATAACCCAATAAGATTCAAACTTCGTTTGTATAAGGCGCGATCAACTGAGACTTCTCTTAATCATTTCGAAAATTTAATTTAATTTTAGTCCATTTTGAATAATATACGTGTATGCAAATAAAGTCCAAACTAACGGGTTTGAAATTTGTGTAATCCACGCGGACGAAGTCGCGAGCATAAGCTAGTTGTTTTAAAGTGGTGAACAATAAAGTATATTAAACTAAAAACTAAAGTGCGAATCGGACACTAACTACTAGATACTACTACGTAGGTACCTACTATCCGTACAGAGATGCCATTTTGATTTTTTTCTTATTTTGTTGTTATAGTGGCAATAGACATAAGATATAGATATAGACAGAAGAAATTTCAACTCTCTACATTTATTATTACGTTTCAAGAGATACTGACCGCTGATAGACAGACGGACGGACGATAGTAGGTACGGAACTCTTCGTGTGGGAATCCGACACCCACTTAACCCATTTTTTCCATTTAGGTTCCAGTTCTAAACGTCCGATAAGATGCTTCTCTTCAATAGACCTGAAGCCTTACTAAAACGTATAAGGTTATCTACTTACTCATAACAAACGTTCTCAATAAATCGAAAAGCTTTCAGACGCAAATGGAAACTGAATTTTCTTCCCACCTTCAATATAGAATAAATCTACCTCAAATATTCCTTAACCTAGATTCAAGAATCATATTATTTGAAGAAGGAAGGGATATTTCGCACATTATCATGATCAACCCATCGCCGGCTAACTACAGAGCACGGGTCTCCTCTCAGAGTGAGAAGGGTTTTGGCTACAGTAACAAACATTCTTTCTTATAGGTAATATGGGTATCTACATTCAATAACATGTAAATTAGGTAACATAAATGTTTACAAGTTTATGTAATGGTAAAACTTTCAATAAAAAACCGGTTAGGCTCGCGCAACGAGGGTTCCGTACTACAGTCGTATTTTTTCGACATTTTGCACGATTATTTAAAAAATATGATGCATAAATAAAAATCTGTTTTAGAGTGCACGGGTGAAGCTCTTTCATAATATGATACCCCACTTGATATACTTAGTTATCTTACTTCGAAAATTGAAAATACTAATTATTAGTTTATGACCACAATTTAATTTTTTGTGTGTGATGTAACCACAAACTCACGGCTTTCAGATTTTTCCCCGTATGCCTGCTAAAAGACCCACCTTCCTGCCAAATTTCATGATTCTAGGTCAACGGGAAGTACCCTGTAGGTTTCTTGACAGACAGACAGACAACAAAGTGATTCTATAAGGGTTCCGTTTTTCCTTTTGAGGTACGGAACCCTAAAAAACAGCAAATCTTACATAGATAGATATCTATAATATTATAATAGGTAATTAATAAGGCAAGTTTGCAGAATTAGCTGTTCAATATGCATTATGCAAACAAGACTTCACGGCTCTTATACATATACTATTACTTATTAATTAATATGCATATTATTGATTAAATTAGATCAGATCTCACCTTATCTTCAAGACTTCCGGTATCTTCATCTAAAGTTGATCCCCCTACAAAAAAAGTTTACTGATGACTAAATTGACTTTGTGATAGTACTAAATGCCCTAGCTGTGACTTCCGCCGCGTGGACTTAGGTTTATAAAAATCCCGCGGCAACTCTGGGATCTGGGGGATTTTCTGGGATAAAAAGTACCCATGTCACTATCTAGCTACCTACCTGTGCTCCAGGTCTACATTGTAATTATCTATATATCCATGCAAAAAATGACGTCACGTTGATTACTCCATTGCGGCGTGATTAAAAGACAAGTTAACACACTTTCGCATTTATAATGGGTAGTGATTGCATAACAAATCTCTGCTAAAATAAACACAATAATTATATGTATAACGCTTGTTTAATTTTTTTTATGGTAAGCCTGTTAATTTTTAAGTTAATACAATCTCTGACTTTTTATAGGCTTATCCTACCAAGTAGAAAATTACTTGTGGACTTTGGATGAATATTCATTAGAAACGCCATGTTTAAAGGGCACCCTTCTCCCGGAAATAAAAAAAAACAGGCTCGGGTTTTTGACACCATAACAAAGAATCAAATATTCCGAAAAACCTCGTGCTTATAGTGAATAGCAGCTGGTGTTGTTTAGTGATGTTCATTCACATTTACGAGTTCTTATCGATATATAATAATAATTTTGAATTCTTCCTGCTTTTGTCTGTACATGTGCTTACTTCAACGAAATATTTTTTATAATAGACGTGAATGATAGAACCCATTAAATATAAGAATTAGAAAAAAAACTAACCACGGTAACAAAAAAAATGTTTTCATAGAATGTAATGTCGATATTTTCTAAATCACATTGTAAAGAGCCTTCCATCGAATTATTATTCTTCTGCAAAAGCTTACCTACATTTTGCATTTATTTTTTCTATCGACAACTATTTCTGATGCATTTTATCAACAACACTATTTTGCGTTCGTCCCAAATGTGGTTTTTATTCAAATTTTGGAATATTACGGACCGGACGCGTAGTTATAGGGGTCCGGAGTTTCACAAGTTTCAAGAATATTTTTGTATTGAGGGTCCATTGTGCGTATATCCATCTCTTTGGCACGCGTTCGAAGGGAAAAGATCTTATAGTCATCATTTCTTATTGATGAGGACCCCTCATAAAGAATTTCGCAAATAGCTCGTACGTTTTTCTTGTATTTTCTTATCCAATTTCTAATTCTATTGATCCATGTTTAGTACAAGTAGGTATATGTACTAATACTTATTTTGGTCGCACTCTGGTTATGAAGTACATACTATAATTAGTGCAAAGAGAGCTCTGGGTAGGTAGGTGTCATTTTTAAACAAGCAATTTTCATAAAGAGACCTCGGCCAATCAGCTTTCGCCTATGAGTCCATCATCTACAGCGCGAAAGCCTCGGATTTGACACTCAATTATGGCCTAAGCCAATATGACAGGCCTAAGCTGTAAAAATTACAAAACGACACCAAGGAAGCGTTCTTTTCGTTGCTTATACTAACTAGGGTATAAGGCATCTAGGTCTAGGCCAATTGGAGAAGAATGCACCCTCTTTTTTTGTAACGAGACTTATATCGATATAAATCTCGAAAAAACGTTGGTATGTTTAATTTTCAGAGCAATTTCTAAGCATTTTGAAATTGCTCATAAATTTTGATGAGCAACAAGATAACAAAGCAGTCTCGAAATTCGTATTTTGAATTTATTATTGTTATTGTTGTATTATGCAATGATGACGCTTCAAAAAAATCTTAGTACCTACTAATAATATACAATTATTCGGTCCAGTTACTTTCAGTTATAAAAACGAATAAAATATACGTCTGTAACTTTCGTTGTGTATTTACGTCCTTTCATTAGATTTAATTTAATACATTTCAGTAAAAAATCCAAGAATTTTTTTTCTTATTCAAATTTCGCTAGATAAGTAGGTTTCATGATGCAAACGTTCCCAAGGCGAATAACAGTCTACATTTCTATTTTAACTAGGAAGTAGGTAACTGGAAGAGAGTACAATAACGTTCCTTGACGTGAAATATCTTCCTTTTTAGCATTTAGATATTATTCAGGATTTTCAAACGAGTACCTACTTGACATTTTTAACACTGTTAGAAAAGTAGATTCAGTTGTGTATGAAATAGTTTACTAAAAGTTACTGAGTATAAAATATTAATTTTGCATTTCATTTGAAAACTAAAAAATACAGTAATTTTCATTGTTTTTTGGGTCTTTAAATTTTGCATGAAATAGAAACAAGCCATTGAACACAATTTCCTCGATAGAAAAAAAAACCGAAAACCGCTCCAAATATCTTTTATTTTATTTTATTATCCAATCAAAATACATACAAATCAAAAGCTTAAACAAGAAACACTGAAAAAACCACAGAGGTTTGTTCTCAGTGCCTATAGCTGCAACGATTAGGTGCCTATTAACTAATTACTTAAAGAATTAATCTACAGTAGGTATAGAACGCGAAGAATCAAGTAAGTATGTAGCATAATAATATAATCGTGAGTAGGTTTATTAAATTTATAGGTTTATTAGGTTGACAGGATTAGCACTAATATAAATATTAATATAATCTACATAGACACAAAAGATTCAGCCATCTAACTTTGCTAAAAATATTCTTTTAATTTAGGTATACTTAATGTTTTTAATGTCTATTTTTAGGGTTCCGTACCTCAAAAGGAAAAACGGAACCCTTATAGGATCACTTTGTTGTCTGTCTGTCTGTCTGCCTGTCCGTCTGTCTGTCAAGAAACCTACAGTGTACTTCCCGTGGACCTAGAATCATGAAATTTGGCAGGTAGGTACATCTTATAACTGACATTTGGGGAAAAATCTGAAAACCGTGAATTTAGGGTTAGATCACACAAAAAAAAAAAAATTGTGGTCATGAACTAATAATTAGTATTTTCAACTTCCGAAGTGAGTGACTATATCAAGTGTGGTATCATATGAAAGGTCTTCACCTGTACATTCTAAAACAGATTTTTATTTATTTTTATGCATCATAGTTTTTGAATTATCGTGCAAAATGTCGAAAAAATAAGACTGTAGTACGGAACCCTCATTGCGCGAGCTTGACTCGCACTTGGCCGGGTTTTTTAATCAGCGTTGGAGGTAGTTCATTTATGAATCGCGGAACCAAGTACGCGGTGGTTCGCTCGCCGTAAGTATTGTTAGCGCGCGTAGTGTGCAGGCGCTTAGCCGTCATCACTCGCGTCTGTATAGGGTGTTCCTTTTTCCGGAGTATCTTCTCGTTGAAGAACTCCTCCTTTAGTAATGAGCATTTAAACTGTTCCTGAACGGGTAATGTTTTACAATGTTTAAATAGCCCTAGTTCATCTAGTTTGTTGTTTTAATTGGTTGAAACTTTAATAAATCTTCTGTACCTACTTCTATTTATTTATGTGGATAATTAGTTGTTTTTCGTTTATTAGTAACAAGGTTTATTTTTTATTTGCTTCTGAGTTCTGACGCTATATTTTGCCCATGGTGGATGATAACACTAATTTAGTGCCATCTCTTTCTCAGCCCCCCAATTGTGTAAGAATTGCCATTTCATGGCTATCGCAATCGTCAAGAAATTCTGCCCTTTGATTGGTTGATTCGCTGTTTACATTTTTTCACAGCCAATTTCCGTGACCAATAAATTAAAAAAAACTCCCATACGGAATTTGCCTATGACAAAAATAAATTGTCTTTCAGTGGAAGGTCTTCCAAGTTACGTAAAATCCACGTCCTTTATTAGTTTTATGTATGATGACCATTTTAAATTATCGATTAAACTAAAAAAGCACATAAAATGATTGTGACGTCACACACCAGTAGGGCGATTGTCTAAAACCTGCATCAATCATTATTACAATCTCAATTGTTCTGATTGGCTGAATTTGTGCGATTCTTCTTGCAACAATGCATTGTGGCCAATAGTGAGCGAGCATTGACCAATCAGAGATGATTGCGATCGTGACATTGTAGCTGTCAAACAACCGCGGTAGGGCCACGGTATTTCATACTACGCGCGAGTTTTGACGTTTGATAAAAAGTTACTGATTTGACGACTACTGTCAGAGTAGGCCCCGCGGCTTCGCTCTCTTACACACAAAGATACCTATAACTAATCCTTCTCCCAGGTACGTTTGCAATAAGGTGCTAACTTGTAACTAAATAAAAAAGTTGTCATTCGATACGGTGCAATAAAAGAAGCAGCTATAAAAAACCACTTAACTCAAACGCCCACAGTTCCCCGACTAAGAAAATATTCATAAATAAACCACCAAAGAATTCCCTCCTTCGCTCCTCGAGGCGTCATATGTTACTCGCGGCATTACGTTCAAATTTCGCGAATAAAGTTTGCACAAGGCGATATGCTTTACGCTTTCCGCAGCCTTTCCTTTCGAGTTAAGGGCTTCTACATACAAAATAATATTTATGAGGGTACTTACTTTACTTTTGTAATATTTACCTGTAAGTTTTGCCTAAAGGAACATTATAAGGGCGCGGTTATATTTTGACCTACTCGCTTTTAGAGCCTACCCATATTAAAGGTAAACTCCCAACGAGCACGGATGAGCTCTTCTCTCAAAATGAAAAGGTCATAGTCCACCATGCTAGCCAAGTGCAGATTGGCAGCATTCACACCTTTAGGAAACATTATGGAGAACTCTCAGGCATGCAGGTTTCCTCACGATGGAACCGTTCACCGTTAAAGCAAGTGATATTTAATTGTCTTACACGCAAATAAGTCCACCACATAAACACTCTCTCTCATATAAATCGGTTAAGCAGACGGGCCTTTAAGAATCCCGTGGGAACTCTTTAATTTTCTGGGAAAAAAGTAGCCTATGTCCTTCCCCGGGACGCAAGCTAAGGCCTCCTACGCACTGGCGACCATAGACGCGGCCAGGCCGCCGCGGCTATGGTCGCCGGTGCGTAGGCAAGCGCGACATGTGGACGGCCGAAAAATTTGCAGTCGACTTCATTGGACTTTATTGGAGTAATCATTTGATGCTAAATCCCATAAACCTCTTCTATTTTCAACTTCAATTATGAACCTTTCCGTGTCGAAATTGGCCATTGTAAAATAATCACTCTGTAGCTAGCTACACGTCTGGTCGCCGCGGCCGATGCGGTAGCACTGATGAATTTTAATACAGAAGTGATGTTCTCGACGGCCACGATTGGTCGCTGGTCGCGTGGCATCAAATTGGACGCCGCGGCCAACGGTGGCCGCTGGTCGCTGGCCGCTAAGTGCGTAGGGGCTATAGCGATTGCCATATAAAGTCCAGAATTCACTGGCCGCCGCGGCCAGGTCGCGGCGACCATGGTCGCCAGTGCGTAGGAGGCCTAACTCTGTACCAAACATCAAAATTGATTAAACTGCTGGGCCGTGAAAAGCTAGCAGACAGACAGACACACTTTCCCATTTATAATATTAGTGTGGATAATCAATGCTATGGACTATGACAATTGATAAGTTGAATTATTCTTTAAGTCAGTATATACCCTTAATAATACAACAACAAGTTTCTTTAGATTTTAAGTTTTCCCGTCGTGTATCGAATTTCCTTCGGAGACTTCTTTCCTTCCCGATGCAAACTCCATTCGGTTTTATTGGGAAAAACTGAGGTTTGATCCCACCGATATGATTTTCAATTATTACTTAAATAAATAGATTTATTATTAAAAAAGATTCCGACGAATTGAGAACCTCCTCCTTTTTTTGAAGTCTGTTAAAAAGAAACATCTAAAATGAAAATTTTAAGTAAAAGCGGTTAGGTAAGTTAGGTTAAAAGTAATATTTATTTTGAAAAAGTAGATCTGTCTCTCTCCAAGAACTATATCCATGCAAAAATCACTTCGAACCGGCGGCGCGCGCTCCGTTGTGGCATGATTGAAGAACAAACAAACACACTTTCGCATTTATAATAGTGGATAATGGTCGCCACATCAGGTTGGAGAAATGCACCACTGCCCTAATTTAATACTAAATTCAGAGAAAGTTACTAAAACTATACTTTACGAAATGTAAAAATTATTCGTCTAGATTTAGAAAATAAAACGATAAAAGAAGGCTATTTAGGCAAACTTGTTGTATAACTATTCTGTTTCGTATAAGAAATTAAAGGCTGCATAATTTATGTATACTTAGCTGATGCCCGCGACTTTTTTCGTGTGGATTTAGGATTTTAAAATCCCGTGGGAACTCTATCGGGATAAAAGTAGCCTAAGTATGTCTTTTCTCGGGATGTAAGCTAACTCTGTACCAAATTTCATCAAAATCGGTTAAACTGTTGGGCTGTGAAAAGCTAGCAGACAGACAGACAGACAGTGATTATGATGATGATGAAATCACTAAAACTACAAAATGAGGCAAACGGTTATTGGTATTGGATTGTGTTTAGGCTAGTACGTACCTATGACAATAACGCTAAGTTTTTGCTAGTGTTCTGGGTCACACTTTATTTCCTCTAGACAACTTGACAGGATCGTTGTGCAAATGTTGCACTTCGTCGTGACTGCGTCTGTGGGTTTCCGCAACGCTTGCCTTCGCTGTCCAGAAATAAACTGTTTTGTCACATCGCACCACTAAAAAAGCCGCAATAGCCTAGTGGTTAAGACCAATCGCGAAGTCGAGGGTTTGACCCCGGGCACCGGGTCGGCATCGGGTTGGTGCGGGTATTCTCCGATTACCATTTCAACTTGTTGCGTATATTAGGTATAGATACCTATATTTATCCGTGGACGTCATAAGTTGGATGACGAATACCAAGGATGATAATATTTATTTCTTACTAGCTGATGCCCGCGACTTCATACGCGTGGATTTAGGTTTTTAAAAATCCTGTGGGAACTCTTAAATTTTCCGGGATAAAAAGTAGCCTTTGTCCTTCCCCGGGTTACAAGCTACATCTGTACCAAATTTCGTCAAAATCGGTTGAACGGTTAAGCCGTGAAAAGCTAGCAGACAGTCAGACAGACAGACATACTTTCGCATTTATAATATTAGTAAAGTATGGATATTTTCACATTCTACTCGCTCTGTATCTCTTTAACACAATTTGTTACATAAAACAGTAGTTACTTATGAGAATGTCGCCGTAACTCACTTGCAATAAGACATCTGGCAGGGGAGTTAATCTTTGTTTTTTTTTTTGTTTAGTCACGAAAATTATATATAGTTTAAGGAAGAATGTGTTGTAAGAGAACTTATGTTTTATTATGTTCATTGTTTACTCTACTAAACCAATTATTTTACTCTGCCCAGTTCCACTGCCGTGACTGTGGTGCCGAGAGTAGGGCACGAAGCGGAGAATAGCAGAATGGTGCGATGCGGCGGTAGTGTAGTTCTACTTCATCTGCTTCCGAATCTTCATCTTCTAGAAGAAAGATGTAAAAGCGCTGCTCTTTTCTTAACCGGCAACATAACGTAATTGATCTCTTCAAGAGATTGAATTTGAATGATTGGAATACGGCTCAATGCAAGCTGCATTCTGAGACTGCATGAGACTTCCTCCGCGTGGACTATACAAATTTCAAACCCCTATTTCACCCCATTAGGGGTTGAATTTTCAAAAATCCTTTCTTAGCGGATGCCTACGTCATAATAGCTATCTGCATGCCAAACTTCAGCCCGATCCGTCCAGTAGTTTGAGCTGTGCGTTGATAGATCAGTCAGTCAGTCAGTCACCGTTTCTTTTTATATATTTAGACTTTGTACTTACCTACCTACCTACTCGAGAAACTGTTGCAAAAGATTTGAGCAAAAGAAAACAGGCAACAACCCAATATTATTAATTAATGTACAACCTAAGCAATAAAGACTGAAGACCCCTAAGGATCATCAAGATTTATACTCAGTTCGCAGCCCCTAAAGTTAATCTCGTTTGAACCTTTTGTTTGCGAGATAACAATCAATTAAGTACCCCCTACCTACATTTCTGAACCTTGGGATGATTAAGACTTTTTCCTTCTAATTATCTAGTATATAGAAAAAATCGTGTAAGTAATATAATTATAAAAAATAATGCTTGTGTGTTCGTTCGCGCTTTGATCATCCGATTTAGTTGAAATTGTGCACAATTATTTTTGGCACTTGCGTAAAGCTTCCTGACACTATTAACGTACAATGATAGACCTGGCACCCGAGTCATACCTAAGCAATAGATATCAATCAGATTTTCTTCGTTAATTTTGTAATAGGCTTGTCAAAAAATATTACAAAATCACAGTAAGTCAATGACATTCTATGTCATTGCAGTAAGTAGCAGAAATGAAAGGAGTTTTTTTAACAGGTAACATCGTATATTTAAACATACCTTAACACAGACATCAACAATCTTAACAATAAATAAATCAACTACAACATGAAGACCGTTGAAAATGACTTAAAATTAATCAACAATATTTACAAGGCACGGAACACACACACATACACACATCAGGCAAACGAGCACTACCTATTCAATGGTGGTGGTGACCCTTGTGATGGATGGTTTTGTACACTGGGATTTTGACTGGGTAAGGGTGAGGTACGTGGACTGTGACGGTCCTTTCAACCTTGATTGGAACGTGTTTCTCTACTGGGTAGGGAACGTGTTTAACCACAGGGTATGGGACAACCTTTTCAATGGGAATACTGATTTCAGTCTCAACCGGTACAGCTACTGGCTTGTGGACGGGAACCTTGACTGGATAGGGCTGAGGAATACCAACAAGGATAGGCTTAGGTACATTGACATGAATAGTCTTGTGAATTGGGTAAGTAACGTGTTTGTATAGAGGTACTTCGACGGGGTGCTCTTCATCAACATGTGTGCCGACATCGAAAGCTTGACCGTGTCCAAAGTTTTGATGATCACCGAATTCGTCGCCTCCATCTTGAAGGATGAAACCCTGTTGGCCGTGACCCTGCCCGCCATGACCGCCATATCCACCTTGACCTTCAAATCCGCCTTGGCCTCCATGTCCGCCTTCATCTCCGAATCCTCCTTGACCTCCATGTCCACCGTCCCCTCCGAATCCACCTTGACCTCCATGTCCACCTTCATAACCCTGTCCACTCAATTCTTCATGGCCACCGCCTTGGTTACCTCCATGACCACCATCACCACCTCCATAGCTTTGTCCAAAATCATGAGCTGCCTGAAGGTAAGAGTCGCCACCAAAGTTTTGACCACCGCCATGACCTCCACCGAGATCAAAGTTCTGTTGACCATGTCCGAAATCTTGGTTTTGAATAAGAGCAATGGTCTGCTCATTTCCATGACCACCACCGAAGTCTTGGCCGTGTCCTTGGTTACCCGAGAAATCACCTTGTCCGCCATAATGCCCCCCCTGACCTCCAGAAAATTCCTGGAGCTGAGCGCCTCCGAAGTCATGGCCACCGCCTCCGCCTGATGGAGAAGAGAAATGGTAGCCACCTCCACCGTCACCTATGCCATTACCTCCTGACTGCTCATACCCGCCTTCGAATCCGGCCTTGCACGTGGCAACTGCCAACGCTAATAAACAAACCTGCAACAAAGGAAAAAAAATTAAGTAACTTGTTAATGTAGCATTTCCTACAACTAAGAAGAGAACATTATTTTAGTATTGTGAATCATCAGATCTAAATATTTTGTAGAACCAATTCCACACTTTTTGTAAGTCGCAACTGGTGAATAAGTACGACGGAAATTAAATGTGCTTAATTAACACCCAAGTGAAATACAAGAGAAAAATATATATAATAAATTAAAGTTTTTATCGTAAAGCGTTTATGGGAGAAATAGGGTTGGTGCTGAAAACGCTGATGCACTCTCGTTAAATTTCCTTAATTGCCAATTATTAAATGCACCGCTGACCAAGCGTACCGCATTGTCATCGCATGAGCCATGCCTAAACAGCCTACCAGAGCTCCTTTGGCAAGAGAGTCCGTGGATTCCAAATTTATCAACCTCTTTTCCACACGGACATCTGTGCTGATGGCACAGTGGTGTTCCCAATCTGAGACCCAGAGCCACACGAAAACTTTCGTGTGGCTCTAGGTACTATACCCTACGTATATTATCTCAGTTACTACGTGTCATCGTGTTGGAAGCTAAGTCGCATGGCTGCACGGCTTTAGTGGTAAGAATAACTATCGCAAAATCTACCCGCCGAACCAGACCTTAAGTGGGCCCACCACATTATAAGCAAGGAAGAATTCTATCACGGGGAAATCGTGACAGAATTCTTCTTTGAAAAGGTATAGATAATTCGAAAAGTATCTTCGAAACAGATAAGAGGGAAAAGCCAATTTACATTCTGGTACAATCAGACCCAATTCCAGAATATTCAAACCTTACTCAAAAAGTTATAATTGAAACCTCAGGCTACTAGTATGGCCTAGTTATACATATGTAATTAATATTCAAATAATAATATTAGGTAATCTGTAATTATTTACGATACTAACCAAGATATCTTTTAATAAGTGGAAATATATAATACTTATTAACTAAACTCTACGTACTTATAGTAACGAAAGAACTTCAGTAAATTTTTAAAGATTTTAGCTATTTTAATAAAGCTAATTAATTTTTTTTCCTCCAATTAAGTTTAATATTGGGAAGACTCTTTGGTCTATTATCTTTGGTATATTATCTATTTGGTCAATAATCCTTTAAAAAAACTCATTGAGTCATTAATTAAATTCTAGCTTAATTGCTGTAACATAATAATATTAAAATCATCCTCTTAATAACAGAGAAAACAACAGACATACAACTTTTCGCAACTCGCGGTAAATTTAACTTTGAAACGTTTACGTAGGTATCGCGTTTAATTTACAAAAGCAAAATATGTGCTTTAAAAGTATGAAATTGAAGGAGTTTCTGAAGGGCACTACATGCCTCATACGAGTTGAGTGAGTAATATGAGTTTCATATTACTGTATACTTTATAAAGGGGCATGTTTTTGTTACCGTTACATAGAAAAGTTATCTTTTAGTTTACAAAGGTTTGCTTTAGTAACTAAGTTAGTTGGTAATTTTGGAATCGTACCTAACGATTTGAATACAGAACACACAGGTATTTGGAAATGTATAAGTCCCGCAAATTGCTAATGCGCGTGGCCGCCATTTTATTGACGTCAGCACTAGACTTAAGTTTCGAGCTCATGGTATATTTTTACTTAAATATACGTCAAATGATGTCAAAATGACGTCCTTTCGATGCTAATGAGACATGGTTCCAGTGCAATAGCAATTTGGGGGACTTATGCCAAACTTTAAGACTAAAATATTCATCCTATATTAAATTGTTCGAAATTATAACGGAAATTCCAACAATTTCGAAATATTTTTATAATGTGTTATTACGTCAATAACAATATTACGTCTTAGAAAATTTCTCAAATAATATAACAGGGAAGTATTTTATTATGTAGGATATTTTAACATCTCCATTAGGTATTAAATAATCTGTTTTTGCTATAAAAGCAAAAAGCGTCCATTTTAATCAGACCTTTCACTTTGAGATCGCGCTAATAGCACATTAGCTTTTAGTGATTCTTGTTAGATAATAAGAATAAAATTACTATGTAACAATAAAATTTTAATAAAGAGTTCAAACAAAACTTAAAGTGATGCAAACCTCAAATCATCGTGAATTTATAGAATACTTTGAGTTCCTTAGTTTGAAATAAATAGACCATACTTTCCTGAAGTGCTATATTCCATTTAAAATTCAAATTAATAATAATTAGAAACAAAAAAGTTTTAAAATTATTTTATACAATGACTACTGCAAATAATTGTTAAATGGAAAACTCCAATGATTGTGGCGTAACGAATAATTAATAAGTAAGTAAACAATTCTTACGAACTTTTTATCAAGTTAAATTCCTCTGCATTTTGCTTTCCAACGTTAATGAAACAGCCCTATCAGTAATCAAAGTTTGTATAACGGTAATTTGAATTAAAATAATTTTAACATTAATTACTGTAGTAAAAAGGATTTTTATCAGAAAAGAGGTCCCGTGGAATTTCTAAAAAAATTTACGAATATCCACGTGAACGAAGTAGTCGATACCTGTTAAGTAACTAAAAATAGAACTAACAAAACCAAATTAAAAAAATCATTATGTCATTATTCATTTTCAGACCTTATTAACAACAATGAATTAATAAATCATGTACAAAACAAAACAAAACAGAAGCTTTTCGCAATTTGATAAAAGAATTCGAAACAAGAACGAGTACAGATCACTCACGCTCCACCGCCCACATTATGCCATTGAACTTATCCAACAGAATAACAATGCCATAATTTTTTACATAACACAGCGTAACGGAGACATTTCAGTTCACTTTATTAACCTATGTATAATGGATGAGGTTAGATAATTTGGGGCACTTTTTTATGCATCCGTTTCAAATTTGGAATCCATATTTGCTTCAATTTTATTCTTATTTTGTACTAGAACAACCGATCCGCCCGTCTTCGTTGATGAAATTTGATATTATACTTCTAATGTTACTTCTGGATTAACTATCTTTCTAATGGCGAAAGAATTGTTAAAATCGGTTCAGTAGTTTCAGATTTTATCATATTATTTTATAATATTAGTACCTATAAGTGGATGATATGCCCGCGATTTCGTCTACGTGGATTTAGTTTTTTTTTAATTTCATGGGAAATGTTGGATTTTCAGGAACAAAATATAGCCAGCCCAATGATGTAAGCTATCTCTGTATTTGGTAAAATCGGTAACAGTCAAGACAAATAACGCACGGTCAAAAACGACTGGAAAAATCTTTAATCTTCAGTCTTAAGTCTATTATGCCTGTCTATCCATCTGTCTATTTAATAATAATATTATGATAGTATTAAGAAATATGTAATGCACCGCTATAGCCGGTTACATATCTATTATTATTATGTCATTAATTTCATAAAACGAAAGTGAAACGCACAAAAACTATAGCACGACTGACATAACATAGGTAATATAGTTCTAAAGTGAACGTCCCTTTTACTGGTCTTTCTACGGTATAAACTAGTTTCTGTCTAAAACATAACTGAATGTACAAATTATACAGACTAGGTTCCTAGTACTGAATGAACTGTCTACAAATGACTGCTAACTATATTATGGTCTTAATAGATACTTGTGTGTTCATAGCACCTTACATTTTTTGTATCTATTTACTACTAACATTCATAATCTAGCGATTTCCTGAACTTTAGAAAGGTTTTCTAAAAAATTACCAATTACTTATACTAAAGAGCATCGGCCTTGGTGGGCTCTGAAAAGATGGGAATTTGCTAGATATTTAGGTAAATTAGTTAAGCCACCCACAACAGATAAGTATCTAGCTTTGGTGAACTTTCTTCAAACAAAGTAAAAGTTTTAGGCCTCATTAAGCCATTTTGAGACGCAATTTGCGTAGGTTAATGACTTAGTAATGAATCTACTAATTCCATACAGTTCGGAAAGTTAGTTATAATTTGACTAGCGACCCGGCCCGGTATCCCACGGGTAGCTTATTACAAATTTTCATAGGATCTCTATTTTTTAGATCAAATAGCCTATCTAACTCTTAAGAATAATGTAGCTATCTAGTGTGAAAGAATTTCCAAAATCTGTTCAGTAGTTACAGAGATTGCCCCCTACAAACAAACTTTACCTCTTTATATTATTACTAGCTGATGCCCGCGACTTCGTCCACGTGGAATTAGGTTTTTTAAAAATCCCGTGGGAACTTTTTGATTTTCCGGGATAAAAAAAGCCTATGAAACTCGACCCAGGTCTTTAGATAAAGACCTGGCGAGAAGATTTTTGAATGGGTATAGATATACCCATTCAAAAAATCACGTCAATCTGTTGCACCGTTGCGACGTGATTGAAGGACAAACCAATAAACCAACAACCAAACACACTTTCGTATTTATTATAAGGGTACTGATTATTATAGATACCTTTAAAATATTATGCATTCACATTGTTCAAGCTAAGTTTTAAATACATAAATACGCTTAAAATAAAACAAAACCCCATTTAGAAAGCCTCATTTGATTTGAATATGATCCCACCGTGATTAAATATTTTATTACTCTTTTAGGATAGGTAGGTAGGTACTTTCTCTCAGCTATTTCGCGAAATGAGCGGCTAATAAAATAAATCTAACCAGAAAGTAAATACATTTAGCTGGTTTATTCGTTATATGCGGTACATGTCATATAAATCTGTAAATAAACCACCCCGCCTAAATCCATGGTGATGTAAGTATAAATACATCGATATTTAATAATTTCTATAAACGGAACATAAAATTAGAGGATTTTTCTATTATTTTTATATAATGCCAAGTTTTTCATAAAGCTAAGCTAACGTACAATGCTTTCAAGGGCTGACAAAAATCTGAAATTAAAATATGGTATCGGTGTTTTGCATTGCTATAACTCGTAATCTTAGATTCAGGATTGGTCTCCGCTATGCAATGTGTCAACTAACAATTAGACATGAATATAAAAATTTTAGTTATTGACAGAAATCAGCTGACAATAACTAAAATTTTGTTACTGTGAGTATTTGTGGCATGCAAGTATACAGAGGATTTTTCTACAAGTTTTATTGCTAGTGCATACTTGACCTTACATAATAGCGCTTAACATTTTAGTACTATAATGGGGCCGATTCTCTTGTACACAATCTCTAAACTAAACTCAATTAACAGGTCTAAATCTAGTGCTATGCTTTTCCGCAAGCAATATTATGAAAGGGATAGCAATAGATTATTTTAAACGTGTCGTTTTAGTTTAGTTTAGAGATTGTGTACCAGAGAATTGGCCCCAGTATCTCTATTCGGTTAAATAATAATAATACCTAATGTTATCTAATTAAGTACCTAACATAGACAAACAGAATTATATTTAACTAGATGATATCTGCGACTTCGTGCGCGTGGACTTAGGTTTTTAAAAATCCCGTGGGAACTCTTTGATTTTCTGGGATAAAAAGTAGCCTATGTTCTTCCCCGGGATATACTAAATTTAATCAAAATCGGTTGAACGGATGGGCCGTGAAAAGCTAGCAGACAGACAGACAGTCAGACACACTTTCGCATTTATAATATTAACTAGCTTATGCCCGCGACTTCATCCCCGTGGAGTAAACAAAATTTAAACCCCTATTTTACACCCTCAGGGTTGATCTTTAACAATGAGCTTCTAACATATGAGCTTAATAAAAATATGTCATACTGCTAATTGCAAAAATATTAAGTACAAAACTTCAAACTTCTAACTTCAAAACTGACAGACTTTCATACAATCTTGAAACCCCTATTGTACCCCTTTAGGGGTTGAATTTTGAAAAATCCTTTCTTAGCGGATGCCTACGTCATAAAAGCTATCTGCATGCCGAATTTCAGCGCGATCCATCCAGTAGTTTGAGCTGTGCGTTGATAGATCAGTCAGTCAGTCAGTCAGTAACCTTTTCCTTTTATATATATAGATATAGATATGGAATATGGATATAGAAATATGGAATATATATTATGGATATGGATTATTTTAGAGGTAAATACCCTAAATATGATTAACTACTTAATCTTTCACAGGTTACTTATAGTTTCAGCAACCTTGACTTATAGGAATCTGTCGGGAGTAGAACAATCTATCTAACTGAAACTTTTGTGCCTCCCGAGTAAAAGAAAGTTTTATAGCACTTCTGTAGTGTTTGTGATTCATTGCAGGAACAATTTATTTTTCTAGATCTTGTAAGATCTTCAATACCTACTATCGAATTATGTTTACATTTTACAACTATTTTTAATCTCACTTAATTATACTTTAAAATTTAATGTGATGTTAGATTTAGATACCTTATAAAAATTGATTTCTTGAAGATATCCAAAAAATGATCATAACCGTAATCACACATAAAGCTAGCAAAAATTACATTAATATAGTCAACTGTGCTTCTTTAAGATTTTAAGATTTCATACAATAATATGTTCGTATATTTTGGTAAAAATAAAACACAAAAATTATGGTCCTAAAAAATAGACCTTTTGTCATAGTGTCCTTATTCGTAGAATACAACGATATATGCGGTAAGAAACTAGCATGATATAAATAAATAAATAAAAATGTTTTTTATTCAATTAAACTTTTACAAGTAACTACATTTGAATCATCAAATGCATCTACCAGTGGTTCGGAATGCCTTTGATATTGATTAAGTCATCGCAAAAATGTAAAAACTATTCGATTTAGTGTTTATAAACAAAATAGGCTAATATTGCTAAGAAAGGAAAACATCCGAATGAATAAGTAGTGTTAATTAGTTCAGACGAAAATTGTACCATTCGCAAAAGATTTATCGATAAATTAGTGTCCCATCCCTATACGCCCTTTTGAAATACGAATAAATTGGATCCTGAGTCAATTTTCACATGACTGAGCTCCTAACCGAGCAATAGTATTCGTTCAATCGACTTCGAACTGCAAATTTTCTGCTCACTATTTTGTGTTAACACTGATTTACACACAAAAATATGAAAAGATTTTCCCGGAAAGGTAAAAAGATCTGAGCTGGTAGGAAGTTTATCTATTTATTTTCTCATCAACAATATATTCTACCTATATAATATGTCAGATAGCAACCGTATTCAATCTCGGCAAAAATTCCACAAAAACTAACCGGAAAATTGTAACATAAAAATCTACAATATTATGTACCCATATAGGTACCTACTACCTACTCGTATTCTTTTTGCTAAACGCCCCTGCTTAATGATTGCTCAGTGATAAGGATAACTTTGTGGTAGGCTCCCAGATTCCTCCTAATACGCCCCGACTACACGTTAATACATACTCTTAAGCACAACGATTAATCAGATCAACGTTTCTGATACGAATAGAATAAGATAAGAATACGAAATCCGCTAAAGTTTGAAATGCCCTCCGGCGGCTGTTTCCTGAATGCTGCCAAATACTTATAACTAAGACAAGAGTAGCATCTTCTAAACAAGCGCACTCCAATCTAGACCTCATCATTGTTTTCCATTACGCTAACTTAATTTGATTGTCACTAAGCGCAAGCCTATGTTATACCAAAAAAGATGTTAGTGATAATAACCGTAACCGACACGGCAGAAACACGACAAGATAGAGGTACGGGTGAAATGCAGAGGCTTAATTTGGTAGTCCAAAATCAGAAACCTATCCAATACTGGTCTTGTGTCCACGTTGCTTTACCAGCCCAATGTGATATTAATATGCGGTGTCGCAAAACCACTCTAATTCCTACTAATATTATATAACGAAAGTCGGAAGAAGCTAGGAACCACATGAGCACGGCCTATCAATATCATGTTACATTATAAAAAAAACATAATTGCTTTCTTATAAGAGAACGTGACAAAACAGTAGCTATTTCAAAGTGTAATTATGACTTCCGATCGTGACTCTAGAGCAGAGCTATTCTCTAAGCCCGCATCCTTGCTTTCAGCGCTGATACAGCTGACAGCGATCAAAATAAATGTAACATTAGTGATACTAAAACATAGCATTAAAGGAAATTGGGGATGATTTTACTTTTAACCTTACACCCGAAGGGCTGTTCTGTTTCTAGCCAATTGTTTGGACAACCTTTATGTCCACATCAGGCACTGATATCGTTTCCTTGCAACATACTGGCGAAAATATATAGCCAATATTTCCCTAATGGCTCATTATAAATCAGACCCAGGCTGAGTATTATAGCTGACAATCAAGAGATATAGCATTGTAAGATGATTTCATCTAAAATCCAAAATAATAGAAATCTCTATAAATTTACTATTGACTATTGTCGTAGTAGGTACTATAGCGTAAATCTGTGATTCATAATGAGCTTATATTTGATCACTAGAGAGGCGAAAACAATAGGTATGTTTAAAAAAATCTCTATACCATTGGTATTATATCATACCTAAATAATAAACAACATTTTTCAAAACAATCATCCATCTTCACACAGTACTTCGACAGTTAGATTGAGAATAGATTTGCAAAAGCTACTATATCGATATTCGCAGAAAAGGGTACACTTTCGGGACAATTGACCATTCTCGCCGCAATAATCCTTCACTAAAATAGACTTTCATTCGTCATTCTACGCAATTGTGTATTCAACTGTAACTATGCGACGAATTAGTAGGAAGTTGAATTGTTAGTTTCAAAATATTTTAATATTCACTGAGATTTAGTAATTAGTAATTCTCAGAAAGTAGTTTAATAGATGAAGAATTTTATAATTAATAATATCATTTAGAATTTTGTTAATCAAAACTTGCACTTCAATGGCTAACAGCATATACATATATAGCACACAGCATATAGAGAATACAGACATAGCGTATACAATATTGAAATAAAAGTTTTTTCGAAAACAAACCCTTGGATGAAATAGACGACACAAAGTAAGGAAGTGAAAATGAGGGACATAATAACGAGATGAAAATTGAAAATCCTGTATACCGACCTATTAAATTATACTGTCTAAGGCGCGGTTTATCTAGAAGAGGTAATGGAGGAAACGTGGCACGGATACGTCATGTCTCTTCCATAAATCAAATATGAATTATGACGGTTAAAAATATGGGTTATGCCTGTCTAACGCCTGTGCCACGTCCCCTGAGTATGACCAACGCTACACTTGATCAGTATAAGGAAGAGACTTTGACGGCCTGGCGGAGAGAAGATAGCTGTGATCAATCTATGGGGAATTCAAATGTCATTCCCAGCAAAGGCAATTTCTAAATTAACTCTGGTCTAAACTGGTGGAAAACTTCAGTAGCGGTTATTTAACGCCTTATTGGTAAAGCAGTGTCACCAAGCCATTTAACGTTCCAGTACAATGCCGCGTAAAAACCAAAAAGGGCTATGGGTTTAACTACCATACCCCTTCCAGGTTAGCCTGCTTCCTTCTCAGGTTGCATCATCGCTTATTCACCAGATGAGGTCACAGTCAAGGGCAAATTTGTATGCAAAAATCCATCGTCGTATCCTCCGTTCTCATAACGACTTCACCACTTTTATTAAAACGTTGTAACGGTCGAATACTAGAACATGTCACAGTGCTTATGAGCTTCTTAGATAAATAATAAGCGATTCTGTTGTCTTTTTCTAAACTAAATTTAGAGTATACCCATCTTTATCTTTTTAATATTGCTAAAAAAGGAGGGAACATGAATTTTACATTGCTACAAATTATTAAAAACAAAGGCTCGCAACTGGCAGCTAAGGTCCCGAGGTTTGACAGCTCTATATTAAATTTAAAACTTTCAAACTGTGTCTCTCCTTTTCATATTACATTAGTAAGAAGAGGATGCAAATACTCTACAATTTTGTTGTACTCAGAATCTGTAGGTACCATTGAGTGGCTGGAGTGGCTGTTATAAAATGAAAGGATAAAAGGACAAAATCAATCAAATTAAACGCACTCATAACTTTTATAATGCTTTTCAGAATTCGGGGGTTACATAACCAATCTTGTAATTAAAACAGAATTTATTAAGTTTATATGAAAACAAGTAATCCAGAATAGCTCAAAGTAAGAGTACTTACTGTTAAAAGATAATAAATATTTTACATGGGATCATAACTTGAAATCGCGAAGGCAAACATTTACACAAGAAAATGAGAAACGACGCGGGTACAGTATCGTACATTTTGCTGTTGACATAACAAAATGTTTAATTCTTGAGAAGAAATTGTATGTACATTTACTCGTTTAAATTTAAATAAAATTTGAAATTCTCTTTTACAATGTGGCTCGTATAAATCTGACTTTGATAAAAGGGGAATCATTTTTTGTGTATGTAAATTAATATCGTTAAGAATGATAATCACTATTACTAACCATATCACTACCCCTACTATAAAAGCGAAAGAATGTTTGCTTGTTGGTTTGTCCTTCAATCACGTCGCTGTGGAGCAACGAATCGACTGATTTTTGGCATAGATATAGTTAAAGACATAGAGATTTTATACGGGTAATCAAAGAGTTCCCACGGGATTTTTAAAAACCTAAATCCACGCGTACTAAGTCGTGGGCATCAGATAGTCTATAAACAAATAACTGGAAAACAGGAATTGCATTCCGATGTATTATTTGGAATTGTACATCTTCGAATGAAGCGTACTCATAAAAATATATCGATCGTTCTTCACTTTGTAAGTTCGGTTGATCAATATCTGATTAAACATCAGTGGGTATGAATCAGCTTATAAAACTTGTAAAAGGTACTATTATTATGTAATTATTATGATAATAATGGAAGCGTCAACTTGACAGAAAATTTAGATTACAATCCGTTTAAAATAATTAGAGTTCCGCCGCTCTAAGACAATAGCGAATTAATTTTGTTTCTTTCTTTAGGTATCAAAACAAAAATTTTATTGTGAAAATAGAACAAAGATTTTTGATGCATATAGGTTTTGAAATAAACCCTTTTTTTCTTTTTAAAAAATAACTTCTATAATCGCGACTTGAAAGTTTGCGTAACTTAGATGTTTTTCGGACGGAAGTGATATTCTATACGTCACTTCAGCCAAAAAAGGCCGCCAATGATCAGCTGTTTTGAGGCCGCCATCTTTTATCCAGGTGGTATGTACGAAGTAGTTAGTGCCATATCTTAAAAGCCCTATTTTTTGCTTACTGCATGATATATTAAAAAAAACTCTTTTGATTAATCATTTTCAAAAAATGTAACCCCGCGCGTCTTTTACTTGAACCGCGCGTAACCGCACTAATTTTTATCTAAAGCCGCGTTCACACTAACCAAAACTAGGATTGTGAAAAATTTTTCCTCGGCTGCATCAAGACATCCATACTAATATTATAAATGCGAAAGTGTGTCTGTCTGTCTGTCTGTCCGCCTGCTAGCTTTTCACGGCTCAACCGTTCAACCGATTTTGACGAAATTTGGTACAGAGGTAGCTTGCAACCCGGGGAAGGAAACTTTTTATCCCGGAAAATTTAAGAGTTCCCACAGGATTTTTAAAAACCTAAATCCACGCGTACGAAGTCGCGGGCATCAGCTAGTAATATTATATCGTTCAGATAGGTAGGTACTTATAAGCCTACTATTTTTTTTCGCTGCCACAGTTAAATAATTTTGGTAAACTGGATTGAAGCTGGACGTTAATTATTTTTAAACACTTTTATATTTGGAACAGTCCTTAAAATTCGTACTTTCATAATTTTTAAATCACAACTTTTTCTTTCGTCCAATATTTTTGATTTATCTTCCACACACACACTCACTCATCACTAAAGTTAATTTGAAAAAAACACTTACAAAAATCTTCATGTCGATTTGCTTAGTGCGGGTTTGTTCCCCAGTGATGTCAAACGCAATGATAGCCTACGATGGATGCTCTAACTTTTTATAGAGAACGGAAGTGATTGTCGGCTGTACACGCGGGAAAGGCTCTAAGATCATATTGAGTGGATACAACACACATTTTATTTCTTTTTTTCAATTAAACTTACTAATTATATTACTTTGGTAGTATAGACTAATTGTATTTTGATCAATCTTATCTATTTTGGTTGTTTTTTTTTCTTATCTATAATGAGTTATTTACAAAAAGGTGTCCGTTGCTCTTTTTACTAACGTGCTAACTAACTTATTGTTATGACTTGAAATAAGTGTTTTTTTTGTAAAGTTATGTGATTCTATTGCATTTTTTAACCTACTTATTTGTCTAATTGTAAATAAAGATAAGAAATGAAGATGAAAAGTAATTTATAAAATTCAAAGTCCTGACTGACTAACTTATAATATCAACGCACAGCCTGGGTCCTAGAGATATCAAATTTGGAGAGTGTGTTCTTTGTAAAGAGCAGGTATCCACTAAGAAAGGATTTTTCGAAATTTCACTTCTACTTGGGTTAAATGGGGGCTTGAAATGTATGTAGTCCACGCGGACGAAGTCGTGAGTATAGGTAAGTTAATAATTTTAGAATTTAAAAATCAGAGTCATATTTAATCACTCTGTTTCTTGAATTATCATCATCATCAACGCATCACCAGCTCACTACTGCGCACAGGTTTCCTCTCAGAATGAACGTACTTGGCGATAGTCCACCACGTCGCCCAGGTGCGGATTGCCAGACTTCACACATCTTTAAGAGTATTACGTAGAATTCTCAGGCACGCAGGTTTCCTCATGATGAAGTAAGTGATATAAATAAATGCCTTATAAATGTTCCTAAATCTAACTCAAATTATGCGCGAAATTCTATAATTCCACGCTTGATACGTACTTTTAACAATCAGTTCGCTGAGTTTGACTTATTTTACCTATCAAACAATAAATTTAAAAAGGAATTAAGAAATTATCATCGTAAAAATAAAAGTAGCTAACATCTAAATATGCATGCAATCACACACTCCCACTTACACACACACACACATACACACACGCACACACACACACACACACAAGCACACACTCACACACGCATACACACACACACACAAGCATACACACACTGTTGTAATTTTATTATTGTATATACCTACATTTATTCTAAAACTATTCTGTTAAAATAGTTTTAATTATAATTTGAAGTAATCTCTTTTGGCCTTCTGTTATACCTAGATTTAAATTTAAATAATAATTATTTATTTACGCTGTTGATTACTTTCAAATAAACAAAATAAAAACAAAATATTTAGATAGATTTCTAAGACATATTTTTTTACTATTATTTTTTGATTAAGTACGTACTTTAAATTTAGCAAAATATTTCTTAAACCTAATTAAATGCCTTCTGTCATCTGCGGTTTACTAAGCGTAGGTTGAAACTCCCTAACAATAAATATAGATACTCCAATAAAACATAAACCAAGATAGGTCTTACGGTGAAATAATCTTGATTTCGCATCATTTACATAAAGTACTACTGGCTTTGCCTTTGTTTCGTAGCCGTGTTTTGTTGCTTTCAAAATATTTACCATAAATTTTAATTAAGTAGAGCCGTATTGTATACTATGCTAATAAATATCGTTTACTCTGTAAACTTAAAATAATATCCTGACTAATAGTTTCAATTTGTATTAAATTGTTTCGTTAACAAGGAGATTTACAAAGGTTTAATACAAACTAGCATTTGCTCGCAACTTCATCCACATGTAATTAGGTTCAAAAATTCCTTATAGCTAAGCTATAACCCTCTATCTGCCTATGAAAGTCGCTTTATATTTTCCTTTCCTTTTTTCATTTTTAGTTATGTTCCCTTTTTTTCATTTTCAGTTGTTCATAGATAGATATAGCTTCAAAAATTACACACTTTCATACAAACTTGCATCCCCTATTTAACTACTTTACTATGTTACTAATATATTTTGATATACGATTTTTGGTCCTTACTATGAAATGCAGATTCATATTACTATCGTCGTTGGCGGTACGAGTATTTATTTCTTTGACAGAGAAATGGTACTTTTACCATCTTATAATTCCAACAAAGAGTGGTGTCATGGATGAGCTATAAACGCTTATTCAAAATATAACGGATTGCCTTTTTAATATTTTCGTAATAATTTTCTCCAAAGTGTCGTATTATTCTTAGTTGTTAAAACTAAAATGTCCTGTCATTGTTTTAAACTTTAAAAAACCTCTCGGGTAGGTAAAATGTTAATTATTTATAAGGCTCATAAGTTATGTACATAGGAAATAATTTATAAACTTGAACCTAAATCAAAGAAAGTACGAAGTTAAAGACCAAAATTATCCAGAAGGGGACCGTCCATTCTTGCTAGAAACCAATTTGGAAAACAATAGGGACTTAAAAAGTTTTCAACATCTTTTAATTAATGTTCCTAAACTTCAATTGTAATTAAAATTATATAATGCCACATTTAATATTGGGTCCAAAGTGGTTTTAATAACATAAGTAGTACGTATTTATTAAATATCTATAATATGAAAATCGCCTTTATAATTAGGTAGATAGTCCTACCTATGTTAAAATCTTTGATAGCTTACATTATTATTTTATTAAATAGAATACATTTATTTTAATAAGAATAAATGTATTTTCTTTATATGCACGTTTATTTTATGCGTGATTTCAACATCTTTTTACCTATCAAGCTCATAATTATGGTTCATCCATCCATCTATCTATCAGCCTGTATGCGTCCACTATATTGGACATAGCTCTTCTGAAGAGCGCACTTCCATATGCGGTCCTCGACCTTTTTTATCCACCCTTTTCCTGTCACCATTTTAAGGTCGGCCCAGCGATTATGGTCATTTACACGTTCTGAAAACCCATTACCCAATTTTTAATTTCTGTGTGCCTGTTAGTCTATATTATGTCTGTATAGGATTATCGTATCGTATCATCGGTATATGTAAGGACTGAGCTAGGCATTCTACCTTTACCTATATTTTTTTTTCTCAGACTGAGGATTCCTATGGCTTCGGGTTCTGAAATACCTAAATTTTTAGACGAAGACGCGAGTAAAAATTTGTGTAAAATATAGTGGAAATTAATAATATTTTCGTTCTTAATGACTATTGTGTCATTACATTATTTTATTCAATCTTAAATAGAACATAAAACATAAAAATATAAGTATTGGTTCTAATTAAATTATATACATCTAAACATACTGTTTATGTCCGGTAAGTAATATCAACTCCATATGAATATAGTTCCGATACACCTTTCGGTACAGATTGCGGTTACTTTTTAACTTTTTGGGCTCCTTCTATTGGTTATGTGTATCAAAACTACACACCCGGTTAGATTCTCTTTCTCTTCCTTATTAGATAAACAGTAGGTACACTTAAACTCGTAGACTCAACAACCTCCATCTAACTACGCACTAAATGGTCATTCCGAACAAAAATTGTGTTCTGTGGAGTGTCTTAGGTATCTGTAGTTCGCGACAGGTCGAAATGGAATACGGGGTATGAGGCGGGGCGACGCCCCGCACACCCACACGTCACCCACGCTATCCCGCGCCGGGGCTGTCGCGTACTATAGATAGGCCCGGTACGGACCAAAACAGAACAAACGGGAAGAAATGTGTTAGGTGTAGGCCAATCAGATTCTTAATAGATGATGTGAAAAAAATCATATCCTCTTAGGAATCTGATTGGTCGACCTGATCACATCTCCTCTCCGCTTCGCTTAAGGGGATACTTAAGGTGGATATAAACATTTTTGTTCAGAATTACCGTGTACTAGACACCTAGTAGGCACATAGAAGTCGTTGTGTAGACAAATCAAACATGGCACGCCAGCTGTAAGTTGCTGAGAATCTATAGTCCGCAACAGGTTGAGATGGCAATCGGGGAATGAGGCGGGGGTACGCCCCGCACAGCCGCACGTCAATCGAGCTCGCCAGCACTGCCTTAGCGCAGGGGCTGTGCGGGTTTGCAGGGTGTTCCCTCCCCGATTGCCATCTCGACCTGTCACGTATAGGTAGTCCGCAGAATGTCCTAGTTGCACCATCATCATCATCAACCCCTCGCTAGCTCACAACTAAACACAAAATGAGAAGAGTTTGGCATAGTCATAGTCTACCTGGCCGCTGGCCAAGTGCCGATTGGCAGACTTCACACACCTTGAGAACATTTTGGAGAAGTCTCAGGCATGCGGGTTTTCGCACGATGCTTTCCTTCACCGTTAAAATAAGTGCACCATTGGGTCAAGGTTACCTTACTATAATGCCTTTAGTATTATACTTAGTGTACCAAATTACACGACGATAAAGACAAGTGAAAGGAACATAAATATCAATAAGTAATTGTATAACTGAGATGTCTATACCGACTGAGATAAGAGCTAATAATTCTTAAACGGCTGAACAGATTTTCATCAAACATGACCATTGACCATCTCGATTAAACTATCAGATTTAAAAAAACCGGCCAAGTGCGAGTCAGACTCGCGCACTGAGGGTTCCGTACTCGGGTATTTTTTTCGACATTTTGCACGATAAATCCAAAACTATGATGCATAAAAATAAATAAAAATCTGTTTCAGAATGTACAGGTGAAGACCTTTCATATGATACCCCACTTGATATAGTCACTCACTTCGAAAGTTGAAAATACTAATTATTAGTTCATGACCACAATTTTTTTTTTGTGTGATCTAACCCTAAATTCACGGTTTTCAGATTTTTCCCCAAATGTCAGCTATAAGATCTACCTACCTGCCAAATTTCATGATTCTGTAGGTTTCTTGACAGACAGACGGACAGACAAACAGACAGACAGACAACAAAGGATCTAATAAGGGTTCCGTTTTTCCTTTTGAGGTACGGAACCCTAAAAATTGTAAGGCAAAAAAATTGTAATGCAAAAAATTACACCAGACCGACTATTGGCTAATAATTAGCAGAAACAAGGAAGATATCATAAGTACCTTTTAATTTTAATGCCTAGGCTTACATAACTTGGATATTAAACGCACAGCATACGCCATGGTGGTACAAAACACACTTGTCCGCATTCATTCGCAATTACACCTACTTCGTTGGTTTGTTTTGTAGAACTCCCAGGTGAGTGTGAGGCTACATGGCGTCTTGCTACCCCACTAGAGCCGGTATACCGCCACATGAGTAGAGTCTATATTTACTCGTGTGATACCGCCAAGCAGTTTATTCTTCCGATGTAGCCGCGTAGGCGCCGCAATTATGAGTTTAATAAAATTACCACACTCCTCGCTGGTTAGTTTACTTCCATCTTACACTGCAGTTATCTCTAGTAAGACTACGTACCTACCTACTTATATTGTTAGATAGATAAGTAGGTATATCAGAACGAGGCGTATTAACTCATCCTTGTGTAGTTATATAGTATTTTCTTAGGATATAATAGAGCAGTATATATACGAATCATACTCAACAATGGGCATAAAATATATTAAATACTATTCCTCCAAAAATGATAATAAATCGATAGTTATCGAAATAATAGAGTTGTGAGTAATAAAGACTCAACACGTCTTTTTAGTTTAGATGGATACTCAGCTTTTTCTGTATTTTATGGAAGCTTTTTCCAGACGACATCAAAGAAGTCGCAGAGAGCCGCTGGACTCAGGAGGCGACTCAGGCGAGCAAAACCGTGGGGCGTGGATGCCATTACAAAAGAGGTATGTCCAGCCGCGAATATCCATCGGTTAACGATGATGATAGTGGAAGCTTTGTAAGTTTTAAAGCATTGCTGTTTTAGAATGCTCCAACTAGGTGGTTTACCTCATTAAAACTATTTAACATCGGCGATAGAAAGTGTAAAGTCAAAGTCAAAGTCAAAGTCCTATAAGTTTTTACCTATCTCACCTACGTTTATATGAGACCCCTAATCTCGTGGATAATTCAATAATTGCCAGGTTCCTACTAGTTTACACGATCTAGGTTTAGAAAGTCTAAATTAGGCCTCATTCGTACACTGCTCTGGCTCTCTATTTTCTAAGTGACACCTACCTCCAAACAATAGCGGAACTAAGTGATAACGTAATGTCATGTCGGTTTTATTCTATGGTTTTATTGTTTTGGGATTTTGACAATGAAAATTGAACCAAAATATCACACAATTAGGTGATGTCTACAATTATTTCTTCCACAAATGGACTTTTTTTTTTTAATTCCATGAGAACAAGCTACTTTTTATCCCAGAAAGTCAAAACTTTTCGGGATAAAAAGTAGCCTATATTTGTATTTGGGATGCCAGAGGCAAATAGATGATGCCAGCTAATTCCTCCAATAAAAATCCATTGGAAACTTTTCAATTTTCCGGGGCATGTATCCGTCCGAATGTAAGCTAACTCTGTACCGACCTTTCATAAAAAACGGTTAAATGGATGGGTCGTGAAAAGATAGAAGTCAGGCAGACATACTTTCGTATTTATAATTTTAGTATATATTACGTCTGAAATGTGTAGGTATACATTGGAGCACAAATTTAGAATAGAATAGAATAGAATAATGTTTATTCGAGGTATATAGGTGGTGCATGGTAAATTTAATGTATACCTACACATTTCGGACGTAAGTCTTAAGCCCAGGCCATTTTCTAGGTTGTTGCGCTTCTATTTAGGCTAAGACCTAAAACCTAGTGAGGTTAGCTCTATAGACGTTAAGCATTAAGTATACGACACTAGCATTAGGATACCTACTTACCTCTTACCAACCAAGTTAAGCTACGACTTATCATTGACTGAAAAATTAAGTTTTCAATTTAGATAATGTTTTATTTTCAAAGTTTATCGGGATAACTGTTATCTCTAAGTTCCCGCAGGAAGAACTCGAATGACACCAAGCGAAGCTCAGTCGCGCTCAGATAAGGCTTTATACACGTACTTAATAGTAGGTACTTAGAATAGAGTAGGTACGGTGTTTAATAGTTCTGTATATATCACTCAATGGCATCCTTTCAAAGTAACACTATACTTTTACTTTTTACAAACTATACTATTACCTACCAAAAAAATATCAATCACTACAACCGACAATCACGTCAGTTTGCCACGCCCGCTCGCACTGTAATATACATAATATAATAATAGAGTAATTAGAATATTAATTTAATAATTAGGCCACCCGTGCGAAGGCAAGGCAGGTCAGCTAGCCCAAAAAAAAAAGTATCTGTCTGTGATTTCAAAATAACTGCCTTTTTGACGTACCCTTGTTGAAATCAAACCATACCTTTAAACATTTTGTCGGTCCGTCTGTTTGTCCGGGCTTATCTTCGAAACAGCTGATACGATTTTTACGGGACTTTCAGTCAAAAAGAGGATTACGCAAAGAGTGGATCTAGGTTATTTTTAATTCTGAAAAACAAAGGATTTCTTTAGAAATAAAAAGGACAAAACGCGGTACAAAGTTAGTCTATTTTTCATAATTTCTAGTACAAGTTAGCAAATTGACTGAAATCAATCTCATCTCTGTTTTCATTAAACCCAAACTCCTGATCGGTTTCTACACGGCATCGTACCGGAACGCTAAATCGCTTGACGACACGGCTTTTCTGTTAGGGTGGTAACTAGCCACGGACAAAACTTCCCACCAGACCAGACCAGAAACAATTTAGAAAATATAAATTCCCAAATTGCCCCTGCCGGAATCAAACCCGGAACCTCCCACTTATAAGACTACAGCGCTCACCACTGCGCCAGCGAGGTCGTCTTAATAAAATCGTCTACAATAAAAATCGCATCCTTCCGGCTAATAACCTGCTTAAAAATGAAATGCTTATAATAAACTACTTATAATATGTAGGTATATTATTATTTATTATTGTTATTTATTTATTTTACACCTAATTGGAACGGCAGTGCCACTTACACTAACTAGATGATTATGTTTGTATTTAAATTTATCATTATCAAAAAGACACATAAAACATTAAAGGATTTTGAATGTACGCTGAGAACATTGAATGGCCTATAATTATGTAACACTAAAATGATTTTAACATCAAAAAATTCATAAACTAGTTTTGAGTTTTGATTGACACCTACCTTTGAACGGAAGCTGTTCGCTGTATGCTAGACATTTCACGGTAAATTGCATTCATGATTCAATATCTATTATTTGCACTACAACTGACAAAAAACTCCATACCGAAATAATATTTAGGACTTATTTGCTGAGTCAGCAAATTAATTTGAAGATTACTTGCTCCAGCTTCTCAAGAATAGACTTACCTACCTACTCTATAGACTAGATGTCAACGCATCATAGGTATATAATAGGTTTCTAAATAATGGTATACATGCAGTCATATCCATAAACTTAGATTTGTTTATTTTTTATTCAGATACAAGTTAGCCCTTGGCTGCCATCTTGGAAGAGGTATGGCAGTTTTTAATAAACCCATGCCCCTTTGGTTTCTACACGGCATCGTACCGGAACGCTAAATCGCTTGGCAGTACGGCTTTGTCGGTTGGGTGATAGCTAGCCACAGCCGAAGCCGTCAAATATATATATATATTGACCAACGATTGCGAATTTATTTTATACTTTTTTGATACTAGAGATTCATCAATTGATCAGTTTATTTATGTACCTCGTTGTCGCTTTGAAACTGTGCTTTGAAACCTTGATAAAATAAAATATCGGGTCAGTATGATTCAAGTTCAAAGCTCTAAAAGTGCTAACTTTCAACATTCTAATTTTCATCAACAGCTGATGGAATAGTTCTCAGAGAAATTACTGTCCATTATAATGATCATGTTGAATGCAAGATTATGTCGTATTTACGTAGTTTATCGAACCTTTATTATTATTACTTCCTAAATCCACGCATAAAACTGACTACTTATTCAAAGATGAGATTTAGCAATTTCCTAATGAAAATATGAACTATTCATCTGGGTACGCTACATCAAGTTTGTACTGTAGTACCCAAATTTAATTACGCCGTAATAGCAAGTGATGTATACTATGTGGTATACCTACCTAGTTGAAGTCTATACAAATTAGACTTTGAATTATTTATGTATCACTGGAAGTTCTTCAGTTACTTTTATTAGACAGTCATTTTTACATATTATCGTAAAGACACAAGCGCCTGAAGACCGTTTTCTGTTGAGACCCCTGCAAGAGCATAATTATGTCCAGCGGTGGACGTCTATAGGTTGGTTGACGCATGGGCACCTAATGGATTATGTCACTACCAATCAGAATCATAGTTCGGAAAACCGATAGACGTTGGGGTCCCAAGGTGCTGGAATGGCGACCTCGCACCGGAAGGCGCAGCGTTGCAAGACCTCCCACTAGGACGACATTAGACGAGTCGCAGGGAGCCGCTGGATTCAGGAGGCGTAAGACCGTGTAGAAGTCCCTACAAGAGACCTATGTTCAGCAGTGGACATCTATCGGTTGATGATGATGAATCAGAATCGGTCAATATACAGCGGAAATACTCGAGTTGTCACTTGTACTCTCTCATTTAAGATGAAAGCAATAGAGGCATTTCTGATTGACACATAAGATTTATCTCGATCTGCAGGCCTATTCCGTAATAGCTCAGTGGCTGCGATTTAGTGCGGAAAATCCTATAAATAACAGTCAAGCTCCTGATTTGTTATTGAACTTCGGTAACCAATTATGTTGAAAGGATATGCACTGAATTTTTAATACCTACTACCTTCTAGGCAGAATAAGTACTCCTTCTAGGTAAAAAAATATCGCTCGGCAAAGAAGTATATCTAAATAGCGACTCTAGTTTTTTGCGGACGCAATTAAGAGCAATTCAGCTCGTACAGGACTACGGCCTAAAATTTAATAAAGGCTTCTCTTTCTATCGCGTAAACTCTTACCTAATCTTTCTCTCTCACAAGAGATCACGTTACGCGAGAGCCGTCGAAAGAGCACGCCGTACGTATATTTCTCGGGTCAAGTGACCAAGTGAGCCCAGCCTGATGATTCTCCCTGTGGGATTATTCGCTAACTCAGTGTCTAACTGAGTGGCTGAATGATAGCCACCGATCTCATTTGACATTTATTTCTAGTACATAGAAGGATTTCTACAAAAAAATATTTTACTATCACTTGATGAAGCAGCAATGTAGAACCAACCAATGAACCAAAAAATGAGCTCGGTGGCATCGTTAGACACTGAGTTAGTGAATCACCCCGCTGATGGAGATAGTATGGACTATGGACACCGTAATGCAATTATATTATATTTTGCAGATTAGATATAACGTAATTTCATAGCCATTTCAGATCTAGAATAGGCCTGCTGTTTGATGATAGATAAATAATAATCATACCTAACCCGATATGACAACTACGCATAAATTATTTTGTTTACGTTTTGTACTAATAAGAGCGAAATAAGATTAATGTTAGAGCCCCGCCTACTTTCACTTAATCTGCAGAGAGCATTGGGCTAGAAACACTTCACTTGTATGTTACATAACTTACATAATCATTATCTTATCGGATCCTTACCGAGCGGTCATCAGTTCACGTGCCAATCAATCACAAACCAAAGAGTTAAGTAGATACTCGGAATTTTTTGATGACTTGATTTTTATCTAGATACTTACCTATACAGGTCGTAACCAAAACGCTCGCGCTGGCAAAAACGAAGACAGGTACCTTCTGATGATTATTGATATGATACCACAAAAATAAACGAGAATAAAATTTAAAAAAATCCTATAATTTTGTAAAAGTTTACGATATATTGCAGATTTTTTGGATAACTGTGGGATTTGACATAAATTACTATTACTTTGAATTATGACGTTTTGATAATGTAACTATAAGTTTTTAAAATTTTACTGTCGTGGTCATTTCTATTTGTTATTTTCTTAAATTTATATTTATTGTAAGTACCACATATTTTGCACGCCATACATAAATGGCAAAATGTGAAAGGACCATCTATATATGTACGATCATTTACTACTCACATTTAGCAAAATTAAATGATTTCATTTCATTTCATTTCATTTCATTTCAAAAGGAAAAATAGAACCCTTATAGGATGACTTTGTTGCCTGTCTGTCAAGAAGCCTATAGGGTACTTCCCGTTGACCTAGAATCATGAAATTTGACAGGAAGGTAGGTCTTATAGCAGATATGAGGGAAAAAATCTGAAAACCGTGAGTTTGTGGTTACATAACAAGCAAAAAAATTAAAATATGTTCATGAACAAATATTGCTATTTTCAACTTTAAAAGTAAGATTACTATACCGAGTGGGGTATCATATAAAAGGACTTTATTTGTACGAGGCATGCCTTTTAAGTTTTGTCGTTTGAAGAAAAAAAACACAACTAGAACCTTATAGTACTTTTTATTGTTTTTCAAAGTATTCACCATGAAGCTTAATACACTTTTCCATTCGCTCAAACCAGTTATTATAACATTTATTCCACTCTAAAGTGGGGGTGTTCAAAATGGCTGACTTGCGAGCGTCGACTGCTTCTTCACCGGACTGGAACCTTTGACCACGAAGACTTTTCTTAATTTTAAGAAATGTAAAGAAATCGTTAGGGCTTAGGTCAGAACTGTATGGAGGATGGTCAAGAATTTTTACTTTTTCCTGCTTCAAATACTCAATCGTTTGACGAGGGCTGTGTGAGCTTGCGTTGTCGTGGTGCAGGATGATGCGTCGCTTTGAGTTAGATTTTCGAAGTTCGGCGACGACTTGTGGTAAACAAACTGTGGTATACCACTCTACATTAACCGTTCTACGATCTCCAAGTGCAATAATCGCAACATGGCCGGGTTTTCCAACGAACGTGGCCACCATCTTCTTTGAAGTGGTTCGAGAACGAACAACTTTAGTCGGTTTTGGCTCGTCTTGAAAGACCCAGATTGTAGATTGTTGTTTGGAATCAAGATCGTAGGCATAGATCCAAGATTTGTCACCACTGATGATGTCGTAGACGTGATTTGACTCTCCTCGGTTGAACCTTTGCAGAGTTTTCTTGCACCATCTGACGCGGGGCGTCTTGTGATCGTCGGAAAGCAGATGCGGTATCCAACGGCAAACTAGCTTTCTCACACCAAGCGCTTCATGCAAGATCTTCTGAATGGTTGTCCCTGAGATGCCTAATAGATCCTCTATCTCTTGATACGTCACATGACGATCTTCGAGAATTAGTTGTCTCACAGCAATGATGTTATCTTCAGTGAAGGCGGATTTTGGACGTCCTTCGCGAGATTTGTCACTAACACTAGTATGTCCACGCTGGAATTCTAAATACCAGCGTTCGACAGTCCGCACACATGGGGCTTCATCACTGAACACAGATGTTAGCTTTTCAAAACACTGCAGCCGTGTCAGGCCTCTTCTAAAGTTGTAGAAAATTATTGCACGAACATTTTCCTTAGAAAGGTTCATTTTCGTACGTAACCTGACAGATTCCAATCGACGCTGTGACTAAACAAAAGCATTGATCCTAATACTTTCAACTGTTTTGAGATCCAAAATTTAAACACATTCGAATATAGAACAGTTCCAAATTCAAAATTGCCGGGAAATATGGAAACGACAGAACTTAAAAGGCACGCCTAGTACATTCTAAAACAGATTTTTATTTATTTTTAGGCATAATAGTTTTTTAAATTTATCGTGCAAAATGTCGATAAAATACGATTGTAATATGGAACCCCCAGTGCGCGAGTCTGATTCGCACTTGGCCGGTTTTTATTCTTTGCTAGTAATAGTTAGTAGTAGTAGTAGTAGTATTGTTGCTAATTTGTATATTATTACAATATATTTTATAATGTGAATTCGCCATCCTCACATAAACTTTCATAGTTTTCAGAGGATGTAATTTATTCGTGTATTTTACTGTAAAAAAAATGTCCAGCAGAGGACGTCTATCGATGATAATGATGATGATGATGATCAGTGATAAGAGACACACAGACAGACATATTACTGGAAAAAGATGATTCGCTGCCGCAATGACGCATTCGCTGATGTAAGATCAGTTTACAAGACCAGTTCTTAAATTATACAAGTGATTTGAGTTTCCAATCTATGTCTCCTTTGTCCGCACTTCCGAAACATCACATTATAACCGAGTTATTACGTAAAAGGCCAATAGTGAAAATAATTACATTTAGTCTGATAGGTATAGTGTTTCAATCGCAATAAATATTTTATTTTTATTTGTCTACGAACTACTCTCGAGTCTCTACAGACGAGTTAGATCACCTCACCGTTAGATTTGAATAACGTAACAAGTAATAAAAGATTTGAATTTAGTGTAGAGTCACCAACTGTCTCAATTTCTCAGGACATTTCCTAGAACTAATAGATATAGTAAGTTTGTGCATAGGTATAAATTTGTAAAAAACCATTTAAAAAATTTGAAATAGGTAGATAGCGTAGGTAATGATACGCGTGGGGCTCAAAACTGCAGGTCTATTGCATAATTATGCATATCTCAGAGGATATTACAATATTACACTACACAAAATGTTCAACAGATAATTGTCTTCTAAATTAGTATTGAGTAACTTTGGTGACTAACCGAGATGGTCTTATCTTATTAACATTGAATCTTGTTGAAAGTGATAGACTACAATAAACAGTGATGTATTGCAGTACGAAAACCATACTGCAATAATTATATTCACTAGCTTATGCGAGTGACTTTGTCCGCGTGGACTACACAAATTTCAAACCCGTATTTCAACCCCTTATGGTAATCGGGGTATGATGCTGGAGACGCTCCGCACACCCACACTGGACTATCATGGGGGCTGTGCGGCTGCGGTGCGGTGCGACTGCCACTGATGGGTGATTGTCTTAGGTGAAGCAGAGGTGAGTGCTGGGTTTTAGCAACGTATCGCCACTAGATATCCGCCATCTTAATTTAAAGACTTTTAGAATTTTAATGCTTACATAATACAACTAATATTCCCGCTTATGACTATAAAGCATTCAAAATTTCTTAATTTGTGTTAATTTAAAATTTTATATTGATCAAGTTTACTTACCTAAATAATATTGTGTCCCATTTTTTGATAATTGAAAACGTTCACCCTATTACATTATATTAAATTCGTTTTTAATAGAAAGTCATAACACTAAATGATTTTTAAGCATTTATTAATATACATAAACCTGAATGCTAATTACTTTCATAATTATGTATTCCATCTTCACATAGACTAACGCAACGATCTAATGGTCGTTCTCACAGTAAAAAGTTCCAGTTTGTTTTTGCTCAACATTTCTGGTAAACACATACGAAGGTGTGGAATGCCATTTCGGTGTCCATGTTTCCTGCCAAGTAGTTACTTACCTATTTTTGAATACCTTCACGGCAAGAGTGAATATATACCTCTTCACTGCTCTGTTTCTCAGGCATGATTGTAGTCAAGCGCAAGCCTATATCTCAATAATTATAAAAGTTCGGAATTTCTCCTTCACCCTCCTTTTTCTACAACCACACCGCGCGCCACCGTACAGTACGCGGTTGAAAGTAATGTACATGGACCTTTAGAAGGAGATAGCAGATTAATTGTAGAGCGTTGTAGGTACCTGTTGTTGAGACCTACTTAATTACTTAATATCAGTTGACCCGCCTGCTCGTTTGCTCGCTATTTCTATTTAAAAAAAAACAAAATTCTTGGCCACTAGATCATCGCTGTTTTGTTTTATTTTCGCATTCCAAAGTGTTACACTTTAATTTGCAACGCTTTGTATGCCTGAGATATTAATAATTATGTGCTTTCGAATTTCTCTATGTGTGAGTAGCTAAAAAAATCAGCTACACGAAAACCACAACGCAGACCATTATTTATATTATCTTATTTAAATTAAAACTAGAAAAAAGTGACTGAGTGGCATATCAACGCACAGCTCAAACTGTTGGATGGTTAGGGCTGAAATTTGGCGTGCAGAAGCAGATAGCTATTATAACGCAGACGACCGCTGAAAATTCAGGGGTTTGAAATTTGTGTAGTCCACACGGATGAAATCGCGAGCATAAGCTAGTTTAAATTAAAACTAGTCGATTCCCGCGACTTCAGCCGTCTGGATTTAGGTTCTTTAAAATCCTTTAGGATCTCTTTGATTTCCCGGGATAAAAAGTAGCCTATGCATATCCCTCTACTTATATTATCTTTAACAACAATCCATGCGAAAAATCTTCTTTCTCTGAGGAAAACCCGTGCTCAGTAGGTTTTTAAAAATCCCAAGAGCACTCTTCAATTTTCCTTCCTTTCTAAGAAAGGATTTTTGAAAATTCCACTTCCAAGGGGGTGAAATAGGGGTTTGAAATTTGTGTAGTCCACGCGGACGATGTCGCAAGCATAAGCTAGTCACACATAAAACTGACAGAGGACGTGGATTTTACGTATTTTGGAAGACCCACTATTTAATAATCACCGGGAGATGATTTATTTTTGACATACTTACAGCTGCACTCAGATTCATTAATCGTTACTTAAGATTGAGTTAAAACGAGACAGATTTATGTGAGAGATATAGCTCTGTCTCGTTTTAACTAAACTTAAGTAACGATTAAGCGACTCAGAGTGCGGCTGTTAGTCAAACACCGTATTCGGTCGGGAAGTCATAAAGTATTACTATTATAGGCCAGCACATTACTAAGAGAGCCATCAAACATATTACTTGAAGCACATTCACAAATGCAAATTGCTATGTGCACGGCCGTAACTGTTATGACTACATCAGCGATAATTTGGTGGAATTCACCCCGCTCGTGCGTAATAATGTACGTAGACCTACCTACATTACCTATCTACCCAGGCAGCACAAATAATTTGATTAGCTTATGCATTTTAAAGAGTACCTAATGCCGAGATTTAGCTCAAAAGTGCCGCTGTCTCCTTAAGGCTAAACGTTGATGTACACATTATTTTCTGCCGCGTAGGTACCTACTGTACTTACGTCTACCTACAGATTAATTGTCTAATGACTTTCAAACGGAAAAACTTGGCTACATAATTAGAGCAAATAGATAGCCCAGATCTTAATTACTTTGGAAATTGGAACAAACTTAAAGGTTTTCCTAAAATTCTGACTAAGTTTATTTGCTTTTGTAGGAAGCGCTGGGACATTAATGAATTTTACTTAAGTAATTAGTAAGTAATTCAAACGAGTTATTGGTAGGTATTAAATGAAACGTAATTTAAACAAGCGTAAACTTTTTATAAAAAGAAAACTTTCATTAAAATACCAAAAAAGGAATACCTACATACAGCCGCACTCAGAGTCGCTTATCGTTACTTAAGATTGAGTTAAAACGAGACAGATTTATGTGAGATATATAGCTCTGTCTCTTTTTAACTAAACTTAAGTAACGATTAAGCGACTCTGAGTACGGCAGTTAGATACCTACCTAAATATCAAAATCTTGAAGCTTTACTTGAAACATTTAAGAATATTCATTGGGGTTATTCAAGGGGTGAATCAACAAATTCCTAAAAGGCCGACAACTCAATTGGTGGTTTCTCTGGTGCTCCAAATGTTCATGGGCCCGTCTCGTCTGCTCGTTTTCTTACTATTTTTAGGGTTCCGTACCTCAAAAAGGAAAACGGAACCCTTATAGGATTACTTTGTTGTCTGTCTGTCGGTCTGTCAAGAAACCTACAGGGTACTTCCCGTTGAACTAGAATCATGAAATTTGGCAGGTTGAGGTAGTCTTATATAGGAGACATTCGGGGAAAAATCTGAAAACTGTGAATTTACTACATACACGTGTAGAAACAAAGTTGTTTTTACTTTGTACTTTGTAGTGGTTTTGGAAGTCGGTTTTTTTAATTAAAAAAACTAGATTATGCCCGCGACTTCGTCCGCGTGGATTTAGGTTTTTTAAAATCCCTTGGGAACTCTTCAGTTTTCCGGGATAAAAAGTAGCCTATGTCCTTCCCCATGATAAAAGCTAACTCTGTACCAAATTTTATCCAAATCGGTTGAACGGTTTGACAGACAGACAGACACACTTTCGCATTTATAATATTAGTATGGATTATGGATTATGGATATTATGGATTATGGATTATAGTGTGGGTTGTGGAATCCCCAAAAGTGACAACAGTCAACACGGTCTCGACTCTCGTATCGCGTAGTTCGTCTTCGTATTCCCTCACCGAGTGTTCTTATAATGGTACTAAGTAGTAAGTACCACTTTTCAAAAATTTGTTATTTAACTATTAAGTGATATTTAAGAGATACAAATATCAATAAAAGCCACAATTTAATACCGGTTCGTCGTTCTGAATGGATGGCGTGTTGTATACGACTAATGGCGCCATCTAGTTCACCATGATGCAAAATAATTAGGGACTGCTTAGGGCTTTTTTAGGGTTCCCACAGCGTGCCAATGGGACCCTATTACTAAGCTTCAAAATTCAAATTCAAACCCTTCGTGTGCGAGTCAGACTCGCACTTGGCCAATTTTTATGTTGACACTTGACATTTCTAATAAAAGCACAAAAGTACGTAAAGCAAAATATTCTTCACTAGCTGATGTCCGCGGCTTCGTCCGCTTGGATTTAGGTTTTTTAAAATCCCGTGGGAACTCTTTGATTTTCCGGAATAAAAAGTAGCCTAATGTCCTTCCCCGGGATGCAATCTATTTTTTTTACCAAATTTCATCAAAATGAGTTGAACGGATGGGCCGTGAAAACCTAGCAGACAGACAGACAGACAGACTGACAGACAGACAGACTGACAGACAGACAGACACACTTTCGCATTTGTAATATAAGTATGGATTGTACACCTGTAAACAGACATGTCTGTTTGAACGAGCTAATCTTCAGAACGCTAATCAGATAAATAGAGGATTAAACACAGAGTAACATCTAAGGCTACTTCTTAACCGACTTTCTAAAAAGGAGGAATCTACCTATATACACCAAAATCTCCGAGATTTCCGTTTGTTGTAATCGATAGAAAAACATTGTCCCATAGAAAATTTGAATTCCCACTTCTCAATCCTGATGTTGTACGGGACCTGACCACAAAAATTTATGGGATTTGGAAACTATCGGTTTAAAAATTGAAATTGGAGGTACCTACAGTACCAAGTAAAGAGTTGTTGAACTCGAGGACTCAACTTCTCAACCCCACGGGTTTTTTAAAGAAATGTTTTTACGAAATTTGGTAGGTACTGAGTTACCTTGCAACCCGGGGACGGGCTATAACTACCGGATAGGCTATTTTTTGTCCTGGAAAATCAGAAGTTCCCACGGGATTTCATACTAGTATTATTGTCATTAATTTATAATGTGTGTAAATTGCTGGTTCAGGATCTGGCATTCTCCTTTGGCAGGTATAAGGTATGTCGTATAGCAGACATAAGGGAAAAAATCTGAAAACCGTGAATTTGTGGTTACATCACACGAAAAAAATTAAATTGTGGTCATAAACTAATCCTAATTAGTATTTTCAACTTTCGAAGTGAGATAACTACATCAAGTGGGGTATCAATAATAATATGAAAGGTATTCACCTGTACCTACATTCTAAAACAGATTTTTATTTATTGTTATGCATCATAGTTTTTGAATTTTCGTGCAAAATGTCGAAAAAATACGACTGTAGTACGGATCCCTCGTTGAGCGAGCCTGACTCGCACTGGGCTGGTTTTTTTTAATATTAAAAAAACATAACATTATGGACTAATCAAAGCTTCGCCCCAGCTTCGCAAGGGCACCTAGATAGGTAATTACAATTTTCGCAGGGATCTCTAACTTTTTTGAAATTAAAATAGGATAGCATATATCACTCAAGAATAAGGTATGTAAGTAGCTTTCTACTTGTGAAAGAATTATCAAAATCGGTTCAGTATTTCCAGAGATTACCTACTTCTTACAAACAAACTTTGAGAATATGACCAAAGTTGTATGGATTGTTGTATTGTGCATGTATTTCTCCAGGTTTTTAAGAAAAACGAGTTGATTAAAGGTCCAGAAAGCAGTATTTGGATAGGTAGGTATAGGTACCTACAATCTTGTAGGTAGGTACTTTTATGTTTTGAAATTTGAATCATATTATTCGTTCTTATAACCTAGTAAAACATAATAAACAAACTAATATGCAGTTTTTAATTCAATTGGGGATTAATTATTTTATGATTTTAAAATCTTTATTTTTCTTTACTACCTACTTTTCTTTACTACTTCGTTTAATTTAATTATTAATACTACTTAGCGCCATCTAGTCGAGTCTAGAAACATGAATGAGTCTAGACTCTAGAACCATGAAAACTGAACCATAAATTTTATTTTCGACAGGTACGTTGTTCGTAAAGCTGCGAATAGATGTCGCTATTGTTTATTAATAAATGAAAATATTAGCTAGGCTTATCGAATTAGTATACAAATCATAATTGAATATAATAAATTTAATAGATAAACATTAAAACGTTAATTATTTATGAAAGACAGTTTTGATATTTAATTACTTTTAAAACCGACATAATATTATTATTATAATAATCACTAAATATTAATTAGTTTTCAGCTCTAGTAGCGCCATCTAGTACATTACAAGTGAACTATCACATCTCAAACATGAACCAATAAATTTAGTTTGACAAAAAGTCAGGCTTAGCCTTGAGCAGAGTGCAGTTTATAGTATTTAAACTAGATGGCGCGCTATAAATTAGCGTCGAAGTAAAATAATAATATTTTACGCACAAAATAATTGATATTTTAATTCGACATAAATGTATTTTTCAATGAATTAACAAATAGTAGTAACATTACAGCAGTTATGCCTAGTTAATTATTATTATGAACTCACTTATAGCAGAGATAATTTATTACAAAGGTATAATATAGCGCGATTGGCGATAGGTCGAGATGCCAATAGGGATGGGGGACGCCCCGCATACCCGCACAGCCCCCGCGCTAACCCATTGCGGGATAGCGCGGGTGACGTGTGGGTGTGCGGGGTGTCCCCCGCCACATACCCGGATTGACATCTCGATCTGTCGCGTGCCTACTATAGTTATCTAGTATAGGTAGGTAGTAAAATTGTCGTGTCATCACCATCATCGTCAATGATAGACGTCCACACTCCACAGCTGGACATAGTAATAGGTCTCTTGGAGGACTTCCACACGCCACAGTCCTGCGTCGCCTGAATCCAGCGGCTCCCTGCGACTCGTTTTATGCTGTCTGTCCACCTAGTGGTGGTCCTTCCAGTGCTCCGCCTTCGCCGGTGCAAGGTCACCGTTCTAGCACCTTGGGACCCCAATGTCCACTTATCGGTTTTTCGAACAATGTGGCCAGCCCAATGCCACTTCAGTTTTACAACCCGTTGAGCTACATATGTTTCTCCTACGGATCTCCTCTGATTTGATCAGGTAGAGAAATTCCAAGCATGGCTCTCTCCATCGACCTCTGAGTGACTCTGAGTTTACAGACAGACAGATAGACACACACTTTTGCATTTATTATTATCTATCCACTAGAATGAATCTACATGATGCCCGCAACTTCGTCCGCGTTTTAGGTTTATAAAAAATTGTGGGAATTTTGATTTTCCGAGATAAAAATCTATCTCCGGAAATCCGTAAAAAGGTAACAGAACTATACCTAATACACTTTCGCATTAAATATCTAATACTAGCTTAATGCTCGCGTCCGCGTAGACCACACAAATTTCAAACCCTATTTCACCCCCTTAGGGGTTGAATTTTCAAAAATCCTTTCTTAGCGGATGCCTACGTCATAATAGCTATCTGCATGCCAAATTTCAGCCCGATCCGTCCAGTAGTTTGAGTTGTGCGTTGAAAGACCAGTCGGTCAGTCAGTCAGTCAGTCAGTCAGTCAGTCAGTCAGCCAGTCTTACTTAAGTAGTACCTGTGGATAGTATGGATATAGGTAGATTAGCATTTAGCACGGAATGATAAGGAAATGCCCCGTTTTTGTTGACTTATTGAAAAACATTAATGAGGAAAACTATATTTTGTTATAAGTTATTATGACTTACAAAGAAATTAGGTCTTTATTCCCCTTTTAAGACCAGCCAGGGACTTAACCCTCTGAGGATTTTTCATATAAATACTTGGAGATTAATTAACAAAACAACAGTTCCTGAGTTAGCGTTGTGGAGTCTACAGTTCAGTACTGATAAGCTTTGTGTATAATCTGGTGAGTTCAGTGCATTTTTACATCTGATAATATTATTAGATAATAATAATATGCTGTATTCACTAGCTACAAAACTTGCACTAGCAAGATACTTGCACTGTGTAGACACTTGCAGCAAGTCAACTTCTGTAGGTTATGTATACTAAGGTGGCTACTGTCATATGACTTCTGCAATTTCTTTTAGTAGTCAGCTTTATGCACTGTGTAGTACTTTGATTTTCATCATTATCACCAACCCCTTACCGGTGCTTATACCTCGTAATCTCAGGTACCTATCCGTTCACAAAAAGTAGGGCTTAAACCATAGTCCACCACACTGGCCAAGTGCAAATTGACAGACTTTACACACCTTTGAGAACATTATGGAGAACTCTCAAGTATGCTGGTTTCTTCACGATGTTTTCCTCGCCGTTAAGGCAAGTGATACTTAATTGTTTAAAACGCACATACGTAACTAAGCTGTGTAGGTACTTAACCTATGTTAAACGTTAAGGTTTCTGACATAGTAGTCAGCAACTAAGCTAGGTACCCGCCAGTACAAGCGACAATAGACGGGTGGAAACCTAGCTTTGTTGCTGACTGTACCTACCATCGTGATCATCTACGTAGGTCGTAGACTGTATAATACTTACTAGTCAGAAATTAGTAAGAGACAATTGGAATGTATGACGCGCATAAGCTAATTTATCTAAAAAAACAATTTATGTATTTTTCAGATCATCAACATGCAGTCGGCAGTCATCATCGGATTTGTGTTATTGGCGTGTGTGTACGCGCAGGTGTCACAGCCTCCGCACTATAAAGAGAAGTAAGAAAATATGATCTATTATATAAAAGGAGAAGCTGACTGACTGACTGACTGATCTATCAACGCACAACTCCACAGATTAGCACAACTCCAACTACTGCACAGATCGGGCTGGGCATGCAGATAACTATAATGACGTAGACATTTGCTAAGAAATGATTTTGAAAATTCAACCCCTAAGAGGGGCCTAAGGGGGTAAAATAGGGGTTTTGTATAGTCGCGAACGAGGTTGCGGGTTAGTTTTGGTACAAATTTAGAACGTTTAGAACCCTTTTAAGTCTTGTCAACTTATCCTCGCTTCTGCTGCAAAGGAAAACTTGATTAAAAAAAAATACTAATTACTTAATTTTAATTTAGTCGATTTAGTTCACAGAAAATTAAATAGGTACATGAAATAGTTACTGTTGCTTTGTGACTGGAATACTATCTATAAAGAGCATGACCTCTCTAGAGTGTAGGTGTAGGTACATAATCTAGTTGTAGGAAAATTACTTTATTAGGTACTTGAACTCAGATTTCTATTATTATAATGCATTTGTAAAATCTATACCTATATTTTCACTCATACTTCCAGGTACCCAAATACGTACCAGTTTGTCAAGCAAGCTCGTCATCCCCGTGACGTTACATGGGACAAACAAGTTGGAAACGGAAAAGTTTTTGGTACTCTTGGCGACAAGGATGACGGCAGTGTCTATGTAAGTGAAATTCGGTTATTTAGCATAAGTAATTATGTCCGAGTAACAATATTTTTGGGCCTATACTCTAAGTTAGTAAATCCCCCTTAACCTAATAGTAATAAATCGAAGAAAAATAACTATTACACAGGGTTTTCAATCGACGTTTTGTATCCTACAGAGTAAAGCACGTCCTCTAGAGTCTATATAAATAAAGAATCCTATCCATTAGATCCCCCTTGATCTAAGTAGTAATAAATCAAAGAGAAAGAAGTTACCAAGGGTTATTAATTGACATTTTGTGTACTACAGGGTAAAGCTGGGTATAAGCAAGACTTCTTCAACGACGAAAGAGGCAAACTTACTGGTGAGGCGTACGGCGCCCGAGTGTTAGGTCCCAATGGTGACAGCAGCTTTTTAGGCGGCAAAGTCAACTGGAACAACGCTGCCAAAGACGCTGAAGCTAACTTGGAACTGACTAGGCAGATCCATGGAAGGACTGGTGTAAGTTTGTTAGATTATTTGAATAATTTTATATACATTTGTTTAGAAAAAAGAATTATCATAATAGTCAAAGCATGCAACGTGATAGAAGGTTACCTACTTAAAATAATTGAAGAATTTGCTAGATGAATAAGGCTGGGGATCAGGTATGGACGTGTGCTCTCGAAAAGGTAGGTAGTAATATGTCCTGCAATATGGATGCAGACAGGTAAAATGAAAACATAGGCTCATATCACGCTGTGTACGAGTAGGCGACTATGTTTACGAGAAACAAAAATAAAGTCTTGCAAGATTTAACAATAAAAATGTAATATAGTAAAGTTAAAATAAAATTTGAAATCGTGAATCTAAGTTGCAGAACATTTCAGCTAAATAAAAGCTAGTTAGTGCCAAGCCATTAACCAGAAGCTGGTGTGCTTTATATTAAATTACAAAAGGCTTTTGCTTCGTTTAGAGGTCGGATACCTTACCTTGATCTTCTATTTTTTGCCCACTTTCAGTGGATATAAAAGATTATACTTAAGTAGATGTAAGACTGTTGCACCAATTTTCAGGATCCAATTAGTCTTGTCGACTAGCCTGACCAACCTTGTTCGAAAAGTTTGGGTGCCGATCTCAGTTGGGGTAGAAACTCTATCATCTATAGACTGTTGCAGTCCACTGCATTGCTGAGGGTTCTTAAAATACTCGTATGCCACATACTTCTGCGATCTGTGAGCGGTTGCCATTCCAGCAGCTCTCGGCTCCAGCGGCCGTCCTGAAATAGCATGTCTACCTATCTAGTAAGATTTGGCAAAGTTGTATATAATTTTCTCTTTACTTTCAGGCACAAGCAGACTTCTCCAAAGTCTGGAATCTGGATAAGAACACGCGCATCTCAGCGGGTGGCACCGTTTCGCAGGCTGACCTTGGACGTGGGAGACCTGACTATGGCATCGGCGCAAAATTTGAACACTTCTTTGGCGGCCATTAATCTCTTCCCTAAACTAAAGAGCATTTATAAAATCACAATCTCCGAGTTAGTGTGTGTATTTGCTTATAAGTTCTAAACTTCTTAGTGAGACATTTTACGAGGAAAACTTACAATTAATATACCATAACTTGTGAGAGGCACCACCTGTGCAAAACGAATGCAAGTATGATCTATAAATGATATTTAATTAAAGATGCCTATATCCACCCTGTAAATATTTAATTAGGTAGGGTCTAAAGAAAGGGCATTGTTAAACGATGTATAAATAACGAATCCAATACAAAGATATCCTCAGTAAATAATTAAAAAGATGATAATTATTTTAACTCTACGCAACTTTAATACTGATTTCTAAGTAAGTTTTCTCATAAAATGTAATTAAATTTCTAACCTTAGCAATATTATTATTATAATAATATGAACCTTTTCAGTAATATAGGTATACCTACATACTTAACCCAAAATGCCATAAAATGATTTAATAATGATACTATTGTGTTACTTTTAGTGTACTAATTAAATTTTGTGATTAGCCTAGTCATTATTGGTTAATAAAGACAGTTTTTGATGAAAAAATAATACGTACTATGTTTCTTTTCTTTTCAAACTTTTTATGCAACTTAAAGCTTGAACTTAGTGTTTCTAAATTTCCTACCTAGTATCTTCTACTAGTTCTACTTCTCAAAATCAATATCTTGTTTAGGTATCCTGAAATTACCATAAAAGGTTACCAAAAAATGTTTACTGCTATTGAACCTCGAACAAATAGCCTCGGCTAGGGCTGTTATAAGTATAGTTTGAGATAGGTAATTCCGACCTATAGATACAATCATCAATATACTTATAATAAAACTGTAACAGGTCCAATTCTGTACATTGAAGATATTTTGAAAATTTTTTTTCGAGGGCACTCTATAATCGATACTGAACCCAAAACTGTAATTTTTTTCATTTTTGTCTGTCTGTCTGTCTGTCTGTCTGTATCACGGCCGCGCATCACGCTGAAACTACTGAATGGATTCCAATGAAACTTGGTACGATTTGAGGTCATACTATGAGGAAGAATATAGGATACTTTTTATCTCGAAATTCAGCATGGTTCCCGTAGGAGAGGAGATGAAAGTTAAAATGTATACCGAGTTGTAATTCATTAACGCGTAGTCCGATTTCATTCATTCTTTTTTTGTTAGAAAGGGGATATTTTAAAAATTGTTCCGTAAATATTTCAAGGTCATTGGTTTTTAACCGACTGTCAAAAAGGAGGTGGTTCTTTTTTCTACATCGATTTTTTCGAGGTTTCTGGACCGATTTGCAATTTTTTTTTTTAAATCAACAAAAAAAGTTTTCGTGGTGTTCACATAAAAAATTCTGGATTCAACTCCTTAATCCTGATGCTGCAGGGTTACTGCCCGCCTGAGTTATCAAGATTCAGGAAGTGTTCATAGTGAATTCATATTGTAGGTACCAAGCAACGACTTTATTCTCAGACTTCAAGTCTCAACTCCTCAACCCTGATGATGTAGGGTACAGCACTCCTAAACTATAATGTTTCAGGAACTGCGGATGATGCAAAATTATTTTAGGTACCAAGCATAGGCTACATCATTGAACTTCGGATCCTAACTCCTCAATCCTGATGCTGCAAAGTACTGAAGTCCTAAATCGTGGGGATTTTAGAATTTCTGATAGTGAATTGATATTTAAAAAAAAAAATTGAATCGACTGTTAGGCGGAACGAAGTTCGCCGGGTCAGCTAGTACCTAATATGCCTATACCTAGTATGTCGCTTCAGACACCATTCCCTACAACCATGCCAAAAATCGCTCTTACACGAGTTATTTCCCCTATTTTTCCTTGGTTGAGTGGGCTTATAGTCATAATGGTATTGACTCATAAGTAACTTAATTAGCCAAAGACGATACCACTGTCTATAATGCCTATGCTTGACTCTAACTAAACCTAAACTATGCTGAATCGGAAGATAGATAAGTAGATACCTTATTCCTACAGCCAAGACACATTGCCGAAGAGTTGAAACGAATTTTCAAAAGTTATATTTCAAAGTAGGTAATAAGCAAAAAGTAAAAGAAAAGTTGGATAAAGTTATTCTAACAAAAAAAAAATTAATGTCATAATCTAAACATTAGAAACAAACCATTAACTTGTAACAAGTACTTGCTTCTAGACTAAATAAAGTAAACTTAGCATTTCCTTTGTTGGCAAATGTGTAAATTTTTACAATACGCTCCCAAGACATATTGGAATATTTCATAAAAGTTCAAAGTTTTTAGGTATAAAACTTTGAACTTTTAAAATGTTTTTAGGTATAAAACGTTTTATTGAAAAATCCTACTACAATGTACTAAATGATTGATAAGAAAGCTTGGGAATGAGTTGCTTTGACATCTTTGATAGTTCTGATAGAATTTAAGTAGGTAGGTAATATTGTGAAATGGTGATACTAACTAAAAAGGGAGTTTACTGTGGCCTTATGCTCAGTACGGCGCGTTTTGAACCCTCGTATAGTACCAGTAAATCATCAATCAATTCATCTTACAAATTCAACAATAATGTTGAAAGTCAAAGAGTGTATTTTAATGTTATTTACTTACCCTATAACCTATCTTGATCAAATGGCTTTGACTTTGACAAGCTTAACAAATTGATCATTCACGTGGCTACATCTACTCGTGTGGCTACGCCGTATATGCACTTGTTTAATCAAGTTATTTTTAAATTTAACACAGTTTGTAATTCAGAATAGGAACTTTGTATCAATTATTAAGAAAAGACGCGTTGTATCGCTTCGTCTCCACTGCAAGCTGTCTAGAACTAGATCCTTTATTAGTATCTACCTAAATTAATGTATTGCTTATTTTATTTCCAATGACTTTACAATTGTTTTTAGTAAGTACTCAAATAAAAAATTAATTCAATGCAAATATAATTATGGTTCCGGCAGTTAAATAGTTGCATCTGACCTACGATGCAAGGGAGCTCGCGCAGGTATTGTTCCACGCACTCGTCGATGAGTACGCGTGTCACACTCACACTAATGCAGATGGCGAAAAGGGGTACGGACCGGCGAGCGGCGCGCGCCCCACTGACCCTGAAACTTTTTATTGCGATGCGTCTTGCGCTGAACTTCAAGAACAAATTATTGAGGCGGACTATACCTACATAGATTTTTGATATCTTCAACCTTTTAAAATTCCAGCATTTAGCCCGAGCATCACGAATATTATTATTGTTAGTTGTAGGTAAAGAAAACTTAAGTAGTAATGCATTATGGTTGATTTTTATTTTCATCATAGAGACTCTTATAAACATTTACAATTTATCAACAATTATTCCACAAAGTAGCGACTAGCGAGTTAGCGACTACTCAGGAGTCAGGACATTCTGGACAATTGCAAAAGTTTTCAAACTATCCGCTATTGAAGTCTGTTTGTACATTCTTGTTTGAGCTGTTGTGATTGACAAAATTGAGGACACAAATTTAAAAAAAAACTGGCCAAGTGCGAGTCAGACTCGTGCACTGAGGGTTCCTTACTACAGTCATATTTTTTCGACATTTTGCAGATAAATCAAAAACTATAATGCGTAAAATAAATAAAAATCTGTTTTAGAATGTACAGGTTACCCTTTCATATGATGCCCCATTTGGTATATTATTCTTACTTTGAAAGTTGAAAATAATAATTATATTTTGTTCATGAACACATTTTTTGCGATGTAATCACAAACTTACGGTTTACGGATTTTCCCCCTGTAACTCTACCGAGGCCTACCTAATGAATTTACCCTACCTCATATACTGATCTACCTAAAGAATACGCTTCCTATTTCATATCTTTTAGTGGCACGCGTATCATCTAACAGTAGAAACCTTTTAACATGTTGTGAACGCAATAACCCAAGGACGTTTAGAGTATCAGAAATAGTGAGTTCATCAGACCTAACGGACCTTACGGGGTATGAGCTGAGGAAGTGGGCATTCACGTATTGAATGCTCAAATGACTGTAGGTGTTCGGGCTTTGAAGGTATGTATTCACGCATAGAAACTAACACATTATTTTGGAACGTGCGTTCGTGTATAGGAGTTGTCTGGTCGATCATTCAGTTGTTCGCGTATTGAATACCAAATGTCTACCGTGTTCGGGTATAGAATTTAAACCATTGGGGTTTAAGATGTGGGTTCAGCAATTGAGACGTATTAAAAGAAGTGTAATAATATTAGTACCCATACTCAACGTGTGTAAACCTAAATGTAAGCTCTTCCTCCTACTGTAGGAAGAAGAAGCCCTGTGTAATGGCACCATTCACTCCAGTTCGTGTAAAAGGGGTTAGGAGTGAATGATGGTTGAAAGCTCCGCCGCGCCTTCAACGGTGAGCTTCTGCCTTCCCTTGGTATCCTATCACATTAAGAACATAAAATACCAACGAACACGAGCTCCCCCCCCTCTACGCGTCATCATTCAAGGGATAGCGCAATGTATGCAAGCATACTATTAGGAGAGGTGCGTTCCTCTCATGAGATAGCACGGCGCATGCAAGCATACTTTATAGTGGCGTGTTCCACTGTAAATGGTTTGTGTAGTGTGGTGTGGTGTAGGTATATCGATCTCTTAGAGATCTAAAGGATGAGTGGCTTACTCTACGATACCGCCGAAGCAAGCTATAAACGCAGGCCTAACCTCAATCCTTTGTGTGTGAATGAGTGTAATGATCTTAGAGATCTCAAGGATGAGCGGCTTGCACTACGATACCGCCGAAGCAAGTTATAATCGCAGGCCTGACCTCAATCCATTGTGTGAAGGTATGTTGCATTTTATTATTTTTACTTGTAAGTGATAAAGTAGTCCATGCTAGAAATCACTCTAGCAAAAGATTCACAAGCACTGGGGCGCTAGGCTCTCCTTTAGGCAGGATGCACAAACACCAGAGCGCTATGGTCGTCTCTCGCATAGGTGTCTTCAAACGCTAATGCTGGGTTTTTGTATTTTACTTGTAAGTGATAAAGTACTCACGCTAGAAATCACTCTCTAGCAAAAGATTCACAAGCACTGGGGCGCTAGGCTCTCCTTTAGGCAGGATGCACAAACACCAGAGTGCTATGGTCCTCTTTCGCTTAAGTGCTCTCGAACGCTAAAGTTGCTTATGTATTATTTATAAATATCCATCAGAAGAATGCAACGCTCCAAGCAATATTAGGGTAACATAGAGATCAACAGACCTATCTGGTGTCTCTAGTCAATTCAATTCAATGTTTAGACACATGCGTAGCCCAATAGGTAAGGAACGTGTCCTTTTACACACATACCCTTGTAATTTAGCACTCAGAGTGCTCGGTCTCAAGTGATAAGTCATCACTTATTTGTGTACGCTAGAAATCACTATAGTAAAGATTCACAAGCACTGGGCGCTAGGCTCTCCTTTAGGTAGGATGCACAAACACCAGAGTGCTATGTTCCTCTCTCGCTAAAGTGCTCTCGAACGCTAAAGTTGCTTTATGTATTATTTATAAATAGCCATCAGAAGAATGCAACGCTCCAAGCAATATTAGGGTAACATAGAGATCAACAGACCTATCTGGTGTCTCTAGTCAATTCAATTCAATGTTCAGACACATGCGTAGCCCAATAGGTAAGGAACGTGTCCCTTTACACACATACCCTTGTAATTTAGCACTCAGAGTGCTCGGTCTCAAGTGATAAGTCATCACTTATTTGTGTACGCTAAAAATCACTATAGTAAAAGATTCACAAGCACTGGGCGCTAGGCTCTCCTTTAGGTAGGATGCACAAACACCAGACTGCTATGTTCCTCTCTCGCTAAAGTGCTCTCGAACGCTAAAGTTGCTTTATGTATTATGCGTGTATTCACTAACCACCATAAGGCGGTTAAGTATTCCAACGAATGTCAGAGTACAAACAGAACAGCAGTATTACCTGCCCTCTGTGATCGGTAGTTATTAAAGTATGCTAGAATCAGCTCAGCAAAGGATTCACAAAGCGCCAAGTGGCGCCATTAATGGCACTAGGGTTCTCCTTCGCATAATCATCTTCCAACGCACTCCAACGTATACCAGCAAATAGATCGAAAGTAAACACAGAGTACAACTCCGTCTGCCAGCTCAAGCAAGGATTTACCGAGTATCCTAAAGGACGCGCGGTTCACCTCGCCTAAGCAGCCACATTACCAGATCAATCATGAATCGCTTTTAGACTTTAGAAGTATCGCCCTATAACATAAGAAAAGTATCCTTGTACTTAAAGTGGTCCCATTCTCAAATTTTCTTACTTGAGTATAAATCTTATGTGTCGTCCAGCACATAAGTTTAATTAGATAGATTATATTATCTATTTTTATAACGTCGGTTGAGTTATTACTCAATCCACAATCCGGACGTTATTACGTAACCATTTGCGAGCACACACACCGTTCCGACCGATGGGGTCGAAGCGATGCCGCACGCGCTTTCCAACGAAATATTGATATTTGGATAATATTTATAATTGCACCATCTATTTAAACTGGCTTGTAAGTAATAAGAGCTATGCTCTCAAGTTATAATATTCCAAACTTGGTTTACAATAGAGCCATGCTCCCATGTTTCCACCTACCATAGTGGTGTTCTAATAGACAGCACGTACGATCATGTGCATGCCTGCCCGCTCTTGCGTTCATTTTATAGCACCCTGCTTTGAGACTTTGTATTTACATAAGTGTATAACCTCTGGCTATGCCAGTAAATCCCTGTATTTTACCCCTTTTTTCCACTTAGTGGTAGCATTCAATGTATGGCGCAGCGGACCCAACACGCGCAACACTGATTCGGCATTAGGACATTGACCGCTTGGTCGTTCCTTTCTTCCAATTATTCTCCTTTAGTGAAACAGCGATAGACATAGTGCAAGGTGTCACCGACAAGCACGTCTACCGTCTTAGACAACCTCACCTCCATATCATTCAACTAGTTGCACCTTAGGGAAAAAATAGCGATAGACATAGTGCAAAGTGCCACCGACAAGCACGTCTACCGTCTTAGACAACCTCACCTCCATATCATTCAACTATTTTATAATTCCACAGACCTGTTTAAATGAAGACTATGTCCTCTATAAGAACACTTAATGCAAGCACCCATTTCCACAAATATTTCCACCACACGAGCGCAAGACTGCACGCACCTTAGTGCGCGCATGTCCCGCCTCGCCTCTACTCATTATAGTTTCACAGACCTGTTTAATTGAAGACTATGTCTTCCTCCATAAGAGCACTTAATGCAAGCACCCATTTCCACAAATATTTCCACCACACGAGCGCTAGGCTGCACGCACCTTAGTGCGCGCATGTCCCGCCTCGCCTCTACTCATTATAGGTGTCTACCACTATGGTCCTCGTCAGCGTGTTAGAGTCTACGAACGTTAAGTGCTCGCACTTCCATTACACTCACACACAAGAAGCCATATGGTCGACCACCAGTTAATTGCTCAGCCCTCGCGGACCACCCCTTGCAATGATAAGGGAATTTGTTCTTTCACATAAGTGTTCGAACTGTGGCCCAACGCAGTAGAGAAAACTAATGTCAAGTGTTTGATTTTGATTCTAACTCCCGCGACCGTCTGGTCCGCAGGCTCCAACCGACTAGAGACAGTTTTCCTCGATAGACTACATTGACTGGCGGCCGTATGAAAACCTAAATAAAAACCGAATTTCTCATGCACCGACTAGACTGACTGACTTACATTGATAAAAAAAAAAAATTATATACATAATTTTTTTTTTTTTTTTTTTTTTTTTTTTTTTTTTTTTTTTTTTTTTTTTTTTTTTTTTTTTTTTTTTTTTTAAGGTCCCTATGTTGTATGTAGGCTATGTTCGTTACACCCCTTATGTGTGCTATAAGTATAAGACCTACCTACCTGCCAAATTTCATGATTCTAGGTCAACAGGAAGTACCCTACAGGTTTCTTGACAGACAGACAGACAGATAGCGATCCTATAAGGGTTTCATTTTTCCTTTTGAGGTACGGAACCCTAAAAATCACCACTTTAGTACTTAGAGACTTGTCGCTATTCGGAGACGATAATATAACAGCCAGCGAGACAATTGGTTTTTACCTCTACCTCAAATTATATTTTCGAGGGTGATTTACAGCCTAGTCTTTTATAATTTCGGAATACCTAAGTCAGATATTGATTTCCAGAGAACTAACTACAATAAAAGCTGTGGTAGCCTAGTGGTTAGGACGTCCGCCTTCCAATCGGAGGTCGAGGGTTCGATCCCGGGCACGCACCTCTAACTTTTCGGAGCTATGTGCGTTTTTAAGTAATTAAAATATCACTTGCTTTAACGGTGAAGGAAAACATCGTGAGGAAACCTGCATGCCTGAGAGTTCTCCATAATGTTCTCAAAGGTGTGTGAAGTCTGCCAATCCGCACTTGGCCAGCGTGGTAGACTATGGCCAAAACCCTTCTCACTCTGAGAGGAGACCTGTGCTTTGTAGTGAGCCGGTGATGGGTTGATCATGATGAACTACAATTTTAGATACCAAATCCAGAGACAGCCTTAGCTTAGAAGTTGCCTAAAAAGTTTAAAAAAGAATTGAAACATGGTATATTTTGTCATCAAACATTATCTTTATTAACCAAAATATGACTAGGCAAATCACAAAATGTAATGGTAGAACAACACTAACTAAATTATTTTATGGCAGTTTCACGTCAAGTGTATGCTTCTGAAAAGGTTCATTAACTTAATTTAGATACCTCAAGCATAATCCAGTGTACTAAATAATATTAAAGTATTAAATTTAATAAAATTAAGTAGATAATTATTAAAGTAGCATACCTAGAGTAATAATTTAAAATCTCTAAGCTTTGGTTTCGTTATATTTAAGTATGCATAAAAGAAGTTTAGAACTTAAAAGCAAATACACATTTAGTGAAGAGATACTGAAGGAAAGAGATTAATGACCGCCAAAGAAGTGTTCAAATTTTGCGCCGATACCGTAGTCAGGTCTTCCACGTCCAAGATCAGCCTGCGAAACGGTGCCACCCGCTGAGATGCGCGTGTTCTTATCCAGATTCCAGACTTTGGAGAAGTCTGCTTGTGCCTGAAAGTAAAGAGAAAATTGTATACAACTTTGCCAAATCTTACTAGATAGGTAGACATGCTATTTCAGGACGGCCGCTGGAGCCGAGAGCTGCTGGAATGGCAACCTCGCACTGGTCGGTCAAAAGGTAGCAAAAAAGAGGTGGACTCACTTTACCAAGAGCAGGAGTATATAGCGTGAAAGTGAAGAGGTCTTAGTAATACAGTGGACTGCAATAGGCTGTATGATGATGATAGACATGCTAACTTTTCAAGCACGGTCAATTGGGCTAGTTGATTTGATTGATCCTGACATTTTCTACAACTGTCTCACACGCAGAACTTTTCTATATCTACTGAAAAGGGACAGTCAACAGAAGGCTAAGGTTCAGGTATTCGGTCTTTTAACGACAAGCATCAAGCAAAAGCCTTTTGGGATCTAATAAGTTCTGGGAAATTGCTTGTATTTGCATTAACTAGTTTTTCCTTATTTGAAATGTTCTGAAAAATCTGGCAAGACTTTCTTTTTGTTTCTAGTAAGCATTGACATCGACTTGTACAAAGCGTAATATTTTGTGAGTCTATGTTTTCGTTTTCCCTGTCCGCATCTGCTGCAGGACATATCTAAGCCTTTTCGAGCGTACCTCCATAGCTGATCCCTAGCCTTCCTTACCCAGCAAATTAATGATGCTACTTCAGGTTAAATTCCATCAGCCTTGATAATTGATACTTCAGTTTGTTAAATGATTATAATATTATTATCATTATTAATAATACTATTATTATTAATAATATTAATATGATTATATTTTTATTATTCAAAGAATTTAACAAACTTACGCCAGTCCTTCCATGGATCTGCCTAGTCAGTTCCAAGTTAGCTTCAGCGTCTTTGGCAGCGTTATTCCAGTTGACTTTGCCGCCCAATAAGCTGCTGTCTCCATTGGGACCGAGCACTCGGGCACCATACGCCTCACCAGTAAGTTTGCCTCTTTCGTCGTTGAAGAAGTCTCGCTTATAGCCGGCTTTACCCTGTAGATCACGACATGTCAATTAATAACCCGGGACAGTAACTTCATTCTCTTCGATTTATTACTACTTAGGTTAAGAGGTATTTAATGGATAAGATTCTTTATTTACCTACAGAGATTTATCTACATTACGAAATCTCAACGTGTTTTGTAGGCTTACAAAAACGTCAATTAAAAACCCTGTGTAACATTTCTTTTCCTGCAATTTATTTTCTTTACTTAGGTATCTACAGAATATACCCAAAAATATTGCGTTACTCTGACATAATTATTTTTGCTAAAGAATCCTGAATTTTACTTACATATAGACTGCCGTCATCCTTGTCGCCAAGAGTGCCGAAAATTTTTCCGTCTCCAACTTGTTTGTCCCATGTAACGTCACGGGGCTGACGAGCGTGCTTGACAAACTGGTACGTATTTGGGTACCTGGAAGTATGAATAAAAATATCAAGACCTTACATTGAAGAATCTTAAATTGTTTATTCTAATTAAAATAAATTATCTACGGCTTACCCCAACAATGGAGCATCTATAGAAACTTCTAATACATAATGCAGGTTTGAAATTTCTAGCAAAATAATATCTTACTTCTCTTGTGACACCTGCGCGTACACACACGCCACTAACGCAAAGCCGATGATGACTGCTGACTGCATGTTGATGATCTGAAAAATACATAAAGTTTTTTTATTAGAACTACCCAGTACCCGTCATGCGTTTTGATTGTATCCAGTATAGCTACGGCCAACATATTGATGGTCACGATGGACCAGTACGCGGCCCAGAAATAAATGTACATCCTTTAGAAGGAGATGAGATAGCAGATTTGTAGAGCATTGTCGGTGAGACCGACAAAACGTCATATTAGTATGAGTGACAGAGACAACGCTCTACAAAGCCGAAATAACATTCTAAAGGCCGATTATTTTCTGCCGCGTACTGTAGATACTATGTCAGAAACCTCCACGTAAGTGCATAAAGTTCTACATAGTTTTGAGCAATCAAATATCACTTGCTTTAACGGTGAAGGAAAACAGCGTGAGGAATTCTGCATGCCTGTGAGTTCTCCATAATGTTCTCTAAGCCTTAGGTATGTGAAGTCTGCCAATCGCACATGGCCAGCGTGGTGGACTACGGCCTAAGCCCTACTCATTCTGAGAGGAGACCCGTATTCAGTAGTGCGCTGGCATTGAGTGGTTGTTGATGATAATAAAAGTACATAAAGCTGACTACTGCAAGAAATTGCACAAGTTAATTGCCAGTGGAAACTTGGCCAGATAAGACTTGCATAAGTTACTTAAGTATTTACACAGTGCAGGTAACATGCAACTAACTTGCCAGAGCTAACTTCTGCATGTTTTATTGCTAGTGAACATTTAGCATATTTGATTAGGTATAGGAAGAAAAATGCATTGGACTCACCAGATTATAGCTTATCACAAAAACTGAACTGTAGACTCCACAACGCTAACTCAGGAACTGTAGTTTTGTCAATTAATCTCTAAGTATTTATATGAAAAATCCTCAGAGGGTTAAGTCCCTGGCTGGTCTTAAAAGGGGAATAAAGACCTAATGTATTTGAAAGTCATAATAACTCATAACAAAATAGTTTTCCTCGTTCGTGTTTTCCAATAAGTCAACAAAAACGGGGCATTTCCTTATCAATCTAGACTAGATGATGCCCGCGACTTCGTCCGCGTGGAATTAGGGTTTTAAATATCCCTTGGGAACTCTTTGATTTTCCGGGATAAAAAGCAGCCTATGTCCTTCCCCGGGTTGCAAGCTATATCTGTTAGTAACAAATTTCGTCAAATACGGATGAACGGATGGGCCGTGAAAGGCTAGCAGACAGACAGACAGACAGAGACTTTCGCATTTATAATATTTGTATGGAGGATGTAACCAGAACGCTGGCAAAAACGAAGACAGATGATAGTACTGATGATTACTGATAATATGGATACCACAAAAAAACGCGAAAAAAAAAATTAAAATAATGCTATAATTTTATAAAAGTTTACGATATATTTGCAAATAAAACATCTGACTGAAGCTAGAGGTCAACAAACGTTGCGTAAGTAGGCCACTCCGTTAAAGCAATTAGTGATATTTAATTACTTAAAACGAACATAACTTCGAATAGTTAGAGGTGCGTGCCCGAACCCCCGACCTCCGATTAGAAGGCGAACGTCCTAACCACTAGGCAATCACAGCTTTCACAGTTAGTAGGTACCTATTTAATTTTATTTACACTCATGGTTTCAAAATCAAAATGATTAAGCTACCCCATTTAAACAACACCAACCTAGAGAATTAAGTATACTCACTGGAATGAGCTCAAATTATGAACCTTGCAAACACATCTCCCGCGAGACCACAGTTATCAATACCAGTAATACCAGAGCTATTTACTTTAAAACACAAATACATACCACTTGGGAATTTTCGACCCAATTTCGATATCTGCTTGTTTGAACTGCGTCCAGTGAAATGAAATAGACTCCGGAAATGTTTGGAGAATGGAGATAAAATTGAGTTTAATTATTCAGAGAATAATTAGGTATGGTAGAAAAATATTGTAAAAGTTAAAATTCGTTCGTGCCTTTACATGGGCAATTTCTTACGCCTGCAACATGTATGGATAAATCTGGAGCAATAAGTGGAGCAATCTGGAGCAGTTATTTTACATTGCATTGCTGAAATTTTCAGGTATTGCTGGGTATTGCAGTAAATTGCGTAAGTGCTCGTGACACCTTTGTGCACTCATCCGTATTCGTTTCGGATTCGTGATTCTTCGAAGTGGCCGTCATACAAATACGTACATTCGATTCGTATTTTTTCACGGATCCGACAAATCACGGATGAGTGCATCAAGACCCTAAAGGTAAGGTCGAAACTCGGGCACGGACTCGGGTGTGTATAAAAGGCCCGAAACATACGCTTTCAATCAAACCACGCCTACACCTAGGTAGCTGGTAGATAGATAGTTTGCTCAAGGCTATGTTACCTAACCGGATGTTTCCTACTGTGACGCAACGCACAAAGAGCTGCAGCGGGCAGCACGTAACCTAAATCCATGCATTTTGGGGAAATGGCCCCGCACCGGACATGTAACATGCTTCAATCACAGACTACACTCCGGAGAACTGTATTTACTATGTATATAAAGCGACAGGCTCCATTGTTACATACCTAGTTTTAATTTATAAGTAATTTAGAATCAGTTTTCATATTTTTGAATATCACTTTTAAAGAGAATACATAGGTAGTTACGCTATGCTCCCTAGTGCTTTCCATACAGATCTGAATTAATCGATCAAACTTTATGAAAATGTAGACGCCTTCTAGAAATACATAATTATCTGTGTCATACATATTTCCGTAAAAATATTAGTTACACCGAACCGGCTCAATTAGTGTGTAAATCTTTGACTCCCTGTGGGAATTTCAAAGAATCAAGAATATGTACACGACCACGATTGCAATCACCGAGCAGAATTGCAATATAGTTAGTAAGTAGATAATCAACATTTTATACATATCATATTACTTTTACTATTATTATATTATGTATATTTTTTGTACTTACTTAAAATGTTAACTAATTTTAAATTACTTTTACAGAGAAATGCGTCATGCTGATAATTTCAAAAGTCAAAACATTTATCTACCTAATCATATTACACCGCTGAATGCAACAAAGCTACTAGAAATAACCTTTTGTAGTATATAAATAATTAATTTAGTTATCTTTTTATTTTAACCTCAAGAGATAAAATTATAAACCGTGCCGCATAGGATAATATTGGTTTCGCTACACTCTACCGTGCCGTCAGTCAATGGAAACGGTATTTCCCCGTGCACTGCCGAGTCAACATAATGTATGTGCTACATTTGGCGAGTACCCAAATTTACTGCCAGATACTGCACGTTGGTACGTTATAGATATGCTTTTATAAGTGTTTTATAACGTCCAGAATCCTGATCCCAAAATAGTATACGAAAATCGAATAGGTACGGTTTCGCTTTTCTAATACAAACGATCCGCACAACCGCACAGCCCCTGCGCTAACCCGGTGTGGGCGACCGCGGATGACGTGCGGGTGTGCGGGGCGTCTCCCCCGCCTCATACCCCGATAGCCATCTCGACCTGTCGCGTACTTTTTGGACAATCCATCATCACCAGCTCACTACAGAGCACGGGTCTCCTCTCAGAGCGAGAAGGGTTTTGGTCATAGTCTACCACGCTGGCCCAAGGCGAATTGGCAGACTTCACATACCTTTGAGAACATTATGGAGAACTCTCAGGATGACGATGTTTTCCTTCACTGTTTATTACTTAAAACGCACATTATATAACTCCATCCATACTACTATTTTCATATAGATAGGTCACCAGGCTCAAAAGCAGTTTTCTACATATGCTATGCTAACATGTGAAATAGACTGAACCTAGTTGAATCTAGGACACTGCGCTACCCACATGGCGAGTGTTTGTATTTCAAAGCAAATATGGATTAGGTATATATTGTGTGCTTAGTTCGACAGATCCAAACTAACATTATAAATGCGAAAATGTATCTGCCTATCCGAAACGGTGACAGCCTAGTTGTTGTAGACGTCGACCTTATATTCGGGAGGTCAGAGGTTCGCTCCTGGGCACGCACATTCTCGGAGTTATATCACTTGCTTTAACGGAGTAGGAAAACATCGTGAGGAAACCTTCATGCCTGAGAGTTATCCATAATTTTCTCAAGGTTGTGTGAAGTCTGCCAATCCATACATGGCCAACGCGGCGGACTATGGCCGTAATCCGTCTCATTCTGAGACGAGACCTACCGAGAGTGGGGCGATTGGATGATAATTATGAATACCTTTACTTAACGTTTGTTTGTTTGTTTAAATAAAATTAATAACTAAATAGTTAATATAGCCTAATCTTTGACTCAGCTATTATTATTGTGCCTACCAATAGTTCTATCAGTCCATGGTCATATTGCGAATAGTTTCGACCAACATCTTAAGAAACTATCACGCAACTGTTGAATCAAGGATAAGATAAGATACAGAAGGCAGTGGTTCTTGAGACGGCACGATTATGAGGCCGAGGAGGTCCGTCACACTCGCTGACCACTGGCAGCTTGGGTCCTTAGCCCGCTGCTAGTGGGCTGTGGGACCCCATTTTACTTATCAAATTTTCAGTTAATGTTTTTCTTTGTTGCTGTTTCTTTATTTTTGTTCTTTCTGTTATTTTATTGTTTGTTGTTTCTGTCATTTTATTTTTTGTTATTTTTGGTAATTTTTGTAAACATTTTATTTTAAACTAGCTGACCTGCCCCGGCTTCGCTCGGGTGGAGTTTGAAAATTGAGGGGAGGTTGAATTAAATTTTTCTCTCCGTAAGAACCATCCTCGTACTTCAAGGAATATTATAAAAAAAGAATTAGCGAAATCGGTTCAGCTGTTCTCGAGATTTGCGATGAGCAACACATTTAGTGATTCATTTTTATATTATAGAGATTATGATGGTAATAGATATGTAAATAAATGAGAGTAATTATTACTATTGAAGTCATCCATGTGGAGACGGGTGCGCAACTAGCCATGATCCAGCCAGTTTAATTTAAATTAGGTAATGACTTCTGAACAATCATTGGCTATGTATGTCCCGAAATAATTACTTAATCATAATCGTTAACAAACTACAACAATAGTTGGTCAAAACATTTGGACACAATCGATTCGTTATTAGCATAAATAATGCATTGGCTCAAACAATCCATTACGTGATCAAACATTGATTAATTCGGGCATATTGGGTGAAATTCAATTCACATATTCAATGGGCATTATAACTTTTCAATTTGGAGTGCATATTTTAACATTTTCCTGTAACTGCCCTAGCTTTGCATGATTAAATTGATATCCAATATTAAAAATGGGTCTATCTGTTATTTTAGGGTTCCGTATCTCCAAAGAAAAAAAAACCGACCATGCCGACTCACGCACTGATGGTTCCATACTACAGAAGAAGTAAAACGGTAAGAATCACTTTTGATAACGTTCGTTACCAAAAGTGATTCTTTGTTTGTAGAGGTTTATTGTTAACATCAAAAAACTATGATAGTTAGAGCATTAGTTTTATTTTTTCTATAAAATAAATATAAATATCTATTGGCCATAAATATTTCAGATTTTTCCACGGGTATATTTCGGAGATAAGGGGGGAGGAACGGTATTTTTTCAACATTTTGTACGAATCAAAACTATTATGCATAAAAATAAATGAAAATCGGTTTTAAAATATGCAGTTAAAGCCCTTTCATAATATGATACCTCACTTGATATAGTTATCTTAATTTGAAAATTAAAAATACTAATTATTATTATTAGTTCATGAACACATTTAAATTTTTTTTGTGACGTACCTAACCACAAATTCATGGTTTTCAGATTTTTTCCTTTGCTTGAGACCTACCTATCTGCTAAATTCAAGGAAGTACCCTATCGGTTTTCTTGACAGATACGACGGACAGACAGACAGACAGACGGACAGATGGACGACAGACAGACAACAAAGTTACCCTATAAGGGTCCCTTTTTTCCTTTTGAGTTACGGAACCCTAAAAAGGAACCCTAATAACTTGTGTTACGAGTGTCGTCGCCTTCCTCCGTACCTTGTTACATTATATTATATTATAATATAATGTAACAAGGTACGGAGGAAGGCGACGACACTCGTAACACAAGTTATTTTAGTACGAGTGTCTAAGCACATCCTTTGGCAGCATCAAATATTGTTAACTAGCATAATATTGGGAATTATTTTTAAGGAGTTAAATTGTACAAGTCATTTTTTAAACAATTATATAATTTGAAATTGAAATTGAAATCAACCGTTCAGCCTAAACAAAGTAGAGCAAGACGTTTATTTTGTAAATCTACTCAATTTAAGTCAATTTATATTCGAACGTGTTCACCAGATCTTGGGGCCTAAAAGGGAAATTTGTTATGAAAATACTCCCTCTTATTTAATGGGCTTGGCTCCGTTGTTTTCGCGACTTTACATATTTATTAGCAGTAACATTATCACGTACAGGGAAAAAGTAGATGCAAATTGTGGAAATAATTTACAAACTCAGGATGGTGAAGGAGTTTCGTGTACGATAATATTATATATCCAGCGGCCCGAGCATTATAACTGAAGCACAATACTGGGTGTAACCAGAACGCTAGCAAAAACGCTACCTATAATTACTGATATGGTACCACAAAAAAATGTGAAAAAAACTATTTAAAACATCCCATAATTTTGTAAAAGTTTACGATAAATTGCAAATAAAATATCTGACTGAGGCTAGAGGTCAACGAACGTTGGGAAAGTAGGTCACTCAGAGTCAATGCCGCGTCGTAGGCGGAGCATTGACCCGAATTTTCAGCCTCAATAGCTCAACGGGTTTCAGCCTCAACGGCTCAACGGGTTTCAGGTGTGGACTGAAAACCGAAAGGTCGACGGTTCAAACCCCGCCCGTTGCACTATTGTCGTACCTACTCCTAGCACAAGCTTGACGCTTAGTTGGAGAGGAAAGGGGAATATTAGTCATTTAACATGGCTAATATTCTTTAAAAAAAAAAAAAAATTTGTACGCTATACATTGAGGGTTTGAAAAATTCTTGATCACTAAAAGGACAAAACGAGGCAAATGGTTATTGGTATTGGATTGTGTTTAGGTAGTATAACAATAACGCTAAGTTTTTGCTAGCGTTCTGGTTGCACCCTGTATATATCTCATGATTTTTAGAGTTTCGTACTGAAAGCCGTGATAGCCTAGTGGTTACGTCACTGTTATACCAGAGTAAAGGTGATTCTTAAAATTATCCGCTTTTTTACCGCTTTTATATCGTAAAGTTGAATTATTTAAGTAGGTATGTCGAATTTTCTTCGGAAGCTCTAATGTTTGATATGCCGGCATCAACAAGGTTTTTATTTTAAAAGGACTCTTATTATAACGCATGACGTAGTCTATAATGAAAGCCTTTATCATAAACGTTCGCCATTAGAGCTTATTTCGCAGGCAAAATATTAAAACTGAATAACTCTCATAAAGTAGACTTTGATTAGGGAACGGTTTCGCTGTAGCGTTTTAATTTTTTTAACTTTTAAAATTAACATGTAAATCTTTCTCGTAAAGTTATGGTGAAAACTGCATTGAAATCTATTAAGAAGCTTAGAAGATACTAGCTTATGCTCGCGACTTCGTCCCCATGGACTACACAAATTTCAAACCCCTATTTCACCCCCTTAGGGGTTGAATTTTCAAAAATACTTTCTTAGCGGATGCCTACGTCATAATAGCTATCTGCATGCCAAATTTCAGTCCGATCCGTCTAGTAGTTTGCGCTGTGCGTTGATAGATCAGTCAGTCAGTCAGTCAGCCAGTCAGTCAGTCAGTCAGCCAGTCAGTCAGTCAGTCACCTTTTCCTTTTATATATTTAGATTATGTTCTAAGCATTTTTTATTGCATTACAAGTTAGCCCTTGACTGCAATCTCACCTGGTGCTAAGTGATGATGCAGTCTTAGATGAAAGCGGGCTAACTTGGCTTAACTAACCTTATTGGTTTCTACCTTTACCGGTAGGGTGGTAACTAGCCACTTCCGAGGCCACCAGACCAGACCTGAGACAATTAAGAAATTAAAAGTAAACTTCCTAAATTGCCCCTGCTGGGAATTGAATCTGGGAACTTCCACTTATAGAGCCTGGTGACAGTGGTGAGCGCTGTGTCAGAGAGGCTCCAGGAGGCTAAGGTGCTCTAAAAGTTTAAGAAAATGATTGTAAATGCTTAAGTGCGAGTTGGACTCGCACAAGAATTGTTTCGTAGCTAGTAGCTACCATCGTATAAGAAATAACACTTTTTATATTTATTTCATTTGCATGGCGGCCATTTTGACATTTGTATTATTTGTTGTTATAGCGGAAATACGCTCTATGAACATTTTAACTTTGTACCTGTTACCTACGGTAGATGAGATACAACCCGCTGACGGACAGATAGATGGATGGACAGTAGGAGCTTAATAGTAGGGTCTCGTTGGTACCCTTCGAGTACGGAGTCCTAAGACGCGTCATACACTATCCGTTCAGTCCATCCGGTCAGGCCGATGTGATTGAATTGCTTCAGTCACTCCGACCGCAGTATGCGCACAGCTTGAGGTCGGATTTCAGAATATCTACACACGGTACGGATTTACGTCAGATCATGCGAAACTCGAAATGTTTCAGCCGCTGGATTCAGGCGGCGCAAGAGCGAGGCGTGTGGGGTACCTACAAGAGACATTTGCAGCAGTGGACGTCTATCGGTTGATGGTGATGTTGATGCGAAGCTGAAGTAAAACTTCTCATGTAAGAAGCAACAGGAAAGTCGTCGCATGGAAACTACAGCTTAAGCAATTTCAATTTCCCGGCGCACGACGGCCTCTTCGGATACATTAAGCACTTAACTATCACTGTCTGCTTGCTCTTGGCCCGTTTTATAAAATAAAATCCCAGGAATTTTCACGTCTAGGGATATTTTTTCAAGTTGTTTATCCCGCCGTCTAAGTACGTTATCAGCAATAGGTATATACTTAATGTTTTTATAATAATTAAAACACGAGCTAACTTTAATGTAGTGTAAAAGAGTAAGGTTTATTTTTATCCATAAAAACAGTTTGTAGACAACGGGAAAATTTCAATTCACTAAGCTTTTTTTGCTGTCAAAAACGTTATAAACGTTAGATACAAAAAAAGAGACTAGGTAGATCAAATAACTCCTTAGCTTTAGCTTTGCTATTAGAGGTAAACTTAAATATTATGTTTTTTCGAGTTAATCGGCTTATTTTTTAAAAATATAATAAACCGGTTTCAAAATATCAATAGGCAAAATGAAATAGCCTAAAATATTTAAGAAAAAATTAACATATACACAACAGTTAGGTACTTAACAGAAGTACAGTAAATTATGAAGAATTGTAATTAAACTGGCAAACTAAAATGTACCAACTAAACAAATTATGTAAAGGAAATAACAAATTCAGCAATTCAAAAAGTACAAATTAACTTAAACAAAAAGTCAAAGAGGTCCCTTTGAGCCAGTTCATCTACATCAACAACGCTGTATGCCAAATGGCTTTGACCCACGACTTTATTTTGTAAACGTTATTGTTTCTGTCACAGATTCGTTTTACAGCCGTTGTTACAACTGAAATTTATTGGTCCTCGAGATACATTCATTACCTTAATAAAAAGGAGTAATAATGCAAAGAGAAACAAAACAATGTATTATTTCAAGAGTAATTTAATTAATATCTTATTAGGCGTAATACTTCATTCTAACAATAATGGCCTTAGATTACAGACGTATAATTACAAGATCTTGGAGACGAGTTGACTGAGAATGTAACTAAACTTTGGCATGACAAATGCAATAAAGAGATTAAGTACGTTATTATTATTATTGACGAAAATGCTCATATTGCATGTTAAATAAATTAAAGGAATCAGATAATTCTGAAGAACATTACACATAAATATTTGGTCTTGTGAGATAGATCTAAAAATATTTGCTAAAAGATAGTCCAGCTGATGGTTGCCATGACTGACTAGGCATGTATGGCGATATGGATTTAGAGACTCCGGCATTGAAGTCTAATGAAGATGTAGGGTTACGGAAGAGATTCATTTTGCCCATAGCTGAGTAGTCTGTACGATCAAAGAGATCAGTATGTGCCATGCCAAGAGATGCACCAACTTTGTTGCTGAAAGAAAAATAAATCGCACATAAGAATGACGCATCCTCTATTTTTATTTTTATTACTAGCTTATGCTCGCGACTTCGTCCGCGTGGACTACACAAATTTCAAACCCCTATTTCACTCCCTTAGGGGTTGAATTTTCAAAAACCCTTTCTTAGCGGATGCCTACGTCATAATAGCTATCTGCATGCAAAATTTCAGCCCGATCCGTCCAGTAGTTTGAGCTGTGCGTTGATAGATCAGTCAATCAGTCAGTCAGTCAGTCAGTTAGTCAGTCAGTCACCTTTTCCTTTTATATATTTAGATAAATGCAAAAGACTATGTCTTTATGTGTATCAGCTATCTGTCTGTGATTTTACACGTTTCGATCGCTGAACTAATCTTGACGAAATTTGGCACAGAGATACCTTGGATACGGACCTAGCAGTTTTCTGTACCGAAAAATTGTTGTTCCCACGGCAATCTTAAAAAGCAAAACCCTCACAGACATCATGATATAAAACATTTTGAATAACTGCACCAGTTGCTGTGTAACAACTTCACGAACTGTTAAATTTTTTTCTTTAGTTTAATAAAAGTTGCTTAAAATTAAGAGTAAATTGGCATCTTCTAGGTGCTCTCCATCTTAGGCTGCATCAAAATTTGCTAGCAGTTTTGATTCATATATAAAAAAAAAGGTGCTTACTTGTACATGTAGTCCACGCCACCACCATAGGTGTTGAAGTTGGGGATCACTGGGTTGTTGGGGAAACTCCTTGTGGCGAAGGCATTGGCTGACAGATCGTGATTGTCGTTGTGGAAAAGGTTAGCCGTTCCAGCTGCTGTCAGCTGATCACCGAAGGATGGGATGTGTTTGCCGGTAAGACTCAAACCGTGGCCATTACTGAAAAATAAATTGTATCTAATTTACAACACAGCCTTGAAAAAGCCTTCATTCCTAGAAAAACCAATGTACAGGATGACTTAGTTATGTGTATGAATCCCTCATTACAGAATAACAACAATGAAATGAAAGTCTAGATAATACCGCAAAATTCCAATAGTATAAAAAAATAGAAGCTCTTGCTCAATAAAATGACGTCATATGTACAAACTTAAACAAATTAACTAAAACACTTACACATTGTCTAAAGCCAAGCCAGCAGCAGCAGAACCGTAGCCACCACCCTCCTTCAAACCACCAATACTACCGATACCACTCAAAATATTCTTATCATTGCCAGCCAAAGGCAATTTAGCCATAATATTGGTGGAACCATCGGGGTTTGTATTCACAACACCACGAGCTTGGCGACGAACTCTTGTATTGTGGTGAATAGGGTAAACAGATTCTTGAGGATATTTAAAATACTGATCTTCAAAATCATCGTTCATTAAATTTGCTTGATCTTCTAAGAAAAACGCTGGTCTTCCATATGGTATGCTCATGCAACTGACTCCCGCCAAGAATACGGTAAACACGGCAATTTTAGTAAACATTTTGTTTTGTTTAATACTTTGTAAGTACTTTGATTGCTAAGAGCAAGTTGAGAATGATTTCTTAGGCATATCTTCCCTGTTTTATATTAAAATGCACGAGAGCAGAAATTCCCCGGCTCCAAACGCAGATAAGTACTTATAGATGCGTCAATAATAATAATATGTTTAAAGTTTATAATGGTTTTCATTATAAATTTTGAATCGACCGTGTCGAATTTATGAATAAGGCTCTGATGTAATTTTGTTTAATAATTTAATTACCTATTCATTTTTCCTGTACATCAACCAAATTTTTTTAGCATGTATAGTTGACTAGCTTAGCATTAATTAAATTTCGTAATGTTCTTCTTTGTACTTTATAAGGTTCCGTCTCTCCAGAGACAAAAACCGGCCAAGTGCGAGTCAGGCTCGCGCAATGAGGGTTCCTTACTACAGTCGTATTTTTTCGACATTTTGCACGATAATTCAAAAACTATGATGCATAAAAATACCCACTTGATATAGTCACTCACTTCGAAAGTTGAAAATACTAATTATTAGTTCATTAGCACAATTAATTTTTTTTGTGTGATCTAACCCTAAATTCACGGTTTTCAGATTTTTCCCCAAATGTCAGCTATAAGATCTACCTACCTGCCAAATTTCAAGATTCTAGGTCAACGGGAAGTACCCTGTAGGTTTCTTGACAGACAGACGGACAGACAGACAGACAGACAGACAGACAGACAACAAAGTGATCCTATAAGGGTTCCGTTTTTCCTTTTGAGGTACGGAACCCTAAAAAGGAAGACTTATAGGATCACTTCGTTGTCTATCTGTCCGTGTCTGTCTGTCTGTCGTGTCTGTTTAGACCCGTCAATCCGTAGAATCAAAACCTATAGGGTTAGTATAATCTATTGGCAGGTAGCACTGTCTTACAGGCGTACTCAGAGTCACTTAATCGTTACTTAAGTTTACTTAAAACGAGACAGAGCTATATCTCACATAAATCTGTCTCGTTTTAACTCAATCTTAAGTAACGATTAGCGACTCTGAGTACGGCGTTTATAGTTATGCTATAAGTAAGTACCTAAAGGAAAAATTCGATCCGTTAGGTACATCCAAAAAAGTGTTCTTTTTTATACGATGGTACGGATTTCTTCGTGGGTGATACCGACTCGCAAATGACCGGTTTTTTATACAGTTGAATAATTATTAATTCTGTCTTTTCCAGAGATCTTTATTTCTATTTTACGGGTCCGAAGAATTCCCCGATAATACAACGCTCCCTCTAGTTGTTATTATAACATTTGACCTCTGGGCTCTGAGAGGTCAACACGGCAAGGGTTGCCAACTTTAAACTTTGCAAGGAGTAATCAAGGTTTTAACAATTTGTACGATTTATGGTTTTTTGACAAAATTGATTCTACAATCCATACTGACTATGTATTTAGTATTATAAATAGGAAAGTGTATCTGTCTGTCTGTCTGCTGGCCTTTCACGGCCCATTCGCTCAACCGATTTCAACGAAATTTGGTACAAATATAGCTTGCATCCAAGGGAAGGACATTTTTTATCTCGAAAAATCAAAGGGTTCCCACGGGATTTTTAAAAATCTAAATCCACGCAGATGAAGTCGCGGGCATCCTCTATTTTAAATATAATAAAAGGAAAAGCTATTTTCCGCTAATAAAGGATTTTCGAAAATTCAACTCCTAAAAGGGTACAATAGGGATCTGCAATTTGTGATGTCCACGCCGACGAAGTCGTGGGCATAAGCTAGTTCACAAATAATAAGTTACAAATTTTAACGCCGAAATGCTCGGTACCCGTAGTACAAGATTTTACGTCTCACCAAACGAAACCCAAATTCGAGAGTCGAAATACTTGCGCGTTACAGTAAACTGGATCTTAAATGCCCTGTTTTAAAGCTCAAGTTTGTCTACACATCTACAGCCAGCGCTCCAAGCGGAAACATTGCGAAATAAAAATCAGCGGCATTGAATATTTGACTTCAATTCAAGGCTGTTTAGGTCCATTTTACTGTAACGCGGAAGTATTTCGACTCTCGAATTTGGTTTCGTTTGGTGAGACGTAAAATCTTGTACAACGGGTACGGAGTCACAGAGAAAACAAAAAGCCAAAAAATACGGACTTCTTAAGTCTATCGACTAATCGCTACTTACTTGGGTCAACATTGCTTTACCAGCAGAATTTACTGAAATATACACTAGATTACGCGTCTGCTCAAATATTACTCAATCGTACCAAATTCCTAGACGACCAGAACATAGGAAAAATACCTACGATTTTTTCATAAGCATAATAAAATTTTGAATCAAGACTCATACTTATAATACATGTATGACAAAACGGCTTTACTCACGTATTTCGTCGACGTTAGCCCAACTAGTTTCGAACCCATCCGGAGTCCTTTTTAGGGTTCCGTACCTCAAAAGGAAAAACGGAACGGAACGGAACGGAACGGAAAAACGGAACCCTTAGGTATAGGATCACTTTGTTGTCTGTCTGTCAAAAAAACTACAGGATACTTTTCATTGACCTAGAATCATGAAATTTGGCAGGTAGGTACGTCTTATAGTCTAGAGTCAACCCTAACTATTGCAAATTAGTGCGAGTGATTCCCTCTTATCACAGACGTACCGCGCGTATGTATTCAGTTTGTTTATAAATAGGTGCTATATTTTATAGGTATTGCTTGCGGTTCTGTTATCAGTTAATCACCATGAAAAAAACTGTTTGAATTTTTTTGTGTAATATTAAAATATTATAATCACGATTCCAATAAATTACGTCGTTACAGTGATTATATTATCCATACTAATATTATAAATGCGAAAGTGTGTCTGTCTGTTAAGTAATACTTTTATAACAAAGTTTTCATAAGCGCACCTTAATAGTTAGTATTTACTGTAATTTCCACATTAACTTTTCGACAGTTATCTGAAATATGAAGGCTATAATAGGATTGTGAGTGCAACGTGATGGTATATTTGGTTATGAAATAAAGAGCTTATTTTCGCGTTTGTGTACTAAAGTGATGGTGGAATAATTAGGTATTCAGGCAAAATAACGAAATTATCGTGAATAACTCTTCTAACCCTGAACAAACCTTCAAGCATTTCGGCAATGAAAGTGTATAAATTTGTTAGTGATTCTCTCAAATTGATATAGTTTTAGGTTTAATTATGTAGTTTGTTTTTAATTTAGTTTGTAACGATGGGGCTGGCATATAGATTATCTGTAAAAGCTCCTTACAAAATAACAGATTTAAAAAAAACTCTTCTAACCAACTCCTCTTTCATGGTATGAAAAAGGGAATTAATGAAACACTGTATATAATTATATCTGCCTATGTACCTACCTAATCTGTGACCTTTGGTAAAAAAAACCGGCCAAGTGCGAGTCAGGCTCGCGCAACGAGGGTTCCGTATCTACAGTCGTATTTTTCGACATGTTGCACGATAATTCAAATGCTATGATGCATAAAAATAAATAAAAATGCTGTGCTGTTTTAGAATGCACAAGTGAAGCCCTTCATATGATACCCCGCTTGATATAATTATCTTACATCAAAAATTGAAAATACTAATTACCACAATTATGACCACAATTTAATTTTTTTTTGTGCAATGTAACCACAAATTCACGGTTTTCAGATTTTTCCCCTTATGTCTGCTATAAGACCTACCTACCTGCCAAATTTCATAATTCTAGGTCAACGGAAAGTAGGTACTAGGTACCCTGTAGGTTTCTTGACGGTCCGACAGACACACAGACCGACAGACAGACAGACAGACAACAAAGTGATCCTATAAGGGTTCCGTTTTTTTTTCGAGGTACGGAACCCTAAAAACCATAAAAAATACAACAAAGTTTCAATAATTGTGCTTTTTGGGTCTTAAATAAATTCATCTTGAAATAAAAACACGATTGCATACAATTTCATCGATAGAAAATTTTCGAAAACTCCTTCAAATATCTAGATTTTTTATTTTTAATCGGAAATGGTAATTAGGTAATTTTTCAATCGTCATCTCTTAATAATCGTCATCTTAGTACGATGCCATTCGTCAAACGAAAAAGTGATGCCAGTAGGGCAATGGTCTAAAACCTGCATCAATCATTATTATTTATGACAATCTCAATTGTTCTGATTGTGCGATTCTTGTTGCAACAATGCATTGTAGCCAATAGTGAGCGAGCGTTAACCAATCAGAGATGATTGCGATCGAGACATTGTAGCTGTCACTCTCCCGCCATCGCGCAGCTGGACTATTTAGCTCTTCCTGTTCATTCTCAAATGATGTGTTCTACCGTCCTTCATTATAAAACTCGTAATCATCCCTGTTCATTACAAACTAATTGCACAGAGCAATTTTATTAAAAGTTCGACGTTAATCTCCATCACATTTTCCGGATAATAAACCATCTTGTACAATATTTCTAGACTCGTCTGATGGAAAGTCGATAAATTTCTTTCCGATGTTAGGGGTTCAAAGTCCCCTACTATAAACACTCTATTATCATCCTTTGACACCCTTGATAGAGAAACAGGATCAAATAATATTTTTATTCGGTACTAAATAGGATATGCAAATCAATTTCTAGAAATGGAACTCAGTCAATAATAATATTGATTGAAATTTGAAAATATCATTTTCATTCAAAATTAAAAAATATCTTTTTAACATTTTATACCTAATGTGTAAATACACTATATATTTTAAGTGGTGATAGCCTAGTGTTTAAGACATCTGCCTTCTTATTGGGAAGTCGGGGATTCGATCCCGGGCACGCACCTCTAACTTTTAAAAGTTATGTGCGTTTTTATTAAAAACAATTGAACAGCGCTTGCTTTAACGGTGAAGGAAAAGATCGTGAGGAAACCTGCATGCCTGAAGGTACTTCAAGTTCTCAAAGGTGTGTGAAGTCTACCAATCCGCATTGGGCCACCATTCTTACTTTGAAAGGAGACCTGTGTTTGGTTGTGGGCTGGTAATGGGTTGATCAAGGTTGATCATGATGATATATTTTAAACTTATAATTATATATTTATACTAGCTGATTCCTGCGACTTCGTCCGCGTGGATTTACGTTTTTTAAAATCCCGCGGGAACTCTTTGATTTTTCGGGATTGTTGTCGTTGCTTGGTACCTACAATATGAATTCACTATGAACACTTCCTGAATCTTGATAACTCAGGCGGGCAGTAACCCTGCAGCATCAGGATTAAGGAGTTGAATCCAGAATTTTTTACGTGACCACGACGTAAACTTTTTTTGTTGATTAAAAAAATATATTTGCAAATCGGTCCAGAAACCTCGAAAAAATCGATGTAGAAAAAAGAACCACCTCCTTTTTGACAGTCGGTTAAAAACCGATGACCTTGAAATATTTACGAAACAATCTTTAAAATATCCCCTTTCTAACAAAAAAAGAATGAATGAAATCGGACTACGCGTTAATGAATTACAACTCCGTATACATTTTAACTTTCGTCCCCTCTCCTACGGGAACCATGCTGAATTTCGGGATAAAAAGTATCCTATATTCTTCCTCATAGTATGACCTCAAATCGTACCAAGTTTCATTGGAATCCATTCAGTAGTTTCAGCGTGATGCGCGGCCGTGATACAGACAGACAGACAGACAGACAAAAATGAAAAAAATTACAGTTTTGGGTTCAGTATCGATTATAGAGTGCCCTCGAAAAAAAAATTTCAAAATATCTTCCATGTACAGAATTTGACCTGTTACAGTTTTATTATAAGTATTGATTGATTGATTGATTGATGATTGATATAATTATAAGTTTAAAATATATTATTTTAAAACAATGTACTTTTTTGTGAAAACTCGTACATTGATGTCAAGATAAGATTGATGTAAATGATAAATAAATGTATAGTGATGAGTGATGACATAATATTAATATGGATCCGAGACATGGTCGCTAACTATGGCCTCATAAGAAACCTCAGTCACTCAGCGGGCGACAGTAAGAGCAACGCTTGGAGTTTCTCTACGTGATAATATAAGAGAGAAGGAGAACCAGACATAGCTTAGCAGCGGCTCGATTGCGGTAGAATGGCAGCTACAATGTCACGATCGCAATCACCTCTGATTGGTTGATGCTCGCTCACTATTGGCTGCAATGTATTGTTGCAACAAGTATACCATAAATTCAGCCAACCACAACGATTGTGATTGTAATAATGATTGATGCAGTTTTCCTGCAATCGAACAGCAGATTGCAAAGCTGAAGTGGCAATAGCAGGGCCATAAAAACCCTACAATGTCGATCAGTGGATGTCTATAGTTGATGAGGGTAGGTAAATTGTAAAACAACCCTTGGTAGGGGAATTTTGCTTCGATGGCACAGTTTTTATGTCTCCGCGACCCGGATTGGAAGAATTTAATCTCGAAATTGCTTGCTTAGCGATTTCTATTCGTTCGTAAAACAAAACGGTATTGCCTTATTTGATGATTTTTTGCTTTAATAAAATGCTTTAATAAAAAGCTGGAATGTTCACTAGATGATAATAATTTTTGTTATATTTACTCGACCGTAACGAAGCTTTGGGAGGGTTATGTGTTTAACCTGTATGTCCGTTCCCAACGTAGGTACTCAACGGCTCAACTGCTCCACCTATTTGATCAATGGTACGTCATTAGATTCGTCTTGATGGCGCAAGCGTCTTAAAATTCTTAAAAAATCAAAATGGTGGATTTTATGCGCTTAGTGTGCAGGCTGAAAAAGAAGCATTGTAATCCACAGTCAGGTTTTTAAATCAAATTTTTAAATTAGGTATTGTTAAGCATTGTTAAGCAATGTAAGTTATTGTATTACTTACTTACTCTTTGGCAATAGTTAATATTCTTTGATGCACCACTGTACCTACTGTCCGCACGCAAATCAATAATTATTGACTGGAGCACTCTGCAAACTTGGGCTATCCGACTTGTGGACGATCCCAAACTAACCGGCTCTCGGCCTTAAATCGGTTTTCAAGGGGCGGACCAACAAATCTCTAAAAGGCCGGTAACGCATCGGCAGTTCCTTTGGTGCTGCAAATGTTCATGGGCTGCGGTAATCACCCTAACATCAGGTGTCCCGCCTGCTCGTTTGCTCGCTATCTCTATTTTTAAAAAAAACTCGACAATAGACCAAATTCTCTGAAGAAAAATTTGACATTAATTGAACTGCGTCGATATACCTACGTACGTAAAATATTTACACACACAGAAAAGACATCTTGGAATCAGGAAAAAGGGTAATTCAATGTTATCCTTAAACTCGAACGAATCGCTTTAAAGGCTTGGGCAAGCACAACGTGTGACGAAAACATCTCAAGGCAGCTTGCTGAAGCTCTTATGTCAAGGAATTACCTCACACTGCAAAGTACACATAGTTGCAATGCTTATTTTGCATGCTCGGGCACTGATAGGGCAGTAAAGCATGAATAATTACTTCATGAATTGCTTCATGAACTATCATATTATACTCTAAGACAGCCACCCTAGGGACTTAAGTGTATACTCGGAAACGTGGTCCATCTAATCTACCTCAGCCAACAAGATGTATTAACGGAATGTATACATTATTTTTAGTCCAGGGTGAATCCCGAGTATACACTATACCTACACCCTAGGCTACGGTGTTTTAGAATGGATAAAAGGACTGAGCACAACTATCCAGTGTAAGATAAATCCACCCATACCCCACCCACGTTTAACGTTCAGTCTTACTATCGTCGCACCGCCGCGGTATATTTTGGCCAGGCCTTAAATCTCAGCCATTTCAACAATTTAAATTATAAATATCTTTGCATCAACAATGGATGTTTCATCAACAACAACAGTCAATGAAAATGCTTTACGTGTTTCTTATTGAGTTCACTCACGGAATAAATAAATACTTAATAGATTCCGTTCTGCAATTGGTTGAAAAGGTGATTTAATATCGTCCTTAAAAGACGTTCGATTAAAATTAAATATGAATAAAATCTTCGTTCATCGTCATCATGATCAACCCATCACCGGCTCACTACAGAGCACAGGTCTCCTCTCAGAGTGAGAAGGGTTTTGGCCATAATCTACCAAGCTGGCCAAGTGCGGATTGGCAGACTTCACACACATTTGAGAACATTATGGAGAACTCTCAGGCATGCAGGTTTTCTCACGATGGTTTTCTTCACCGTTAGAGCAAGTGATATTTTAATTACTTAAAAACGCACATAACTCCGAAAAGTTAGAGCTGCGTGAAAGAAATACAAACAATAAAATGACAACAGCATTAATTTTGAAAACAAAGCAAAACATTTAACCGAGGTAGCCTAACTAATAGGTTCAAAAATGTATAATAGGCTGAAAAACTCTCACAGTTGTATTTTATTTACATTTGTCTCAGAAATTTAAACATATAAATAAATCTCGTTAAACTCTAAACATTACCTACCCTTCTAGCAATGGGGTAACAGAAACAGAGGGGTAATTCAATATCATCCCCGAGAGACGTCGAGTTGTTTTAAATCTCCGCTATCTCAAGCGCTCAGATGATAAATAACTTCTTCAACGACGATGGGACTACGGAAATGGGCTTCAAACGAGTTTCGTATTGAGTTCAGTCACAGAATAAAATCATTCTACTCATTGGAATCAGTACCCGTATTATAAGCTTGCTGATATCTGCGACTTCGTCCGCGTGGATTCAGGTTTTTAAAAACCCCGTGGGAACTCTTTGTTTTTCTGGGCTACTCCCAAGTCACTCTCCACGGCTATACCCATGCAAAAAATCACGACAATCGGTTGCTCCGTTGCAACGTGATTGAAGAACAAACCAACAAACAAACACACTTTCGCATTTATAATAAGGGTAGGTACTGATTGTACACCAAAACCAAAACAATAAAAATATAACAACGATGTAACTACGTGTAATGTATACCATGTACGTAAAGGTGATGAAGAAGCATCAGACTAGGATTATTACAAGTAGGTACCTACCTATAATAATCCTTAGTCTGAAAATCTTTTACTATCCGTACAGATGATAAATAACTTCACTTCAACGATGAGTCGACGGAAATGGACTTCAAACGAGTTTCGTATTGAGTTCTCGAGAGAGGAGTGAAGCGCCGCGTTTTTATTCGCTTATCCTATTAGTAACACTAACAGGGCCCAGGGACCTAATTTTATGCGATACCTACTGATATCAAAGTATGTAAAAAATTGGTCAAGTGCGAGTCGGACTCGCACTGTAGAAAGGATACCGTACCATCGTACAAGAAATAAAACTTTTTTTTTTTTAATTTTATGGTGGCAATTTTCTTTGTCTTAGTAAAAGGGTTCCGTTGGCACCCTTCGGGTAAGAAATCATAAAAAATGGCATAATTAAATTTGTATCATAAAAAAGCAGTTACAAGAAAATTCAAAAGTCATAATATTATCATAAATTTGGTTGAGAAATAATTTGCACTGCATCCTGGAAATGGACATTATGGTCATAGAATATGTACTTTTTATTATTTTTACTCTATCTATTATTTAACTCTCACAGGAATTCATAAAATCTCGCGCTCTTTAGCTTGTTTTATCAAAATTATTTTTAATAATTATTATTAACAGTCCAGAAATACCATTGAAACATAAACACAGACTACAAACTACAAAAACATAAAAAAAACTTGAAAGAAAATTTCGAATTCCATTTAATATTAAACATAAACCCACGGTCCTGTTATATCTGCATAATTGATCTGTCTGTCCAGGTATCACTGGGGTATCGGCTCCTTTTATCCCCCCATTTGGTCCCCCTTTCCATTGCAGTCGCACATCAGGTTTCTGTACACTGCAAGTCAAGCTACCATGCTAAGGTGTGCGATGATTTGTTAAAATTATTCAAAAAATCACATGATTCATTATTTTTACCAATCTGCATTGTGTCTCTCAATTCAGGATTTGATGGTTAATACCATACCACACAGAGTTACTTTATAAAAATTAACTAAGTATATCGCGAAAAATTTTACTCTTCACGCGCCTTTTTAACTTTTTGTGTCAAATTTCATGTCTAAAGTACAATTTTAATCCTTATTTTAAAAGTGAATCGTACTTTCGACATGAAACTATGACCAATGGAGTTAAATTGGCGCGTGAGGAGTCATTTTGTATGGACTATATCGTGGATTTTTTAGACCCGTTTGAAGTCTTTCGTCTACTTAGCTGACGATATAAGTAGGCACTTATCCGGTGACAAGATTATATTATACAGCCAAAGGCTTGAGGTTTGGAATCATTTTGGATCGTATTTGCAATACAGAATCAGGAAGTGATTTGAAGATTTGTATCATTTTGTAGTTTTTAGTTGGTAGAAGCTTTGTTGGCTTTGTCGAGTCACGTGAATCGTCATATAACTCGCTAAGTACCAAAGAAGTTTTTCCGGAAAAGCTAGCAGACAGAAAGTCAGGCAGACATACAGATAGACAGGACTGACAGGACTAATTATTAGTATGGATATGGATTAAGGATATGGATAAGTTGGCATTAGATTAAAATAACAACGAAGAGTTTTTGGAACAACACAATGCGAAAAATGCAACAAGTTTTTTTTTATATTAGCCTTATAGCATAGTTTCTAGAAGAGGGTTGGGTCAAACAATAAAACTAAAGTGAGTCCCCGCTTCGGAGGCGTGCGATTGTTAGTGCAAATGTAGTGTCTCCACAACGCGTCCCATTGTTTTACTTTATGCCAAGTGTCCACTAGCAATAAAACTTTCAAAATTCAGGTCTGGCTAGTTACTTACACCGCAGCAAGTCAATTGCTACAAGTTTTTCCATTGGAATCTAAGTTCCGGAATTTAGACTTCTGCCTGCTGCCCGCGACTTCGTCCGCTTGGACTACGCAAATGTCGAACCAAGCCCTATTTTACCCCTTTAGGAGTATAATTTATTATTAAGCACTAATTGTTCAAGATCAAACCCATGTATGTGTGTAACTATATGATTGAAAAATAAACGTTTTATTTTATTTATTTTATTTTATTATCCTAACAGGATTTTTCAAAGAAGGTCTACGAGTTTTACGTTTCTAGCATGAAAAATCTCAAGTTTTTTTTTGAGAAAGAACTCACACAAAAATTTCAAATTTCAATATTTGAGCTATGCGTTTATAATAATATTATGCCAGTCAGTCAGTTTTACAATATGTAGGTAGGTCTGATAAGTGTTAGTAATAAATTCCCATAAGCTTTATTACCTCGATTGCGAAATCTCTATCAAGGCTCTCCATTTGGCTAGAAGCCTAACGATGGTATAGACCTGGTATATACTGTATCTATGGCTGCCAAATTCCAGTCCAATTATGTCATTCGTGATAGAGTTTGGTTTTCGGGATTTCCCATGAAAACAAAATAATATGAATTCTTTTATTTTCAACAGTACCTATTGAAATTTTATATTTGATCGAGTGGCAATTAGAGAAAACTGTAGGGTTAGCGTAAGATTTAACATCTTGCACACAGCACACGATGACAGAATTCGAGAGTCGAAACACTAACGTCAAAATAAAATGTCTTGTTATAAAGCTTAAGTTCCTCCATATTATACCTTATAATATTCAAAGAGCGCCCCAAGCGCCCAAGATGTGAAATCTTATACGAACCCTACAGTTTTCTCTTTACACCTGCGAGCTGGACTGCTAATGAGCAGCTCAACTCACATTTCTACGTACGTAACATGGAAAAAACTTTATTGGCTAGTGCTGCACCATGCCAACCGAGCGGCAACTTCAACTTGTTCCATGACGTAGGTACACAGACACACACCTGCGAGCTGAGCTATCTCATGAGCCGCTCAACTCGAAGGTCTACTTACCTACGTATGGATAAAGTTGGAAGCCTCATGTCGCGCCACGCAAATCGAGCTGAGCTCATCGATGTATAAGCTACCTCATGAGCCGCTCAACTCGAACCTCTCTACTAACCACTCTAGAGTCGGAATTGAACTTATGAGTCGTATACGGAAAGATCTGTGAGACCACCGCATTATCATCCCAAGAAAATTCTTGCCAATATAAAATATGATTTATGGATAAGCACTGAGCAATGACGCAAGAAGGTATTATTTAAAAGCTGCAACATTTGAAAGCGGTCTAATAATCCAGTTTTACGCTGAGGCGTCAGACTCATGAATATGCAGTATGTGTCCGCCCGAAGATATTAATTATGCACGGTTTACGTCCTCCGACGTTAAGGGGAAGCTTCACTTGAAATGCCGAAAATTAATATTTCACCTGCTCTCCGAGTCACGGAAGGTAGATTTAGTGTTATCAAAGTTCATCATCCTTCCCGTTACCGACTTTATTTATAACCTGTTTAAACAGCTGATAATGGATTAGACAGAGGGATCTGAGAGGACACCGCATTATTATCTCAAGGAAACCCTGCCAAAGAATGGATCTATTTTAATGTCACTCTTTGACAAACCTACTGTTATAGTAATGAGCACTGTAGTTTTACTGAGGTCTTATAAATGGGAGGCCCCGGGTTCGATTCTCATAGGTATGTGAAGACTGCCAATCCGCACTGGGCCAATATGCCACTGGCACACTGTGGCCTAAACCTTATTCATTCTGAGAGGAGACAAGTGGTCCAATTAACATCTAACCAACGAACGCCTTGATAGAGTGAACGCCTCGAAATACTTCAACGTTTTATTTGTTAAATTGGATCGTAGCTGTTTTTGTCTTACGGCTCAAGTTTATCATTAGATATCGTTCTACAGTCTACGGCCAACGGAAACAACGCTAAATTAATGTCGCTGGTACAACTTTTTTTTACTTTAATTAGTAATAAACTTTAGGTCCGTCTTGCAATGAAGTTGTGTGTGTTTGTGTTGTGTTTCGACTCGAATTCTCTCATGTATCAGGTGGTGGTAAAATCTCATACTAAGTATACACATGTAATCGCAGTCAAAACGTTATTGATCATCGAATAAAAATAAAATGCTTGCCTGGCCTTAATGGAGTGTGCACTGTCGGTTTTAGAGTCCAGATTTGAACCGTAGCGAAACTCCAAAGTGCTGACTGAGCGAAAAAAATTGTCGCAGCGTGGCTTATAAAAATTTAGCGGTCGGAAATTTTAGCGGTCGCAAATTTAGCAGGCACGTAGAACGATGCATTTTACTGGAAACCTTTTGTATTCAAAGACTGTGGGTGTAGTAAGTATTTTTTGATGTTGGTAACAACTTCCGGGCATTTTTAATTTTTCATGAGCGCAATGCTACAGGATGAACTAAAATGCACTTAAATTTAGTTAGGTTCCAATCTTAGCTTTTGACCTATTGTTCAGGAAATATCTCCTGATATAGAATCATACTTTTTGAACGGAAAACCGGCGAAGGGTAGACCTAACTATAAGTACCTAGATAGAGGCTTAATTTAGAAATCGAGATTTTATACCCATATCAGATTTTATACAGTCGAAGTATTGAAGGATTTCAATAGTTCTACTGCATTTCTTTCCATTTTAATAATATTATTATTACTTATTAGAATTGTGGTAGGTAAATCAAAGTCATAATTTCATTGCCTCGCACAAGTCGCATATAGAAAATATTATACAGGTAGGTACAACGACCAACAAATTTTATTTTCTCGATTGGCTAAGAAGATAAATATTGGCTCGAAAGCGCTCCGTTGTAAAAAGGCAATCGTTTAAAATATGTACTCACTTTTGTACAAACAATATTGTAAGTACCTTTCACTCCCATATTTCTATTTTATAGCCAAACAACGGAAAACATATAAAAATTCTTTTACATATTATGATTTAGTTACATAAGTTTTATAGTATTCATTTAAGGTATTTTGACCTGGCAGGGTCCGCGCGTCCTTCTGAGTGTCCCGAGCAGAGGGCGCAGTAGACGCTCCCATGGGGCATAGCCCCGCGAGCCCTAGCCCTCGGAGGACCTGTAGATGATGAACACGGGGCGGTCCGTTGCTCACAGTGTAGTCCTTGGGTAGGTTGCTGTGGTTCCGGCATGCCTCTAACGATGTTTGGAGGCACATAGTACTCCAGTGGTGGGTCTGCTGCGGCAGACATCCGCTGGTAGAGTAACGAGGAGTTGTCGGTCCCTTGTGCTCTGTCGTCAGCGGTGGGATGGAACTTCGTGAGGTTTCAGTCGGTAGGAGTCTGACATAACTACTGCGCTACCCCATGGACGGTACCTAACTGAAATTGGATTTTCTAAAGTGTCTACCTACTTCATAAACTGATATTAAAACAGCCTAAGCGAATATCATCTCATAAAATAACAAAAAAAAATGGCACCCGCTTCGGGCCGCGGGAGTTTTAATTAAAACCGCATCGAAACGACACTGTTATGACTCGGAGCTAGGCTATCCAATAACTATGAAAAATGTAGACCTTGCAATAAGCAAAAGAAAACTAGCTAAGTCATATATCATACGGCTTTCGGTTACGGTTTGGGCGCGTTTGGAACCCTCGTAGCTTTAGTTTTAAGTTTGCGTTATAATTATCACCACTATATTATCTTACAAATCTAACACTATACCAGACAATCAATAAGAGTAATTTATTACCTATTTTGAATAAATCATTTGACTTTGACTTGACTTGACTTTCTTCGATATACTTATACCTAGTTTGGTAATGTATAAGATACTTAGATACAATTTCATCTGCTTGGATTAAGTTTTTCTTAAGTGAATCCCGTGGGAACTCTTTGAATTATCGGGGTATAAAGTACCTAGCCTATGTCCGGCCCCGAGACGCTAGCTATTTCTGTACCAAATGTTTTTGTGTTTGGTACAGAGATCGAGATTTGGTACAAAAATCGGTTAAACTGATGGACCGTGAAAACTAGCAGACAGACAGACAGACACACTATTACTTTTGTATTGTTATTAATGTTATGAGCACAGAGGCAAGAGGCATGTATTAAATAAAAAAAAAATGATCAAATAAAAATAAAATCCCTTGCTACATACATCTTGTAGTTGTAGTTAGTTCACAGTAACCAACGTCATAGACGACGGAATATGCAAGATAAAGTTTATACCCCACTAAAGTATCGATAGCCGTTTTTTACGCCCCATTGGCGATGCGGCGATCATTTTTTCGTTTCTTTATTTTATTTTGAAAGGATGACGTTGATCGCACTCTAGCGTAATGTAAAGGATATACGGGCTGAACGTAATGCGTTTTTCAGTACAAACGAATGATGCTAACCGCATACAGCATACTCTAAATAAATGCAGCTACTGTTAAGATCGCAGCCCTAGTTGTTCGCCCCTAGTTAAAGTAGGGCCCACGCGCGTAAGTTGTGCTTCTCACAGGCATGATTCACGAGGCTTTGTGTGCTTGGTACGTGGACATCACAGTTCCACACAGACAGACAGATCCATCAGACATCCACTGTTAGTAACACGAACGTTTTCTTGCGAGGCTGCCGCCGTTAGTATGAATATTGCTTATAACTCTAAAAACATGTACCTTCACACAAATGATTTATTGAAATAAATCCCATAACCGCCAACATCATAAACCTGGGAATATGAAAGATATTACGCTGTAAAAGTTCGATATCCGTGTATTTTACGCCTCATTTGCGCAGAGTCAGTCGATACGCTCAGGAAAGTTCATACTTTTCTCCATGGTTTTGTCCCTTAAAATGAGGGGCTCGATTGCAGTAGAATAACAGTTAGGTACAATGTCACGATCGCAATCGCCTCCGATTGGTCGACGCTCGCTCACTATTGGCTACAATGCATTGTTGCAACAAAAATAGCATAAATTCCGCCAATCACAACAAATGCGATTGTAATAATGATTGATGCAGTTTTTTCGAAATCGACCTACAGCTGGTTGGTTATGATGCAATATATTTTTTCTTCTCTGACTGTAAAGGTAAAAAAAAACGCTTTTCGCAGAAAAGCTGCCGAAGAGGTCCAACAATTTGCAGACTATTGATCTACTATAGAAGAGATACTTTTAAGGGCTAAGGTACTGCGGAACCCTAATAAAAACAACATAAAGTAGGTACGTATGCTTATTAGTTTATTTGTTGTTTTCCGCAGTTATTACAAACTACTTGAAATTCATCAAATGATCTTGTATCAACTGCAACTCTAAGGCCACAAAACAGGTGAATAATTCCATTGCACTTTGTACACGTATGGACATTAAACATAATTACGCGATGACATACTTGGCATATATTTTGACCTGCGTTGTCCGAACCTTCTATGGGTGTTGATCTTTCAACTTTTACAGAGCCCATAGACTCAAAACTTTCAGCGGTAGAATTCGATCCCTCTTCATCCGATGCAAACGTTATATCTTCGGCAGGACTACGTGGTTCTTCTTTGGTAAGAAATGATGGTTCTGTTGATGTTGATACATCCCTTCCAGAACTGTAATCCTCGGATGTCGATGGCAATGATTGATCACTTTGCTCACGAGATAAACGTATTTTTGTCCTTTGTCCAACTCTTTGGCCAAATAGTTTTTCCATCGGCTTAATGCCATCAGATTCAGTGTTCAAACTAAACTGGACAATATAACAAGCAGCAGGCCAATTTGAACTATCGCATTTTTTAATCCATTTATTAATGTATTCGGTGATTTTATGTCTCAAAGAGTCGCCGTTAAGTGGGTTTTCGTAAACTTTACAATTGTACTTAATAGGCGTTAGTTGCAATAACTTTAGGACATCTTTGATAAAGTTCAAGTGTGTAGTCTTTATTGTCTCGGGCGGGCCAAAGTCTACAAATATGTTGTAAAGTTCTATAGCCACTTCTTCTGCGTCGAGTTCTAATAGTGGTCTTAGTAAAATATATCCGCTCTCTTCTTGTCTATAAACTAGCATATACTTAAATTCATCCTTCGCATTTGGTTGCACAGAAGTCATGCCCAAAAACATTATACACACTACCAAGTTAAGATTGTTCTCATTTACTTTGTCAGCGCTTGAAGTCGACGGGTTCCGATTAATAGTTATGGATTTCTGAATTCTATCTTTCAATTGGCGCGCAATGCAAACGTTGCATGATTCCAAAAAACATTCTAAGAACAACTTTTTAGAAAAATAAAAGTATTTTTTTAAAATAGGATACATGGTATTAAACCCGGCGTGAAATTCTCGTAGATGCAAATCCACAAATATGTCAAAACAATCCTCGAAGGGAAGTATTTGAATGTTACTATTGGCGAATATTAGAACGTGTTCTTCTGTGTGATAGTCTTCTTTCTTCACTAAGTCTACTCTAAAGTCCGCAGATTCAATCGATTCAGGTGGGTCGCAAACCAAAAGTGGGTGGCTCATTGGAGCGTTCACTCGCACTATTTTCATAATGAATTTACTTTCCTTATTACGATTCCAGATCAATGCCTTCCTTGAACTCTTAGTCACTTTATCTATATACATAGTTTTTACAGCTTCGTAATCAAAGTCAATACCTTCAAAATTATCCATTTGTGATGCTATCTTGTCTTAACACATTGAAACACAAAAATAATGCTCGAAAAAACTGTACATGAAATGAAATGAACTATGCAACGCTTGTAGGAGAACTGAATAGAACAACCAACAGCGCGCGCCACCCAGGCACGACAGCTGCTAACGTCGATACCGGTGGGGAACAAGAAAGAGATAAAATATGTCACTATGATGTCACTCCGCAAGATGAAGAGAGACAGGTGATATTCTCGGAAGACCGACGAAATCGACGACGCGTCGTCGGTCCGCGGCCGGCCACTACGTAATTCATGCATTGGGATTGACCGTATCGTATTACTTCAAGTTCATTGAAGCGTAATAAGACCATCTCCGTGAGACGGTAACATAAAATAGGCAATGGTTATCGTTAAATTTGTATACATCATAATTAAGTGGTTTTCAAATAAAGAGGTAATAAAACAGTTGTATACATGTGTGGTACATACTGACTCTGTGCCCCGGCTTCGCTTCAGGTTACATACCTAAATATTCTATATTTTTACGCAAAGATCCGCAGAAGAGTGTCCTTTTTTTCTTTTGTATTGCATCTTATTGTATAACACTAAGTTCATTTATACATTGATGATTGAAGCATTATAAGAGCTTGTCGGTGAATAAACCGTTTTTGACGTAATTACTAAGTAGGTAATTAGGTACCTACATGTAATTAAAAAATAGATACCTATAATATTTAAAACTATTTACAATAATTTTTTTACTCAAACATATTACCCACTTACTGGTATTTTCATTTGAATTTAATTAATTATAATAGTAATTATAATATCCATGTATACTAAAAATAAATTAGAAGAGAATTCTTGGTACATTTATGCCGACGGCGATAAAAAAGGTTTATGCAGTTACACTTCAGAACAATAAGGTCATGGGCAATTAAAGTTTACAATTGCCCGCTTTCAGAGCAACTAGCTGTTATGTGCTGAAGTCAACGGATTTTAATGTAGGTACATAATTACTAAGTAAGTAAGTAATTAAGAACATAGAAAAGATAAGTAAGTAAGATAAGTAAGCTTAAGTAGTTACTTTAAATAATTACAATACTTTTTTCAGTCAAAGACCATATGTTTTTATTATTTTGTTTTGAATTTAAGTTGTTTATAATAATTATAATGAAGGTACACTAAACATGAATTAGAAAATATATTGTTGTTTCCTCTATGGCGACGACGGGCGATAAAAAGGGTAAAGCTAATTTCACACTTCGAGATATTTATATTTTATTATAGTCCGGTTAATATTGGTGTTCCCAACATTCGTGTCAATTTTTACCATAGATTTTTACAGCTATAATATAATTTATAGTGTCAAATAAGCGTTAAGCTCATTTCACACTACGGGATCTAATAAATATCATAGTCCGGTCAAAATAGAAATTTTTTTACCCGACTCCGGCGAAGCCCAAAGGAAGGTTGTGTGTTTGACCTGTATGTATGTAGGTATGACCGTTATTCCTATGTCCGTTTGTAACTACTGAACAGCTTAACCGATTTTAATAAATGATACATCATTAGATTCGTCTTCGTTCGTCAAGTGACACAGCTACGGAGATAAAATTCTACAAAAAATCACAATGGCGAGTTTTATATAATAATAGGTATGTTAGTCAGTTTAATCCTTTTACAATATGTAAATGTAGAATTCACTGCGAAATACAAAAAAATTTGCTGCTTTTTAGGGTTCCGTACCTCAAAAGGAAAAACGGAACCTTTATAGGATCACTTTGTTGTCTGTCTGTCTGTCAAGAAACCTACAGGGTACTTCCCGTTGACCTAGAATCATGAAATTTGGCAGGTAGGTAGATCTTATAGCTGACATTTGGGGAAAAATCTGAAAACCGTGAATTTAGGGTTCGATCACACAAAAAAAATTAAATTGTGGTCATGAACTAATAATTAGTATTTTCTACTTTTGAAGTGAGTGACTATATCAAGTGGGGTATCATATGAAAGGTCTTCACCTGCCGTGAAAAATTTCGAAAAAATACGACTGTAGTACGGAACCCTCATTGCGCGAGCCTGACTCGCACTTGGCCGGTTTTTTTTTTTCTTGCTGGTTCTTCTCGGTAGAAACGGCATTCCGAACCAGTGGTAAATTAAAACTACCTGACTATTCATAAGTAGTTACTTGTAAAAGGTTTACATGAATAAAAAAACATTCTATTCTATTCTATTATATTTGACTGCAAATTCATCCACGTGGATTCAGCTTTTCTGTATCTATGCAATACTTATTGATTTTTTCATATTGTACTTGTAGTAAAAATATTCTCTATAGATACAATAGAAATGAAATCTCAAACCCGATTCGCGGATGATACTTTTGTCTGCAATACTTCAAAAACCTCCAGCAATAAAAATGTTAGGAGAGATGCAATTTTTAAAACAAATGAAACGTAAAACAATACGCATCAAAAGCAACTGTCCGTTGATATTGTTTTGGTATCATAGGGCTGTTAGGCTGGCTGTGATTTTATAGGTACCTACCTTTTTTATACAATTTTTGTTTATGTAATGACGAATTTCGTCTACCAATCCTTATACATGGCCAGCGTGGCAGACTATGCCCAAAACCCTTCTCACTCTAAGAGGAAACCGGCGGGGTGATTACGTATCTCGCGATAGGCTTACGACGGGCGTAAATCTCGCGATCATTGCTGTCAAACGTCAAACGTAACAGCGGCTAGAGAGAGACAGCAATAGCCACAAAGCAAAATAAGAAGAAGAAGAGAGACAGCAAATGAACTGTCGCATTGCTACTGCTGTTGCGTTGCTGTCACTACTGCAACGTTTTACGTAATCACCCCGCCGTGCTCTGTAGTGAGCCGACGATGGGTTGATCATGATGAATGACGAATTAGCGATTTTACTACAAACTTTCATCTGCTTCCCAACAACTGGTGGTAAGCGATGACCACTTCGCCAGCTAAGAAGGAAGCGAGCTAACGTGAATTTATACATATATACAGTTTTATCGCCATTTGTCCCTTACTGTCACCCATAGCCACAGCCCACATCAGTTTCCCGACGCATGTTCATCATCATGTCGACCTTAAGAAGGGGATAGCAGATTTGTAGAGCGTTGTCTCCGTTGAAACCGACAAAACGTCATATAGGTGTGAGTAACAGAGACAACGCTCTACAAAGCCGAAATGTCTTCCTAAAGGCCGATGTAAATTAATTTCTGCTGCGTACTCTATTTTCTGAATGAGAAAGGTTTTAAGCCACCTGCCACACTGACCAAACGCGGATTGATTTCATACACCTTTGAGAACATTATCTATGGAGAAGTAGTATACATAGAAGTCATTGATGGAGAATAAACATCGTAACTTCGTAAGTCACACAAGGAAAAACATCGCGAGGAAACCTGCAAGGCACGCAGGTTCGTTCACGATGTTTTTCTCGTCTTAGAGATAATATGTTGGTTCTTCTCAATTGTACTCATTAGTTGTGGGTAGATTTCCTGGCTCAAATATAGGTACATCAATGTTGAATTTACAAATAGGCACTATGGTTATTCCACAAAAAATACTGCAGTTATTTTAGGCAGCCCTGAGATGGCAAAACTGCAACAATAGGGTACCCATTGAGCCGTTCTTTGGGAATGCAGTTCTTTTGCTTTAGACAGCTTATCTCTTCAACCCACGACTATCACAGAGCTGGAACCATTAAAAAACAGTCAAATACAAGTTCTTCTTGAACCTTAAAAAAAGTCTTACCACAAACTAAAACAAAGTTATTTTTTGTGTTGAATTTATACAGTTCAAAACTAAATTTCTCCGATTATCTTGGTAAAATTTAGTAAGTATAGTAGGTAATTCATGAGCTAGCAAACTCGATAATCTAAACAAAATTATTTTCTAGCACATCTAACAGTCTAGAACTTAGAAGTTTACAAAGAGGTCGAAAGACGCGACTTTCGAATACCAACAGCGTAGGTAAGTGATATTATGTACCTACTTATTTATTATGAAAGAAAAAGTTGACATTAAAAGTTTAGAGAGAGGGAAAACCTAAATCCAAGTGGATGAAGTTGCGAGCATCATCTATATTTTTTATTAACTGAATTCCAAAAAAGAAGGTGGTTCTCAATTCAGCCCGTTTTTTTAATGTACTATGGTTCATAACCTAGGTAGGTACACTGATTTTTCGAAATATCTGGACCGATTTTGAACATTAATATATTCAAAATCGTCGGTATGTTGATTTTTGTACTGCAATTTTGAAAGTTCGTTTCAAGCCAAGTTGCAACTTTGCATAAATTAGTTGCTGCAAAAGTGTACGGTCACGAATTATCTCTTAAACACACGTAAGGTCAAAACGACGTCTCTTGTAGTTTGAAAAGAAGGTCGCTATGCATTTTTTCGCACATTTTATACTGCCAAGCAATCTGAACTAGCTTTTGTCACCGGCATTGCTCATGTGAACTTTAAGCTGAATGTAATATACCTATAAGGTCTGATGTACCTACACAGTACACACTCAGCTGAGTTAAACTCTCCAAACACTGTCCAACAACTAATGTCCAATTTTAAAAAGAAATCGATAGCTATGAATCCACGAATAAATACTTAGGTACTGTTTTCTTTTAGTTAGGTTCCTGGGAATGAAATAGAAACAGGTTAATGTTTATATTAAGTTAATTGCATTGCAGTGAACAGATGTAATGTAAGAGAGGTAAGTGAATATTTCTGCATAATGCATATACACCCTCTGGTACAATACACGCGGGTCGAATAGTTCTCCTGTTTTTTTAGAGATGATTACGAAGAAGATTTTTATCAAGTGAAAAAGCAAGCTTAAAATTATTTTTTCGTACCACTTGCTCAAAAAAGTGACATTCTATGCCACAAAAAGCGAACATAACAATATTCATTTTTAAATACGTTATTTTTAAATCCCTCGCTTCGCTCGTGATTTAAGTTTTTAACACCCTCGCTACGCTCGGGAGTAAACCTCGAGTCCTTCGTTACGCTCGCGATTTAAATCGTCACCCGTGACAGAAGGCACTGCTTTATCCCCTTGGTTAATAATCTACTGTTTTATCTCCTTTAAAAATATACTTCCGTAGTACCTACCTACTTAAGCGTACTGTCACCTCTTAGGACCAGGCCCCAGGGGGAACTCCCCACATCGAGAACAGATTATCTTGAAACCACTTTATTACGTCCTCGTAAAATTTAAGATATTTTTAATGAAATTTTACAAAATTCTCAACTGTGGGATGATGCATTTATGAATTTTAATGAAGAAGATTTTGCTACTTCTATTCTAAGTTCTAACAGCCTTGAGATAAAAATTCTTTCAAACTCTTTAGCGCAGGGTTTACCTATATTTTGTTGTCTCCAATAGGGAAGAGTTCCAGGTTCGATTAGGGTCAGCTAGTTTATGTATAAAAATAATTTTTTTTTAAAACACCTGACTTAAACTGTAAAAGCTGTATAGAAGTAACCGAAAGAAATATACACTTTAAACTTATAAGTTACCTTATCGGCAAAAGGTATCTGTCTAACATAGACACTACTTAATTTTTTGGAGCAAATGTTTGACATATCTTACTACGATTACCTTACCTACCTATTACTTAAGATTACGAGTAGAAATCTTGTAAAGGTGGTACGAGTATTATGTTGTTTGGATTAAACTAAAAGCTGAGTTTTTTTTATAAATCAGATCACAGATGGAGAAATAGTTTCTTCTGAGAGAATGACACTTCATAAATGCATGGTATAGTACCGAGTACCTACCGACTAACTCCAGTAGAGCAGAAATAGTTAGCATTTTTTAATTCTTGCAAAAAAATCGCCACCGTTGCTAAGGACACGATATCGAGTGATCACTTACTGTAATTAAATCAAGATATCGATTCTGCTATCAGAATAATATCGAGACATGATCTCCGCTACGTTCCGTAAAACAAGAGGTTCCATTGTCAGGTTCTGAATCTAGAGAGAAACCATCTTATAAAACAGTTGAAATATTGCAATGTAAACCTTATTCACATCAAGTGAAGTGTAGAAAGAATGCATAAAAAATAATTGTTAGGGACAGCGCGTACTATACCAACTTAAGTTAAACCTGTGAAGTTACAAAATGAGTCGTGTATTAGTTGAAATAAGGTGTAAAATAAATGCAATTGAAAATGTTGTAATTGAAAAAGAGTCCACTTTAATTTAACAGTCTGTTTGTTGTAAAGTAGTTTTTAGTAGTTTGTGATAAAGTACACATAGATGGAACTATAAAACGGTACATTCCTAGATACTATGGTTAAGCACTCAATGCACTCTTTATCTTAGATTAAAAAGGGGGTTTCCAGAGGGTTGAAACAGGTGTTGAAATCACTCTGAGCGAAGTTTATTCACAGAGGGACGCAAAACAATGGACAGGAGTACTTTTACCGTCAATTGGTGAACAATTGAGTGTTTCCAAGCATTCACATTTCACCAAGTAAGGGTTTCGCCAGTACAATAGTGACGAAATCAATATTCAGACCACTTTTATTTTGAAAGATAGTGAATGCTATAGTAGGGTTCCCACAAGACTTAAAAAGTATACAATTTATTATTATAATATGGAGGACTATGAGTAGATAGTAAGTAGCGCGCTCTTGAGAAGACCTATCAAGCAAATGGGCTGGTGAGGATGAAATTTTAAAAAATCTCAACCGATGATATTTAGGTACCGTAAAACGGGGTGAATAGGTACGAAATCTAACTTCGCATTGAAATTTACGGATGTTTTGGTACAAATTATGATGCTTTAACTGTTTGTAAGCATCTCCGGTTGTAAGAATTCTAAGGAATCATCCAAAAAATATAAAATAATGATAAATTACTGGTATATTTTAATCAAAATATATGCTGTCCCTATTTATACTTGATCCGGGGTGTAACGGAATGGCAAGGGGGTGAATAGGGAAAAAAGGTTAGGGTTGTCAAACACAAGTTAGTCTATCCTCTAATATTACATAACTAGCTTATGCTCGCGACTTCGTCCGACACAAATTTCAAACCCCTATTTCAACCCCTTAGGGGTTGAGTTTTCATAAATCCTTTCTTAGCGGATGCCTGTCTTAATAGCTATCTTCATACCAAATTTCAGCCCGATCTGTCCAGTAGTTTGAGCTGTACGTTGATAGATCAGTCAGTCACCTTTTCCATTTATATATTTAGATTAGGAAAGTGAAGACTTGTTTGTTTGTAATCGATAAACTCTGAAATTACTGGACTCATTTTAAGAATTATTTCACTATATTCTATAGCTATTTTATTCAGAAGTAACATAGGCTATATGTTATTAAACATGGCATAGTAGGTATCAAATCTTTAAAAAAAAGCAACCGCCGAGTTTCTTGCTGGTTGCTGGCATTCCGAATCAGTGGTTTGACGATTCAAAAATAAATAAATAAAATTATTTTTATTCAATTAAACTTTCACAAGTAGTGTAGTTACCTGTACTTGTAAAAGTTTAATTGAATAAAAAATTTTTTTTATTTATTTATTTATTTATTTATCAATATTAAACAGTAAAATGCCATTTAACAAAATTTTACTAGTCGACTACACAAAAAGGAAGAATGTTTTTGAACAATTTTATTAAATATTTAAAGTGACAGCCCTGTCCCTATATAAACCTTACTGTTCCTATTTAACCTTGATTCGTTCCAATTCAGTAAGTATAGCGTTCCTATCCACCCCTTTCCCGTACCTATAATCCCCATGGCAAAGCCAAAACCACTTGGTTTCCAATTTTTTCTTTTTTACAGAAAAATATGTAACATTTAGACAAATCTGCTTTTGTGACGCCTCTTAGATAAATGTTTAATGATTTCTAATAGTTTTTGTACTGTTTTATTCTCGTACTTCGTCAAAGTAAACAAAGTTTTGAGACATACGGCTTAGCGTGTTTTGAACAACGTTTTTGCAATGACGCTTTCGTTATTTTAATGTAAATTTGTCTCTGGTTCAGTGTTGCCAACTAAAAGATCAAATAGTCTACTACAGGGAAAAACAATGCTACCAAAATTCTAAGCTGTTTTGGGTACCTATTATTTTTACCTTCAAATCTCATTCCCAGTTTTGTCCCTATTCACACCTCGATTCCTATTCACCCCGTTTTACGGTATTTCATCGGCCTTTAGAATAACATTTCGGCTTTGTAGTGCGTTGTCTCTGTCACTCATACCTGTGTGACGTTTTGTCGGTCTCAACGAGAGATACAAATCCGTTACAAGTTGTTGCGCAAGGTTGATGTGCATTATTTTCTGTCGCGTAAAATTAGGCATTTTGACGGTACTGTATTTCGGTACTAATTTTGTATTCTGCTTATACTTTGTTCTTAGTATCACGATAGTAGCTACGTGCTTCTAGTTTCATCACTATAGTGCTCCTGTCCAAATGAGTTGCCAGTTCAACTAGTTGCTAACTAGGTTCATCGCAACAAGCTCAAGACTGCAGTCTGCAGAGTTGTAGCTGCAAGTGTTTCGAACTGCGAAATTGTATTTCTAGCGCTCAGCGTTATGGCTATCCTATAAAATGAACTAGTTAGTAAGTACCTAGGTACTTCATCAAATTGTTCATTGTGTCTTTGGAAAAGGACTACGGTCGGCAATGGACGTTGGCAGGCTGATGATGATGTTAAATGATTGATGCTGATATTATCAGTACCCTTATTATAAATCCGAAAGTGTGTTTGTTTGTCCTTCAATCACGTTGCAACGGAGCAACGGATTGACGTGATTTTTTGCACGGGCATAGAGACCTGGAGAGTGGCATAAGCTACTTTTAATCCCGGAAAATCAAAGAGTTCCCACGGGATTTTTAAAAAACCTAATTCCACGCGTACGACGTTGCGGGCATCAGCTAATACCTATGAAGTAGCCTACCTATGATTTCTCGAGCTTATCAATTTCTCGGGTCTCGAGAATTCTCGAGGCTAATTTCTCGGGTCTTCTCGGGTTGTCGAGAAATTTACATTTACGTACGGATTTGCATATTCTTCGGTTCCAATAATGCGATTAATCAACAAATTCAGTGGTTTCCTCTCGAATAAAAGTACCAAAATAATTATAAGACTTTTATTGACAGTCCTCAACATAATTAGCTTCTTTTTCTTAAAGAAAACTAAAAAAATAAGCTATTCTGACATTTGTGACTTATACATATATACAATTACAGCACAAGCACAGCATTAAAAAGAAAAAAAAATCAACTTAAAACTTCTAGCTTCTTTCTTTTAAACAAAACAAACAATAAACAAAAATTTCAACATGAAAACGTTAACCTTATCCTAACTTATAATTAAATTACAATCACAGCACCATTTTTGGCATGTTAGGTAATTAGAAAAAAATATCAAATGAAATTTTTGCATTTAAAACAAACGGCAAACGCAAATCGTTTTATTTTATAATTTCATAGACTCAAATATGATTTCTCGAGTTCTCGAGTTTTCTCGAGCTTGATTTCCCGGGAACAAAGCCCAACGATTTCCCGGGAATTCTCGGCTCGAGAATTCCCGGGAATGAACCCTACTATGAAGTGAAGTATAAATAAAAATGAATCGCCGAAATGTATGTACGCGCGAAACTTTCGAACGACTGCACCAAATTGGATATTGTTCGTGTTCGTCATCAGGACAAGGTTTGTATGGAAGATTTTTTTTGGAAAATCCACGGCAAAATACAGTTCCCGTGGGACGCGGACGAAGTCGCGGGCAACAGCTAGCGAAATATAATTTTAAGTAGCCGTAAATCCATTTCATTTGTAACATGTTTTTATTTTTATATAATATTTTTTACTAGCTGGACGGATCCATTTTCCAACTCACACATAAATTATTGTGCTCAGACGTGGTCCCTGACGAACTCTTAATAGTCCAACCTCAAGGTTTTCAAAAGAGCTATGGAATACGATAAATCAAACTATAACTAAAACTAGCAGATCGCTGAAGGAATTGTACTATACGTTCCAAAACGCGATTAGCAGACGTTGGCCTGTGCGCCGCATGCCAGATGACTAGTCGGCAAAATCTGCATATTGACTCCCCAGATTCATCAACGCCAGCTTGGTTGGACTTTTAAACAAACTCTTCAAGTCCTCATATTAGCTACCACGGGTATTACGCTACGAGGCTCATAATTTTTTTCAAACATCTATCTAAATCGATCCTAACCTTAGCTGATAGATGTTATGGACATTATCCAACACCTTGTATCCAGCTCATCTTCAACTTCCATCATCATGGAAACTGCAACCTATCGCTAGTTTATTATATTATTCGTATATTGGCTCCTTGTTAATAAGTTGGCATTTCAAGTAGCCGCTAACTAGGAACATTGCTGTGAGTGGCCACTCAAGACTGTTGGATTGCAGTTTCAAACTACGGGAATTGTGTTTCTGTTGCATTTGATGCACCACTTTTATAGTGAGGGGTTTCGAATGTTTCAAATGCTGAAATGATGAATATGACTGAAATCTAAATATATAAAAAACCGGCCAAGTGCGTGGCGGGCCACGCGCATTGTAGGTAGGGATATCTACTCGTGTGTTGTAGGGTTCCTTAGTCACAGTTCAATCACAAGTACAATAGATACAATAAAACTATAATAATATACATTAATATGCAACTCGTAATATCTACGTACAATAATTAACCTCGAAAAATAGATACAACTGCTTAACCTGTGAATCCTACTTAGCCATGATAGTTTTCCTTTAAAATTGATTATATTATATACTACTGCTGTGAATGTTTTCACGTTCCTATATACTACCATTAGGCTGATAGAGGGGGGGGGACCACTTGACTTTAATAAAAATTAGCAATTTAGAACATCATATATTACAAACGGATCTAGAAATCGACAAATAATGTTCCCACACCCACAGTATTTTTAAAAGACCTATTCAACAATACCCCACACTATGGAGTAGACAAGAAAAAAAATCATCCCCACTTTACATGTAGGGGAGCTACCCTAAAAAAATATTTATCACAATTTTATTTCACCACTTTGTCGGCGTGGTTAATATTTATACCCATGCCAAATTACAGATTTCTAGCACTAATAGTCTCTGAGATTTACCGAGGACGGACGGACGGACAGACGGACGGACATGGCGAAACTTTAAGGGTTCCTTGTTTACTACGGAACCCTAAAAAGGAAAGTTCTGACTCCCTGACTGACTCATCAACGCCCACGACCTACCCTAAACTGTAGAATTGGACAGAGGTTTTCTTTATAATGTAGACAAGCTGGAATTTTCAATTTTTCTTATTATTATAATTATGATATAAACTGGATTTATATTGTTGCTGACCGGGCACTCCAGGGCACTCGCTATTAACGGGCCTATTATTGGATTTCACCAGCTACATCTTAATTAGGACAGATCTCCTTTTTTATTATTATCGGTGACGTCAGGTTGGCCTTTTAAAATGCGAATTGAAATCATAATAGTAATGTCCTGAAGGGGAAAAACCTGGCGTGCCAGATCTGTGTTAGTAATCGTATAGTTGTGTAGGTGGACCTAAGAATACATTAGAAGCTCTCGGGACTTCCCTGCTATAATCGACAGGAATTTCACTAGAGAGGAGGGAACGTTGTTGTCGATAAATAATAATATTTATATTAATAATATTTATGTCGATGATAATAATATTTGAATATTTATATCGATTGTGTTAATATCTAGAATAAAATAATAGATTGAAAAAATGGGATTAGTAAAATAGATTGGCAACTAAAATAAGTACTTAGGTTAGCAAAATACAAAAAAATTGGCCCAAAGTGCAGCCTAATTAAAAATTGAGTACCATCATTTTTGAAAATCGGTTTAAAATTAGTGATTGCAAGGACATTTTGTAATTAAGATTTTCTAATTTAATGATTCAGGTAGGTTTATTCTATGCCTAAATCATTAAATTATAATATCTTATTTATTTCCCTCCAGTTGGTTGGCTGGCTGGTTAGCTGGCTGGCTTCCAGGAGGGAGGGATGCATAAACGCATTTCCCAGCGTTAAGTATAAAAGGTATATTCTACGCCACTAAAATAATGATAATTATTTAGTGGAGAAAAGAAACAATCGAGTTTGTGACATCACGGTCGGTCCGAAAAATAAAGTCTAGAAAATCCAAATAGTTCAAAGATAAACCTGTAAATCCGCAAATCCGCAATAGTATAATATCATAGCAATATGAACGACATACCTATTTGACCGAATAAATATTAAAATTGTACTATCGATAACGCCCACGGACGAGAGAGATATCGCCGGATATTCGTCACTAGACGCCACTGTATAAATTACATACGCATACAATGATAAATATCCAGTTTGATCCTTGCCTCAGTATAAGACAGTGTTGTTTTTGAGTTGCTAATTTTTTTCCCCAAAATGCCTTTAACAGGAGACACGTCAACAAATCCGGACAAAACACAAAACTTTTCCATAACCGGGGTAAAGGAACTTGACAGTGGTAGTATAGTTTCGGCTACAGGTTTCGTGAACGGGCAGAGGCAAGGGCATGACTTTACGAGACCTAATGCTCCGCCTTACAGCAACGCGGGGTTGAGTCTTGGTGCTGAAAATAGGTAAGTGACTACTTAAGTAACTTTTTCTTTTGACGACCTCTCTGGTAAAGGGATTAATTCACGTCATCATATTCTTCTCCTAATATTATATGAGGTAGTTGTAGATAAGTATTGGTTCGTAGGAGAACTAGAGTTACCGACATAGCTCAACGTGTTGCGAAGCTGAATTGGCAATGGGTAGGGCACATAGTTCGTAAAACCGATAGACGTTAGGGTCTCAAGGTGCTGGAATGGCGACCTCGCACCGGAAGTCGCAGCGATGGAAGACCCCACACTAGGTGGACGGACGACATCAGACGTGTCGCAGGGAGCCGCTAGATTCAGACGGCGCAAGTTCGTAGCGTGTGGAAGTCCCTACAACAGACCTATGTCCAGCAGTGGACGTCTATCTGTTGATGATGATGATGATGATGAGATCTGTTTTAAGTATATTAAAAAATATTTCCTTTTTCAGCGCCGGCTCAATAGGCTTAACGGGCACGCATATACCAAACCGTGCTGATATACTTGCAGCTTCCACAGACGTGCATTTGGTGAACACGGATACCCATAGGCTGACTGCCAATGCGTTTACTTCTACTGTTATGCCAAAAGCTGGCCCTAACTTTGCAACTCATGGCGGTGGTGTGGAATATATGTTCAAGTGAGTAATATAAATATGCTAACCTGCCCCGGATTCATCATCATCATCATCATGATCAACCCATCACCGGCTCACTACAGAGCACGGGTCTCCTCTCAGAGTGAGAAGGGTTTCGGCCGTAGTCTACCACGCTGGCCATGTGCGGATTGGTAGACATAATAAATGAAACTAGAAACCAAAGCGTGAAGCTCGCCCGACTTCAACATACATATACATACACGTGTAGAAACAAAAGTTATTTTTTACTTTGTAGTGGTTATGGAAGTCGGTTTTTTAATAAATATATAAATTACAGTAAGATGCTAGTATACGTAGTAGGCACCAATATACTTAAAAAATCAAAATTACTCTCGGAAGATGACGTGTCAGGAGATGAAACTAAACCTATGAAAGTAAATTCTGTATTCACGATCTTCAATTTCTTTATGATTTTTTTCAGAAACACGGTTGGTGCCAACGCTTCAGTATCACACACACCAATGTTCAAGCAAACTGACTACTCTGTTGGAGGGAAACTGAATTTGCACCAAACGCCGACCTCGTCCTTTGGACTAAACCTTGGGGCGACTAAGAGCGACAGTCCTTTCAGCAAAGGCAACTGGCAACCAGGCGGTTCGTTTCAGTTCAAGAAATATTTCTAAGCCGTATCTGTTGATCTATGATTAATCATATTATATTAAACTAAGATACTAAAATCGGGTCGATCTCACATCCAACGGAATTTATTAGATGGCTTGGTTTTTCATACATAAAAACGTGAAATGTGAAGGTATAAAAAGCAACTATCAAATTATAATAAATTGTATGGACAGTTTGCCCATATTTTACACCAAAGCCCTTGCCAGTTAGCTTGTCAACTTAAGAGTCTGTTCACACTCGAGTTTCTCCTGCATAGACGTTTGTTGAACGTATACGCAGCGCAACCTTTCACACCGGAGTGCGACGCTAGCGCAGCGTTCAGCGTTTAACGTGGCGCGTGCGTTGAATTGAAGGCGTTTGCGTTGGGACCTACATAAGTTCGACGAATGGTTACGCTGGAGAAACGCTAGTGAGTAGAGGCTCTAAACGCAATGATACTATAGCAATGCTTGAACTTGCAAGGGTTTAAATAGGAACTACAGTAGCCAGCAAGAAATATTGTACAACGACCTTCGAGAGTTCGGCATTGTAGAGCGTTGTCTCTGTCACTCATACCTGTGTGACGTTTTGTCGGTCTCAACGACAGAGACAACGCTGTACGAAGCCACTATGCCATTCTAAAAGTCGATGTACAATATTTCTTGCCGACTACTATAATATATACTTTGACCGTTAGCACCGTTGACAGTGAGGACGAAGCCTAATTTTATTTTGATGTGTAATCTTAATAATTAATGCAAGTACTCGTATTAATTTGTATTTTTCATGCTTTAAAATTTTTCTATTTTTATAAAGGTATCATAAAAACATACTCTTTTAATTAGTTTATTTAAACTACTAGAGGAAGCTTATGGTTTCCCGTGGTGGCCCGTGGTGGTGGTGGATTTAGGTTTCCCATTAAGGCATTTCCCATTAGATTATTTTCCCAGAATTTTCCGGGATTAAAATATTCTTTCGCAATTATAATATTAGTATGGAATTTTTATATATTATAAATGCGAAAGTGAGTTTGTTTGTCCTTCAATCACGCCGCAACGAAGCAATGGATCTTCGTGATTTTTTGTATGGTTACAGTTAAAGACCTGGAGAGTGATAAAGGCCACTTTTTATAACGGAAAATCAAAGAGTTCCTACGGGATTTATTAAAAAAACTAAATCCACACGAACGAAGTCGCGGGCATCAGCTAGTTTATTAATCTTATTAAGCTATTATATTATAAAAGTTAATGTTAGCTTACTTACAGGTCATAAAGAAGGAATAAAATATTACCTAAAGTTTGAAACAGAAAAGAGCAAAAATGTTGCTATCAAAGCTCTATTTTGTATGAAACGTGGCAATGGGAAAGTAATTAACATAAAACATTGTATACATTAGGTATTGTATTCACCAGTTCAAAAAGTTATACCTAGTCTAAATGTAAAGTGTTACATAATGTATAAACTCTTTTAGAGAAAAGGAAGTAAAGAAAATCCGGCCAAGTGCGAGTCAGGCTCGCGCACCGAGTGTTCCGTACTACAGTCGTATTTTTTCTAAATTTTGCTCGATAATTCAAAGAGTAGGTATGATGCATAAAAATAAATAAAAATCTGTTTTAGAATGCACAGGTGAAGCCCTTTCATATGATACCCCACTTGATATAGTTATCTTGCTTCGAAAATTGAAAATACTAATTATTAGGTCATGATCACAATTTAATTTTTTTGTATGATGTAACCCTGAATTCACGGTGTTCAGATTTTTAGGGTTCCGTACCTCCAAAGGAAAAACGGAACCCTTATAAGATCACTTTGTTGTCTGTCTGTCTGTCAAGAAACCTACAGGGTACTTCCCGTTGACCTAGAATCATGAAATTTGGCAGGTAGGTAGATCTTATTGCTTTGCTCTTGTGCTTATAGCTGACACTTGGGGAAAAATCCGAAAACCGTGAATTTAGGGTTAGATCACACAAAAAAAAAATTGTGGGCATGAACTAATAATTAGTATTTTCAATTTTCTAAGTAAGATAACTATATCAAGTGGGGGATCATATGAAAGGTCTTCATCTGTGCATTCTAAAACAAATTTTTATTTATTTTTATGTATCATAGTTTTTGAATTATCCTGCAAAATGTCGAAAAAATACGACTGTAGTACGGAACCCTCATTGTGCGAGCCTGACTCGCACTTTGCCGGATTTTTTTCCCCTTACGTCTGCTATAAGACTTACCTACCTGCCAAATTTCATGATTCTAAGTCAACGGGAGTACCTTGTAGGTTTCGTGACAGACCGACAGACAGACAGACAGACGGACAACAAAGTGATCCTCCTCCAAAATGAAGTAAGGGTTCCGTTTTTGAGGTACGGAGCCCTAAAAACCGTTTTTTCACCTCCAAATTCAATTTCATAATAAACTTGCAAATCTGTCAGCGAAAGCATTTTTGTAATAAAACAAATTGTAATTCCGACCCTAAAAATCCGAAGGTAATTCAAAGATTCGAGTTTATTTTTAAGCTCAACTCGACGAAACTCCTAACTGTGGCAATAATTGAATAATCACGGGAGTAACTTCGTCGACAACCGCAATTTCTTGTGACTTGGATTAAGGAATAAACGGCGAGTGATTTTTATTCCATCCTAGTTTATTGTCCCACTAGCTTATTCCTGCGATTTCGTCCGCGTGGACTACACAAATTTCAAACCCCTATTTCACCCCCTTAGGGGTTGAATTTTTAAAATCCTTTCTTAGCGGACGCCTACATCATAATAGCTCAAACGTCTAAACGGATTGGGCCGAAATTTGGCATGCAGATAGCTATTATGACGTAGACATCCGCTAAGGAAGGATTTTTGAAAATTAAAACTAAGAGGGTAAAATAGGGGTTTGAAATTTGTGTAGTAAACGCGGACGAAGTCACGGGCATCAGCCTATAATATAAAAATTAATCACTAAATGTGTTGCTCATCGCAAATCTCGAGAACAGCAGAACCGATTTCGCTAATTCTTTTTTTATAATATTCCTTGAGGTAAGAGGATGGTTCTTACGGAGAGAAAAATTTAAAAAAATTTGAATCGACTGTTGGGCGGAACGAAATTCGCCAGGGCAGCTAGTAAAACATAAAAACCCGCTTTGAATCTGTGACTTGCACCACCAAGAGACCGTTAAAAACAATCTGCTACTGTGAGTTAGATTTATGCAAGTCTGTTTTCAGAGAAGTCTGAAGCTTGAACTGAATGCGAGTTGAAATGAAAGTTTCATTTTTTTCTACAAGAGCGACAGGACTTTTTCAGGATCTTGAAGAGCGAGAGTTAATTAAGTAATTCTTAGGGTTCCGTACCTCAATAGGAAAAAAAGTTCCCTTATAGGATCACTTCTTTGTCTGTCTGTCTGTCCGCTTGTCCGTCGTGTCTGTCAAGAAATTCTATATATAGGGTACTTCCCGTTGACCTAGAATCATGAAATTTGGTAGGTAGGCAGGTCTTATAGCACAAGTAAAGGAAAAAATCCGAAAACCGTGAATTTGTGGTTACATCACAAGAAAATAATTAAAATTTGTTCATGAACAAACATTGGTATTTACAACTTTCAAAGTAAGATACCAAATGGGGTATCATATGAAAGCACCGAGGAGAACGTCTGTGTATGAACTATGAAAGGGATTTACTTGTACGTTCTAAAACAGATTTTTATATATTTTTATGCAAAGTAGTTTTTGATTTATCGTGCAAAATGTCGAAAAATACGACTGTAGTGCGGAACCCTCAGTGCGCGAGTCTGATTCGCATTTGGCGGTTTTTTGTAAGGATATAAACAAAGATCTGGAGATTGACATAGACTACTTTTCATCCCGGAAAATCAAAGAGTTCCCTAGGGATTTTCAAAGACCGAAATCCACGCGGACGAAGTCGCGGGATTCAGCTAGTAAATAGTAATAGCTTTCAACTTTCAATATAAATTATGCCTCTGAGTTCATTGGCCCAACAGCCAACAGCATATAGCGCTAATGTTGAAGGTAAGTAATCTCTCGTAGGAAATGACAGTCGCAGGTGCGCCTCCGACGGCAACTGCTAATAGCTTTTAGACAGCACGAGCCAGGGATGTTTCCCGACTAATGTGTCGATACACTTACTTACCCCCTACTTACCCTTAATATAAATGCGAAAGTGTTTGTTTGTTGGTTTGTCCTTCAATCACGTCGCAACGGTGCAACGGATTGACGTGATTTTTTGCATGGGTGTCGATAAATACATGGAGAGTGACATAGGCTACTTTTTATCCCGGAAAATCAAAGAGTTCCCACGGGATTTTTAAAAAACCAAATTCCACGCGGACGAAGTCTACCCGTGCGAAGCCGGGGTGGGTCGCTATAAAATTGTAGATATATTATTATTAGAGTATATTTTTCTGACTCAACTTGCTAAATTTAAATATTACTAAACAATCATAATAAAATTTACAGTGCATAAGCATTTACGTCCTATCCTTTCAATGAATTATGGCCAAATAAGTAGCCATACGTTAAAAGCATATTAATAGTGGCTTTAAATTAAACGCAATCAAAGCGAATTTTAATTTGATAAAAATGAGTACATTAACATTATGACTACAAAACGATTTATAAATTTTCAATAATGCGAATTTCGGTCGATTAATTATTATGCTATGATTTATTCCAAATTGCATTTTAGGATTCAATATTGATTTCAATAAATCATTGTGTTATTATTGTTTTCAGATAGGTAGGTACAGTTTTCCACTGTAGGTACCACATAAATTATGGTTTTAAAATACCTATCTGTCCACTGTCCATTAACTAAAAATCTTACGGAGGTCAGCAGCCATATTTTATGTCAATTTCTGCAAGTTTTAACAACAAAACTTTATGGTTCGCTTACATGGGCAACTTCTTAAGCAATTGTGGCTCATCAACACGTATGGATCAATTTGGTTGTACCTTTTTGTTTTGTAATATCTGCACTGTTTACCCATATTCGCAATAAAGAAATTTGAATTTGAATTTGGAGCAATAAGTGGAGCACTGTGGAGCAATCATTTCGTATGATATTGCTGAAATTTTCAGGTATTGCTGGGTATTGCAGTAAATTGCTTCATGTGGTCGTGACGTCATTCATAATTGACTAAATTGCCTGGAATTGTGGAATTTCAATTGCCCGTGTAAGAATTGATTTGCTGCGAGTGTTTACTGCAAGAGACTCAAGAGAGCTGAATTCTACGGATATTTCTTTTTCTAGAACACAGCCTAATATTGTACCTACTTATTTTCAGGCGAAACTACTAGGACAAACTATAGATTAGCCAGTTGTTTATTAATTTTATAACAGTCAATTTTGCAATCAACTATTCATATAAAATAATTAATAAGTTGCTTCAATAATAATAATAACAATTGGGCTTTTCTATCATGCTATTTTGAAACTTTAAACGTTTACTACTAGTTACATATTTCAAAAGTTCAGTTTCATTCTTTCAAAACAAAAAATGGTTTATTTTCAAGCTGTTTGGAAACCTCAAACATTATTTACGATTTATTTATCCGTACTAATAAAATAGTAACGGAACAGAACGATCTTACCTAATGGCTAAATATAATATTATTCAAAATGTCGAAATACTGGTTTTCATTAGCAACTAAATGATTTATTATTTAGTAGAGCTCGCATCCCTTATTGCGGCTTTCAATTAGGTATACTAAAATTTTGTGTAAACTCAGCTTTGAAATAGTAATTAAATTTCATGTTGTTAAAATTTGTGCTAACTTATTATTATGTCAATCTAATTTTACAACGAAAATAGGAACTTTGTAAATTATAGCGACGTTATCTGTACATAGTAGGTACCTATGTAGTGCAAATTTTGTTTTGTAGATAGCATGTATCTATATTTGTTTTAAATTCATGTGTGACGATGCTTCTTAGATACTATTAATAGGGGTTTATACTGGCGTGCAGGTCATAGAGGCATAAAAGCACTGCTTAACCAAGTTATAGTTCAATGTTCATTTTTCAAAATACTTAACAGTCAGCCATGCCGACCTTACCTTGAAAGTCTCTGCATGCGAAGAAATTTTAAGTACTACTTCTTAGATGTAATAAGAATTATTACTTTCTATATCGATGTCTGCATGCGACTAATGGCGACTAGTGCGTATTGTAACTTTTGTGGATCTATTTGTATAAAAGTTACATTACGATACATGTAACGCCTTCTAGGTTTCAAACTACACTAGACGACCCACGTCGGCTTCGCTCGGTTAGATTAGGGTTTTGGACGTACAAAGCTTCTCTTTACATCCAAAATATCAACTTTCTAGACACAGCAGTTTATAATAATTATATCCTAATAACAATTATATCATCCAAACGGGTGATATAATGTTGCACTGAATTTCATTATAACACTCCTTTGTTTTTTTTGGTTCCTTTTCTGCGCAAAGGGTGTACCCAACAGACAGCCACATTCGTCAGGGTGTCAGTCAGTCAGTCAGTTGTTCCGTTGCGACATGATTGAAGGACAAATCGAATAAACTTACAAACAAACACACTTTCGCATTTATAGATTATTGACTAATCATACCTATATCTACTTATCATTTTTCACTGATAACTCGCAACAATTAATTTTTTTCAATAATAAAAACGATAGCATCGATACAGTGATGATCACACTTTATCGATGTCAGTCATGTCACATCCCTTATGGAACAAAGATGACATACAGTAATGGGCGACCTGCACTGCCATCTGGTGCCAGCTAGTGGAATTACACCATGTGTTCTTGAAGTCGGTACAGGACTAAACCACATTTTACTGTTTACTGCTTAATTATTAGCCTAGTAGGTAGGTTGGTGATTTTAAACTTTAATGACATAAGATAAAACTTACCTAGAAGGCGGAACTGAAACTTTGTTATAGCCTCCTTTGCGCAGTGGTGTGAGCTGTGGATTTCTACGTAGGGGTTCCAAGGTTTGACTCTAGTCCGGTAGTTCCGATACGATAATGGTCTACCATTATCGTACCGGAACACTAATAGCGGCACGGCTGGATTTAGCGTTATGGTATAACCTAACGACCTCCGGTGGCCGCGTACGTCCTAATTAGTTTTAGAGTAACACCGAATCCGTAATAGTTACTTTACTGTAAGTTCACACCGATATTATTTGTTAGTTTTTGGTTTGTCCTTCAATCACGTCGCTACAAAGCAACGAATTGACGTAATTTCTTGCATGGGTATAGTTAAAGATCTGGTGAGTGTCAAAGAATTATTTTTATCGCGTGAAATTAAAGGTTCGACGAGATGAAGGTCGCGGACATCATCTAGTCACTACCTCACTACCCATATTATAAAACATGCGAAAGTGTGTTTGTTTGTTGGTTTGTCCTTCAATCACGTCACAACGGAGCAACGGATCGACGTGATTTTTTGATAACATTATAGTTAAAAATCTGGACAGTAACATATTATTATAGGTTTATTTTTATTTCCGGAAAATCAAACAGTTCAGACGGGATTTTTAAAAATCTAAGCCAACGCAGACGAAGTCGCGGGCATCAGCTGTGCATAAATATAATTATATTTAACCACAACCAAAAGTGGGAAAGGGAGGATACACGAAGTATCTAAAGCTATAAAGATAATCTTCAAACGTTGCCTGAAGTAGTATTATGGTAGCGGCCTGAAAATCTGGTGGTCCCCTACTATTGGTCCTTACTAAAAAAATCGTATAATATAATCTTCAGTGAATTTTAAATTCTATTAACTAATCGAATAAGTACATTATGTAAAACTTGAAAGAAGGGCAGTAATATGGTCAACATATCTACAGTCATAATAAAGCACATACCTAGATTGAAAATTTATTAATAGAGGATAGCATAAACTAATACGTGTCACATATAACATTAATTTAACACTACTTTAAGTCATCTCAACGTACCTAGTAGGTACTGAATCAGTTGTGTGTAAATAGGAGATTAAAAGAGTCTTTAATTGTAAATTAGGCCAAATAACATATTATTGTTGCATTCCATCGATTTATTCTCAATGTGTTTGTGTCAAATCATCGCCATTTCCACTTTGACTGCAGAAATGAAGGTACGTATGCATACTCGAATTTCCTCGATAAATTCACTTAACTTGATTATCTAGCTAGTAGCGATAACCCGTAGTAGGAAAATCTGCCAGTCCACAGTTTTGGTTGAGACGCGGTTGAGGACGCACGCTCCTCAACACTAAAAGAGCGGGAAACTGTAAATAACATTTCGTAAAAAAAAATCGAAAACTTTACAATGGTGCGTTTTAAGAAAATGACTTATTTATTTCTGACATACAAATATGGAACGTTTTGCGATTAGAAAAAATGTTAAACTGAAAACTATGCGTGTTTTAAAACTTATTGTGCACTGTGCATAAACTAAAATGGATACAACTTATTGGATATTTTTAATATTTTTGGCGCCATTTTTTTCTGGTAAGTCCCATCTGTTTATTAAAATTACAATTATTATCGGTATTTTAGGCCGTGTATAATAATAATATTTATTAATAGCTTTTTTAATGAAAATATTACAATAAAACTTAACGCTAGCATTATCTAATAGCTATACAAATCATGCTCGCGTGGAATGGTGCCAAGAATACTGGCTGCATTTCCGCACTGGACAGCCAGGCTGATCCGTTGCGCAAAAAATGAGCCAGCCCTTCTGTCACCAGATGAGGCTATTAAACTTAATAATATATTAATCATCATTATCATCATCAGCCTGTGGACGTCCACCGTTGGGTATAAGTCTTCCCTAAAGAGCGCCACCACACCCGGCCCTCAGCCATCCTCATCCAGTCACTTCCCGCCAGCCTCTTTATATCATCGGTCCATCGTGCTGGAGGGCGTCCCACACTACGCTTGCTTATACGCGGTCTCCACTCAAGGACTTTTAATATCAACTGAAAATTATATTGTTGATGAAAATTTTAAATGTTGCATATAAAAAAGGGGAATTCAATTTAATCAATGAAACTGGTTACAATATTTACTTTTTGAATTCGTTAACGTTATTCAGTTCGTTTGTTCTTTATAATTAAATTTGCTCTGCAAGGGAAAAATTATAGGTAGGTACCACCTACTCGTACGTACTCGTATGTATACTTAAGTATTCAAAAAAAATTTGTTGTGAAATAGGTACTTATATATTGTGAAAATTCAACCCGTTAGGGGGTAAAACATGGATTGGAAATTTGCATAGTCCACGCGGACGAAGTCGCGGAGACAATGTCCACAAACAAATTGGAGAGTTAATTGGGCACCTCGATCATAATAGCAATCGCCATTAAAAGACGCAGTTAACGTCATATAAATGTAAGTTTTTACCTGTTACAATCATCAAATCTCCAACAGTCAAAATCAACATATTAGTAATAATATTATGCTAATTGCAATTGCGTTGAGTAATAACCCTCTTCGGTTATTAATTACTGTGTACAGAGGTTCTGCGTACACTAAAACAAATATTACTACTGGGAAATGTGTGAGACCATAATTACACGTGTGGATCCAAAGGCTATAATCATAATTAAGTATACCTAACTATGTTAATAATGTATTATGAATTTAAATGTCAGTTCGAGAAGAATTTTTATTGACTTCAAAGACAAGGGTTTAAAGTGTTGTGTTCAAAAATTAATTAAGAAGTGTTATTTTTTTCCTACGATGGTACGGAACCCTTAGTGTGCAAGTCAAGTCGCACTTGACCGGTTTTTCCGTTTTGAGCTCACAAAAATATATACCGGCAAACAGTAGAGATTTACAATAATAATAGTAATATGGATAGTAATATTTCGTTTTATAAAAATACGTGTAGGTAACATTTTTGATACATTTCAAAATCCTCATCGGCTGAGTGTTTGCAGAAAAATTGCTCTGGAATATGAAAAGCATTTTAGGCCGACACGACGTCGCGTTCTATGAAAGTTTTCTTCTTATCTAGGTTGCATCTCGCGGACCCCATTGAGGCTGTTATCATAGTAAAAGTAGGTAACCAAAATAAAGTATTCTAGCACTACCGAACCATGTCATCTTCAAATCATCTTCACTTATCGCCGCGGCCGGTCCATGTACCTACTGATGATGGGTCTTCTCTGAAGGGTGTATTCAGAGAAGACCCGCCATAATCACCACGTTGGCCAAATGTGGGTTGCCAGATGCCACATATATTTTAGAGTATTGATGGAGAATTCTCAGGCATGCAGGTTTCCTCACGAAGTTTCCTTCACTGTTAAATCATGTTATTTAATTGCTTAAAACGCACATAACTCCGAAAAGTTAGATGTGCGTGCCCGGGATTGAAGTCCAAAATATTTTCGTGGTTTTTACATGGATTAGGTACGTTATAGCTTCGCCTGTAACTTCGATATTGTTTCGGGTTTATGATGAGCTGGGAAGAGGCCATAGTAAAGTCAATTATTATTGACTAACAGTAAGTCTAGTTTTGACTTCTCAGTGAGCTGTTTGGTAATTACAAAAAAAATAAAAACCGACTTCGTTACACAAACACTAAAAATTGAAAAATAATTTAATTTATTACCGAATATATTATGTATACAAGAGTTAATATAGTTCCATAATAATACTTTTTGGTGCCGGTGCCAATTAGCTTTAGCTGCGCGAATCGTCTAGACTTCATATTTTTATGGGACTCCACAATGGCACCTCATTGGCCCCATGGAATTATGCTATGACTGGTTAAAAGTCTACTGTTTACTAAGCTATTACACTGATCGCGAGCAATTTACTCTTATCCGTTGAGGAGTTCCAGTATCTATCTTCGAAGATGTTCATCAGATCTTCACCAAATTGAAATGGGACCAACTTTGAAGTATACCCTTTCAAACAAAAAAATAATTTTCAAAATCGGTCTAGGCGTTTTCGAGTTATCGGGGAACATACATTAAAAAAAAAAATAAAAAAAAAAAAAAAAAAAGATTCCGACGAATTGAGAACCTCCTCCTTTTTTTGAAGTCGGTTAAAAATATCTACCTAATCATATTTTTAAATTAGATACTGTTTTTATCTTGTTTTTAAAACCATAAAAAACTAGGTTTTCTTCTACATAGATGTACTTTGTAACCGGTGTATAGTCTAAGCCACTGCACCGGTTCGACTAGCCGCTAGTGATAAATTGCCTTAGAGGATAGTCGTTCCACAAAAAGATTAACTACTTTGAGGCTACTTGCTTGCCTGCATCATTACTTACCGTAAAACCAGTTGTGGTCAATGGGACGCTTTGTCTCATTACGAACTAGCTTTAAGCTTACCGAGTTGAGTTTACTTGGATCGTCATTGTCACCATCCTTTCCAACCGATAGACGTCAACTACTGGACGTAGGTTTCTTGTAGGGTCACACGCCACGGTCTTGAGCCGCAAGTTCTTCCTTCCCTCAGCCCCCTTCCTTCAGCCGCCCATCAACTCGTTTGATGTCGCCTGCCTACCTAATAGTGGGTCTTCCAAAGCTGCGCTTTCCGGTGCGAGGTTGCCATTCTATAGCACCTAGGGACCTCAATGTCTATCGGTTTTTCGAACTACGCCCTGCCCATTGCTACTTCAGCTTTGCAAGCCGTTGAGCTATATCGATTACTCTGGTTCTCCTACGGATCTCCTCATTTGACAACCTCCCTGGCGCAGTGGTAAGCGCTGTGGTCTTATTAGAGGAAGGTCCCGGGTTCGATTCCTGGCAGGGATTTGGAATTTTATAATTTCTTAATTTCTGGTCTGGTCTGGTGGGAGGCCTCGGCCGTGGCTAGTTACCACCCTACCGGCAAAGCCGTGCCGCCAAGCTATTTAGCGTTCCGGTACGATGCCGTGTAGAAACCAAAGGTGTATGGGTTTAGTAAAAACTGCCATACTCCTTCCAGGTTAGCCCGCTCCCACCTTAGACTGCATCGTCACTTACCATCAGGTGAGATTGCAGACAAGGGCTAACTTGTATCTGAATAAAATAAAATGTCTGATTTCATCACGTGTAGAAACTCCATAGAAGCATAGGTCTCACTCTTGCTCAGATGGAATTACTGAAAATCCTTAAGGTCTACGTTATAGAGAGATCTGCAAGCAAAATGTCAAGTTTCTAGACCCAGGCGGCGTGTGCAGACGGTTCAATCTTTATCTACTTGTTTTAATCGACTGTTAACACCCGCGACGCTATTGCGTTTCGTTTTGGTACTAGAAATCAACACGAAACATTTTTCTATCCATAATTAGTGTAAATTAAAGCTCTAAATAAGCATTTTCAAAGTTTTGTTAGTCTTGTTTAGTTGTTTTGTTCCTACTTGTATAAACAAAATGTTTCGCTACACTCTATCCTAACATTTTAAAACCCTAAAGCCTAACTCGAAAGCGTTCTTATTCCCCCTACGCTTTGAGGAAAACACTCGCTGGCGTTATAAGAGCTTCAATGGGATCTGGGAGAGATGTAGCCTAGATAAGAAAACTTTAGGTAAGGACGTCGCGCGTCGGCCTGAAAAGCTTTTAAAAATGTTTTTCGAGAATTCTTTTTATAAATACACTCAAAAATAAAGCTATGTTTTTGATAATTTTTGGCGTCAATATGGTATCGTTTCGTTTTGCTTGTCGAAATTTGTAGATTCTATTTATTTATTTATTTATTCGTACCAAAAACTTTTAACAGTAAAGAAAACATAAGAAGTGGACTGGGAAGCACTTGTATTATTTTTTTCTGAATCTTGAGGTTCATACAAACTTTCAAGTTTCAACCCCAAGGTAAATTAAAGGCAGAATTTTAAACAAAAGCCCACTTAAAAAATGACGGACTTTCATGTAAACTTTTACAACTAGAAATATTGGATTGAATTTCCAAAAATTATTTCTTAGTCAGCCAATCAGTCAGGACTTCTATTCTATGGCTTTTTATACGTATATGGTAAAGGTGAAACTGTCTAGTCTGAAAGAGATTTATTTTCTACTACCGACCAAAATTCATTTTGGCTTTTACCTCGTTATCATTTATCATGTAGGTAGGTATGTAGGTGTTTCATAGGTGTTATAAATATTTTCAGAGAGGATTCCCGCGTTACATACAAATAGTTAATCTCATTTTCGTTGGAGGGCTATCCGTCCTGGGCAATTTATTACGACTCTGGAGCGCCGGCCGTCCCGGATCGGACGTGTATAAATAAGACGTACCTACATTGAACATTTATTACGGCGAATTATATGCGTAGCCACATTTTGCTTCCGTTTTAGGGAATTTGCGAGTTTTGCAGCCTTTTTTACTGGCTATAACTTTCATCGTGATCAACCTATCGCGCCGGCTCACTACTGAGAATGGGTCTCCTCTCATAATGACAAGCGTTTAGGCCATTAGTCTGTCACATTGGCCTAATGTGGATTGGCAGACATGCAGCAAACGAATATGTTTTGTTTTCATTTAATGTTGTTTTTATTTTACTTTTAATTTAGATATAAAAAATATTTCTTTGTGGTTGGCTTCCTAGTAAATAAATAAAACTTATTACTTTCTAAAAATAAAAATTAAATACAACATTCATTTTGAAATTCCGTTCTTTGTTCCGAATTTCATTCATTTTATTTTAAAGAGAAACAGATAAATAATTATTGAATTATGCAACCGTGAGTAATAATTACGCATACAGAATAGTAAAATAATTAATTGTTGTGCGCAGTTGTCCCGTGAACCAGTCGAGGCGTGTGAGCGATTTATATGAGATAAATTCCGCCTCATGTTTCAGAAGTTGCTGCTCTTTTGTACTGTGACCATACAATTTTATTTTTAATCACTATAATCATAATCATTTATTTTGGTCGAATTATAAGTCCCGCAAATTGCGCTGGAACCATGTCTCATTTTAACATCCAAATGACGTTATTTTGACGTCATTTGACGTATATTTAAGTAAAAATATACCATCAGCTCGAAACTTCAGTCTAGTGCTGACGTCACTAAAATGGCGGCCACGCGCATTAGCAATTTGCGGGACTGGTCCGCCTTTTGACAAGGTGTTGATCATTGTTGATAGATATCTTATCAGTTATCACTAGCATTTAGTTCCGAGTACGCTCACATGACGCACAGACTGCTATCAGCGCCAAAATGGCGTTCAACAGTTTCTTCAAAAACAGGTCGGCAATAACTGCAAGTCCGTATTATTATAGCTCTAGTGCTTTGATATCATCGGCTTATAAGTTCACAGATTTTAATGATTTCATCATCATCATGATCAACCCATCGCGGGCTCACTACAGAGCACGGGTCTCCTCTCAGAATGAGAAGGGTTTTGGCAATAGTCTACCGCGCTGGCCATGTGCGGATTTGTAGACTTCACACACCTTTGAGAACATTATGGAGAACTCTCAGGCATGAAGGTTTCCTCACGATGTTTTCCTTCACCGTTAAAGCAAGTGATATTTAATTAATTAAAACGCACATAACTCCGAAAAGTTAGAGGTGCGTGCCCGGAATCGAACCCCCGTCCTCCGATTAGAAGGCGGACGTCCTAACCACTAAGCTATCACAGCTTTACTTGATGACAAAAACAATATTTCCTGATTTCTAATTTTGCAGCATGGTCCCATTACTCTTCATATGTGGATATTTGTATACCAAAATACGCCCGAAAATGTAAGCAGCAAGTAAATATGGGTAACTTCGCATAATTGACAAAGTTTCGTGCGAATTGGTGTTTACTTTTTCTTTGAAGAATATTTTATGAATAATTTTGTGTCAATTTGAATAGATATTACGTTCAATTCAAACAGAAGTCTACGCAATATTGTATGGTATGCGACAGGTCGAGATGGCCATGAAATCTGCATGACCAAGAGTTTTCCATCAGCATCAGAACCAGATCTTCGCAGGAGGCAGAACCAGTACTGAATACTTACTTAACCAAATACAGAAGGATTATTCCACAATATTTTCCAAATAATTAGCAACTCTTTTTTCTATGCAATAAAGTGCAACTCAGCTCGCAGCTCGTGAAAAGCCAACGCGCTGTCATAATGTGAGAATGTGACATTATCTCTATCTCCTCCATATTATCTCCCCACACAAGTGTTGATATGGAACATCATCTCTACATACGCTCACACTTCTATACCTAAGCAAAATAATTATGATAATCAGACGAATGGTCTCAAGCAGAGGCGGATTAAATGTCAAGAGCGCCCTAAGCAAGCACCTCGTAGGCGCCCCTATAACAGCCATTCTAACTTCGAAGCAACGAGGAAGTCTCATTGCATAGCTGGTAGTCGGTGATTATATTTATTTATGTGAACGAGTGAAGAACATCACGTCATGACACTTTGCTATATTAAAGAAGAGGCAGTTTCGGTCACTCCATGATAATGTTACTTAGTATAGGGATAATTAGGTAGGCCAGGTAATGGAACTCTACATGATCACCTGCGCACCTTCGTAACCTCGCACCCCTAGGAACGTACCTAGTTTGCCTTGGGGAATAATCCGCCTCTGGACTACGACTAATGCTAAGGCAACAGGCATGCATTTGTTGTCCGGTGCTACGCGAGTTTCAAACTTTACGGTAACGGTGTCATTTCTTGACGAACTCCAACAAGAGCTTGTAATTCAAGAAGCTATGAGTTAAACACGACAAAAGACGAACAAGATTGAAGTCTTGAAGTAATAGTACTGGTGTTGGATGGATGTAACTTGGCTTAATTATATAAGTTTTAGCAATGCCGCGTTGTCTCAAAAGCCTTGAACAAGTTATCACCTGTTTATAGTCTGACAAGACATCTCTGTCTTGTGATACTTTACTTTGTATCTATTATCTTTTCGTTTTTAATTTTTTATAAATCTTTTACAGTAGGTATTATTAAATTCATTATTATTCCACAAAATATTTATTACTAGCTGATGCCCGCGACTTCGTCCGCGTGGATTTAGGTTTTTAAAAATCCTGTGGGAACTCCAAAAGTAGCCTATGTCCTTCCCCGGGATGCAAGCTATCTCTGTACCAAATTTCGTCAAAATCGGTTGAACGGTTGAGCCGTGAAAAGTTAGCAGACAGACAGAGAGACACACTTTCGCATTTATAATATTAGTATGGATGGTTGCCCACACAAAATTGACTGAGTATTAGGTAGATTTAGAATAGAATAGATAAGTTTTTCATTCCCATAAAATTTTACAAAATGCTTTCAAATTGTCAAGTGAATCTATCACCGATATTCATTTTACCTATACAAATTCAGTGCCATTTGCCTCGTATTCAATACATATTTAAAGTTTTAAAAGATTTTAGCATTTATTAAGAATATTAGCCTCTGTTGCTACAAATTAGGTAAATATGTCTATAGGTACTTCTAATTTTAGAAATGTACCAACTTTTGCAACTTCACAAACATTTCAAGTCGTATCTTTGAGGACATACCAAGCGAAATAGTATAAAAGCGGACTGCTAAGTGTAATTGCCGAAGTTTTAACGATGTCGCCATTGACGTCGCTAACTTGAACTTGATGTGTTCCGCTTCTTAGATGTAATGGAACTTGGTCCTAATGGGGCTTTATCACTTCAAAATTTTGTGTTTTCAAGATATTTGCGTAGAAAGATCGAATCTCAGGCTTCTATGCCAAGCTAATGTTTTAGATGTCTGAATTCAGGGGCTTGTTAGTAAGAGCCAAGAAGATCGATATAAATGACAAGATATGCCCAAGCGAACAAAATTTTTCACGGTTTTGGAACCAAATAAATCAGCGCCACCTCTTAGATACTAATGAACGACCCGTTTGAAATCCAGACGTCACTGAGGTTGCATTGATGCCAAATAAATATTTTAGGACCAATGAGTCGGTGCCATTTTGCTTGTGCCGCCTAAAACCAGAGGCTCCTTTGATCTCGTCTGCCCACCTAGCGTAGGGTCTACCAAGGCTTCGTTTTCCGGTGCGAGGTCGTCATTCCAGTACCTTGGTACCTTATTATTATTATTATCGGTTCCTCGAACTACATATTTCAAAGAACTTCAAATAAAATAAAAAAACTGTATCATCAATATCACCATTATTATCATTTGAACCTATCGTTAGCTCACTAATGAGCATAGGTCTCCTCTCAGAAGGAGAAGAGTTAAGGCCATAGTCCATCACCGTGGCCAAGTATAGATTGCACACTTTTAGAACATTATGTAAAACTTTCAGGTAAGCAGGCTTCCTCACGATGTTGTTCTGTACCGTTAAAGCATATTAGTGATATGTAATGGCTTAAAAAGTTCAGTCATGTTTGCCCGTTTATTTATGCCAACGTCCATAACATCGTCAGTTAAATTACTAAAAGTTGCTGACCCCCGCTCAAGTTTCGTTTGGGGTGGAATATCAAAAAATCCTTTCTTAATTGAGATGTACATTATAGAAAAGCCTACATGTAAAATCTCAAGGTTCAAAAACCAATTGTTTATGCTGTATGTGGATATGTTATAGTATGTATATCTTCCTATAGGTTTTATTAAATTCTATATTTTATAATTATTATAGTGTATTTAAAATTATTTATCAAATTCTGTTTTATTTGTTACAGGTTTAACATCTGGTGTCAATGTTGCAGAACACTTCCAAAAATACCCCATAATTTTAAGGTGAGTAAAGATAATGCTACCTAAATACCTACTCGTCATGCCATCTTCTAAATGAATGGCGGTCAGCCGGAGTTTTTTTTTCGTTTTTCTTCATTTCCGAGTACTTATATCGGAGCTACTATACTCCCTACTATCATCGAACCGCTTCTTTCTTTGATGGCCAGGTGCCCTTTTTCTAGCTGTCATGCCTTCGAGGATCAACCGTGGAAACTCGTAGAGAGATCATGAAAAATGCGACTTTCATCATTCGAGCATTCGTTTGCATTTCGCTCTTTCCAGTAGGTAAATATGAGCGTTTGAGACATTCTCCGTAGGTAATGCCCACAGAGATGTGGACGTTTGGAAAACGCATTATTGCAGGTAATTAAATACTTACCTATAGGTATATCGTAAATTGCAATTAGTTTATTACTATGCTCTATATTGAGAACTAGGCAGACTTTAACAGACTCAAACTGATAGCAACATTTAAAAAATCTGGCGTAGGTAGGTAAGTATTATACGGAATTGAACGAAATAATGATTACAATAATTGTGGCCCGAAGGGATTTTATCTTTTAATTAAGATTAAATTAATGAAAATTGAGGGACGAAAAGGGACGAGCTTCTACGTGATGGAAGCGCGTCGCGACGGAAACGTGTTTTAATGCATTTCGTATAATCTTACTAATCAATGGGCACCGAAGTGCCCCCGCCAAGAAGAAAGAGTGCTCTCGAAGGGTTCACTCATTGGCGTTGAACTAGCTTTATGATTTCCCTTGTATAAATACCACTCGTTGAGCCAAGACCAGTCATGCAGCCCAGAGCACTAGTGTACAAAATAACTCCTATAAGAAGAGCAAGTCAACGAGCCAATGAGCCTAAGGGTACAAATACCTGTCCGCTCACTCGCTGTAACATCAACGAGTCAACTAAGGGACAGGATGCAAATAGCTGTCCCCTCACTTGCGCCCCGTCAACTAGGTACCTATATTGGGATAAGTTCCCTGGCGTTGTTACGCACGTATAATACAAGCGTCGCGCCGCGCCGCAACAAACGCTAAGTAAGAAATAAATTTCTACACTGAATTATCATTATTTATTACAAACGTAAGTATAGAAATTTTATCACTAAGTACCTACCTAGACAAAGTTTGTAAAGAGCTTAGTAAGTTTGCTGAAGTGTAACCCGTTTACCGGCAAGCGGTAACGTAACGAAGTAATGTGTATAAATTACCTCTTCCAGAAGTCGCGATACGCTAGACGGTGTTAAATTACTCTAAAGATAGTCGTTAACCTAAATGATGTGATCACCTATTTGGTAGTTTTAGCCTATTTAACTCAAAAAATCGTACTAGTACTTACCTAATTTAGAAATTATCGTTTCATTAAAATCAAGACATGAAAAAAGTAAAATAAGAAAAAATGTTCTGCAAGATAGAGAAATGACTTTCAGTGAAGATAAGATTTGACTTGATAATTTGAAGAGACTATGATAGCAGAACTATGGTGGTATCTTTTTAATTTGAACACTGCCCTGCCAAAAAAAAGTAAAATAAATCACTTTGAAGATGGTGCCGTATAGCCGCCATATTGATTTTATTTTTCCCAAAAAATTATACTTAGCCAGCGTCACTTGAGATGATATACTATAAGGATTCCAATTTCCAACGATACACTATACATCCAAATCTGTTCAGGCATTTAGAAGTTATGGTGGAATAAAGAAAGTCATATCCATAATATTATGAACCCTGAAAACATAACACTTCTTTTGTGGGTAGTTGTGTAATAAGAATCGTACCAATTCAACTTTTAAAACATATTATTCCTATCACGATAGAAGGCAGAAGATACAGTGAAAACATTATCGGTAAGCAACGAAAACTTCGTAAACTACTTAGCAATTACACTCAAGTGCAGGCATCGTTTACCAACAAGCGGTAGCATTACGAAATAATGTGTCTTAATTACCCCATCCTAATGCCGCATGCGGCAGTACGATGAAACAATCCAGAATTTCATCACTAACCCAAATACAGAGTCAACGCTCCAGAATTTCATACAATTTAACGAAATTACTATTACAAATCCCATTCCTAGTGTACCTACAAGTTTGCTTAAACTTAAGGGAATACGAGAGACTCCAAAGTTTTAGTAACCCCTCAGAATTCTAATGTATCTGTTCAATACACGGGATACACAACTTTAAATCGTGGCTTTAAAGTCTAATTTAGCGAAAGTAATCAACTTTTGTTTGCGAAGGAAAAACAATGGAAACAACTGATTTCCTTCAGTTCAAATCGTAGTTCCACTAGTTAACGAGTCGGTTTGGTTTCGAAAGAATAACATTGGCGCCCATTGTTTATACAATGGACGTGGAAATTGGGGAGCTGTTGAAGTATTTACTTTCTTACTTCCCCCTTTTAAACAATGGAACTTGGAAGTACATTAAAGTCGATAACAATCTAAAGGTATAAAGAAGACTTGAAAGAAAAATAGAGAAAGTTACTAAAACGACAAATTCCTGAAATGCTGGCTATGCATTGGCGGTTCCTCTGGTACTGCAAACGTTCATGGGTGGCGGTAATCATTTAACATCAGCTGGCCCGCCTGCTCGTTTCCTCCCTATTTTTTTTTTTTAAACGTACCTAATGGCACCTAGAATTAGTTGTTTTTTATAACTTCTAATGGCATAGAGAGCCTGAATTATCAGATTGACCCAACTACTGTTACCCACCCGAAGTACTTAGGGAAATATCTACTCTTTATAGCCCTTAAATCATTTAGGGACGATACTTACTTCGATTTCGCTTCAAATGGAACTAGAATCACTTCCATCATAAGGATTATCACCACGTCTATCCCATTCAATTGTTACAAAGACTAGTATTAGAAATTAGAATAAAATGAGCTTTTTGGAATCTACTGGCCTAGATATTCAGCGTTTCAAACTGTGCCATGGACTGACGGAATTTTAGGTTATTGGGACCCGGAACAAAGGCATATAAAAGTTTGGGAGTCGGTGTATTCTAGTTGTTTGTTTTACATACTGCGAGAGCAATGTTTGGAATTTTATCGGAAGTTCTTAACTCGTATCTCGTGTCGTTTCAACGCCATTTCTAAACTTTTTGTATGATACTGAATTCACGTCTGTTGTTGCGACTTTTAAGAGAAAAGTTTTGTAAAAAGGAATTTTTAATTTAATTTGGAATTTCTTGACTTGTTTGACTACTTTTATGCATACCAATACTAAAAGTGAACCCCGCTACTAATTTGATCAAATATAATGTATTGGGAACTTAATAATTACTTATACTCTCAAAAGATGTGAAACTAAAGCGCGGGTTAACGTACTACTAGCCGCTAGCGTCGGTGATGGAAAACATCATCGAAAAGCTATGTGAAATCTGCCAATCCAACCTTGACCAGCGTGGTAGACTATGGCTACACCATTCTCATTTTGAGGGAAGACACCTGCTCAGTAGTGAACTGGCAATGGGTTGATGATGAATGCACATTAGTAGTTTCTTTGTATAGAAACCTCTAGTATTGAAAATTATTATATTTCTTGAATTTTTTCATATGGGAAGCTCTACTTCTTTGTCCCGGATATGAATGTTATGCTTGTCACGGTGAAGTGGTCTCGCGACATGTGTTCCATGTATGGTCAAGTGCGAGCTGCGGAGTTGTTAAGTTGACAGTTGTTTAAGAGGCTTTGTTTTAGAATCAAGAATTTTCCGGCAATTTCTAGCTAAGCGAATTTATTTTATACCTTTTGGGCATGGACGTAATAAATGTATAGGACATAATAGGTCCATGTTTTTGAGCTTCAAATTGGGATAAGTAGATAGACGTGACTAAGGCAAGCATTAACAAAACGTTTTCAGGGAAACCCTGCAATTACGGGAATAGAAGTTATGGTTATAGGTTAGACGACCTTTCTGGCGCAGTGGTAAGCGCTGTGGTCTTATTAGTGGGAGGTACTAATTCTAATGGCAACTAAATAAAGTATTCGTATCTTTTTCTGACTATTATAATAAGAAATGGATAGACAAACTTATTTTAATTAATAACCACGTGACTTTAGGTTGCCAATCTTTAGCTTAGTTTTTTTGTAGAACAGCACTAAAATTTAAAGTTGTTAATTAAAATTCAATTTTCATCCTTTTTTAGCAAAATTAAAAAGAATAAAAAGCAGATGTTTTAAATTTAGTTTAGAGAAAGATAACACAATTGACGCCATTATTGATTGCTATTGATTGCTCAATAATGGCGTCAATTCTGTTTCAAGTCCTATAACTTTAAAATAGTGCTGCGACTTCTGGGTCTCTGAAATATCCGTCCTCTATACCCAGACCTCTGCTAGCCTCTGCGCAGTTTTAAGAATCTGCAAACCTAATTTTGCGTCATGCTCAAAGCCGCATACACCATCAATGTAATAGTGCGCCAGCAAACCTATCTCGATAAACGAAAGGTACAGCTCGAATCCAGTCAGTGTCCAATCGGTCTAATGGTCCTGGTAGCGTGGAGCCTATTATTTTTCACAGTGGAAATCGTAAAATCCTTTTTTTTCCACCACATTCCCAATAAAGCAGGAGTCGAAAGGATTGTCATTTGACAAACGGGCATAAATATAAATATCCAAGTAATAAACTACAGTAGCCGGCAAAAAGTGTTGTACATCGACTTTTAGAAATTTATTTCGCCTTCGTAGAGCGTTGTCTCTGTCACTCATACCAATGTGACGTTTTGTCAACGACAGAGACAACGCAGTATGAAACCGCTCATCCAAAGATCTCATTCCAAAGATCGAGGTACAATATTTCTTGCCGGGTACTGTACTACTCTTACGCTGGAATTCACAGTCAAGATACTTAAACATAGGGACTTCTGAATCGTCCTCTAAAGAAGCTCCTATCTTGACTACGAATCCCGGTGTTAAAGTAATCAGCCAAGTATGTGACGCATCTGAAGTTAGTGTGAAGATGATTATTCTTGAATCTTTTAATGCAGGCCAAGTCTCAGTAAAAAGAACTACAAAATGCACATGGCGCAGGTGATCAAGGAAAAATAAGCATTAAAATATGTTTTCATATGCATAACGTAAACACTTTCTTTCGTGACTTTTCCTTTCGTACTTTTTAGGGCTGTTTACCAACCTCAATTTATTTATTTTTATAATGCTACTTCAAAGAAATTTATACCTCTCATTTCCTTTTTGTCGTCCCTAACATTAAGAGGTCAATTTCCGTATTTCGTGTTACAAACTGCGAACATTTCTATGTTATTAATTATTATACTACCTACTGATTAAGATCTTCAAAGAAGAAAATAACTTTTTACCATAATCTACGAGTACCTATGTATTTATAGCACAATAATTTTTATGACTGTATCAAAAGTTAGTAGGTACCTAAGTACTTTTTCTTCGATGAAAATTCAAAGTTCTAAAATTATGTTCTGCCCTACACACAACAACCTCAGCGAATAAACGTGCTTGTTTCTTATTACTGCGTTCTTTGTGTTCTGGACATAAGTTCCGTCTTTGTTTGCTTTTGTAGGTATTTCTTTTGTAGTCTTCCAATTTAAGAAATGTACCTAGGTAGGTACTTATTGTACGACGTATCTAGGTGTTTTTCATTCAGACTTTATTTGGCACACAATTTACTTTATAAGAGCCTCGTATTCAAAAGCTTGACGAAAGTTTATTTGGAATTATTTTTTTACACAAACAGCGAGAAAACGAGCAGTTTACCAGATGTTAAGTGATTACTGCCACCCATGAATATTTGCAGAACCAGATAAACCGCCAATGCATTGTGGGCTTTTTACGAATTTGCTGTTCTGACTTCCACCCCTTGAATAACCCTAGTGGGATCATCGCCGAAGGGAGTTGGTTCCACAGTTTGCATGTGCGTGGAAAAAAGATCTGGAACCCACCCTGGGTTTTGTCAAAATTATATTATCATGAAAAATTTGATGAAATAAGCGCTAGATCAAGACAAGAGCTACTGTCAACAAGTTCTATATTATGAATCCCATTTTGAAATAAAATATTATTTGCCGTGTACCTATCTAATATTCGTTTGATAACTTATAGGATGATGTTCAAAGGCGATGTTTACTCACAAGAAATAAGCTGGTACGACTCAGTGAGTTTTCTATTTAATCTCATATTGGCAGAATTATTATTATTGTAATACACAATGTTTTTGGGTGATGGAGTGTCAAGTTTTGCTATAATGTATCTATTGGTATATTAACAACAAGCACAAAATAATTTTTTCGCCTTATCCCTTATCCACAATAATATGATAAAAAGCAACGTATTTAAATAGTCACTTTATTTTATTAGAATAACTATCTATACTAGAAAGCTATTTAAGTAGATACTATGCATTTCAACTCTTCAGCAAGTCAGTAAAAATTGTTGACTTTATTTTGGTGGCAGTGATTGTTTTCTTACTTTTTTAATTGTATAATTTGACTTAATTAAACCTGCTCTACACTCAATATTCAAGTAGTATGAAAAGACTACAAACCAATAATGATGTCAAGATACGTGTGTGTTATGTACAGACTCGGATCACGAAAAATTGCGATTACACAAGATCGATCTCTTAATTATATTATTAAAAGATTAAAACAATTTCATCCAATAAAAAGCACGCTATTTATTACAAAGCCTTGCTTAAGGCCTTCATCATTAATAATAATTATGCTCATAACATCAATCAAAAGATCAGATTCCTTTAATTAAAAATAATTGCTTCCATCGCTATCATTATACTTTTTTTTTGTTACAGATCAATATCCAATTACGGGAAAGATGACACTTATAGAGATTTTGCAGAATGGAATTATTATAATAAGCGTAAGTGATACAGCTGTAAATTGAGTACTACGATTCAAATAGAATATCAAATGCCACGCAATAATAATTTTGCTTTGTTCTGTGATATTATTGTTCATTTCATCAAAAAAAACTTTCCTTGTTATTTGTTGTCAGAGGCTATATTAACAGGTGTACTTTTTCCTAGAGCATTATAATAATATTGATGATTTGATTTTTTGTAAATTGGCAAAGGCTTTAACGGTAATGAGTAGGGCATGTAGTTCGAAGAACCAATAGCCGTTGGGCCCAACTCCCAAGGAGCTGGAACAGACGACATCATACAAGTTGCAGCGAGCCGCTGAACCTAAGCTGCACTCTTGTGCTGTTTAGAGACAAGACAAGAGACTTATGTCCAGCTGTGAACGTCTATCGGTAATCGACGATGACGACGAAAGACTTAAAGCCTGAATCTCTCAACCCAATATAGTGTGTAGGTATATACTGCACACAGACTACAGTATGCATGATTGATGTACGCGAACGATTGCCATTCAGGGGTATTATTCAGGGCTAGATAGAGGATACTACCTACGGTGATAATAGCGTATCAACGCTATTAGTAAATTGGTACTTAAAGAGTAAAGGATACCAAAAATCGTGATGAACACTCTTTACTATTTAGGTAAACCTAATACTTTTATAATTCCCAGGTGTACAGATAACCCTGAGCAGGTACAAAAGAACTTTACCAATGATGATTTCTCAACACTTCAGTGAAACGACAATTACACCTGGTGTTGATGTAAGTTTTATTTAAAAAAAAGATTAATACAGAGTAATAATCCTGGCAATAAAACCCTTTTTCACCTAAATAATAAAAAATACCCCCATATGACCTTGGCAGATTTTATGCAAAATCATATAAATCACGAGCTAATATTTCGATGCCAACCCTGACTTAATTGCCTTTCTAAATTCACGTAATATTGGATTTTATTACCCTTGTAATATGGCATGATTTCATGAATTCCAAATGTAATTATTCTCACGAGGAATTAAGACACGCCACGTATAAATTTGAACTTTAAACATATATTGATAAAGTGTAAATTGGTTTGTAGGTAACCCTCCAGTGTGTAGTCAATGGTCCTCATCCAGCTAGATTTGTTTGGGAAAGGGACGGAGTTGTTATCTCTGCCAATACAGATTCGAGGTATGTTTAGGAAAATTGGATGAGTTTGTATTTTTGAACATTACCTTTTTATGTATAATACCTACCTACTGCGTGAAAAATCCAAAAGAACAAGCTAGTAATGTAAGCTAGAAAGTAAAGCCTTAGTTATAGTTGGAAAAGAAATATGAGAATTCAAGATAAATATAAGACAGAAAAGCCAAGTAGTAGTGTTGAGTTATTAAAAATACTTAGAATTTTAAAAACTTTAGGACTTAGTTTAGAATAATCATAAACGTTTTAGGTATTCAATAGGTCAAACCATGACTACAGATGGGGGAGTGACAACCCAACTTAACATCTCACATGTAAGAGTTGATGATGGAGGGCGATTTGCATGTGTGGCTCATCATGGAGACACTGTAGTATCCCATGAAGATAGACTTAATGTTTATGGTAAGACTAACTTATGTAATATAGTAGCAGGTCTTATTTTATTGAAGCCTACGATGCATAAGGGAGAATAATTATTATTATCTTACTTGCAGATAAATCCGTATATTACAAAATATGTGTGCAGCATGCACCAGCCCTTTGCATAAGGCGGGCGGTGCTGCATGTTGTGTCTTTCAGATTTTTAGAAAATAAACTTGTTGTTCCTTATGTTCTTATGTACAAGTTATTGAGAGTTTACTGGAATAAGCATCCTAGTCTAATCAACTGGACAGAAAAATATTGTGTTTTTATCATTTTTATAGTGTTTTACCTACACTTCAACGAAATTCCTAAATACTTATCAAAAATTGTGGGCTGGCAGGAATCGAACCCGCGTCTCCTGGGATCGCACCCGATGCTTTGACCACTAAGCTACGGTTCGCTTGTGGTTCAATTCCTGCCGGTACACAATTTTTGATATGTATTTAAAATTACTTAGAAAAATATTGGTTCACACAAAAAAAAATGTTGGAAAGTATAGCTTTAATAAAATTATAACCACAGTTAACTTTATTAATTTGCGAACGTAATACTAACAATTCTATAGTAGTCTACAGTATTTTGTGATTCTAGTGTAGTTAGCAGAGAAGTTAAATATTTTGATTTGTTAACTTTTTAATTACATGTCGTCAAAAGCCGTCATAAAATTGTCGCAAAAGTTCGGGTGAAATTGTTTAAATTTTGTACTTTGTGATGAAAAAAACTTTAACCTCGAACAGGTCCCCCTTACATCCGGACGCTGCCACCCTTCAAAGTTCAGAGTGGGCAAAGTGTCACTCTCAGATGCCCCTACTACGGTTATCCGATAAGGTAAATAACAATTTATCATTAAAACTAACTAATATAATCTATAACTAATATATCTTACTAACTATATATCATTTCACCGCGATTAATAGCCTCAACTGGTGACAGAAGGGCTGGCTCATTTTTTGCGCAGCGGATCAGCCTGGCTGTCCAGCGCGGAAATGCAGCCAGTATTCTTGGCACCATTCCACGCGGTCATGATTTATATAGTAATTAGATAAGGCTAGCTTTAAGTTTTATTGTATTAAAAAAAAAAAAAAACTAATATAATCTTTTATTAGAGTAACCGACATAAATAATATCTGTACCGGCTGTACTCACGTGTTTAGTCGACGTGAGCCCGACTAGTTTCGAACCCACGAAGTTCCCTAGTTTCGCTCACGGTAGTTTAAACGCTAAAATAAAGTAACCGACATAGCTCAACGGGTTGCGAAGCTAAAGTGGCAATGGGCAGGGCACATATCGTAAAACCGATAGACGTTCGGGTCCCAAGGTGCTGGAATGGCGACCTCGCACCGGAATACGCAGTGTTGGAAGACCATTAGGCAGACGGTCGACATCGAACGAGCTGCAGGGAGCCTCTGGATTCAGGCGGCGCAAAACTGTGGCTTGTGGAAGTCCCTACAAGAGACCTATGTCCAGCAGTGGACGTTGGTGATGATGATGATGATAATGATAATCTTTTATTCTGTAAATATGCTTGAGTTATTTAATGTTTCTAAAAACTGTTACGTATTTACAGAGAAATAACATGGGAATACAAAGGAAAAGAAATTAGTTCAGATACAACACAATCAAATCGATATAAAAGACTTATAAACAACACTGCCCTTAGCATAGAAATATTTGGTAGAAAACCTAAGTTAAGAGCTAAAAGAGATATAGCGACAATCACAAACGTTGGAGTACTAAATGTAAATAAAGTTAGTAAAAGTGAAAATGGAGCTACGTTCGCGTGTATAGTCAGAAGCCCATCTGGTGAAATGGCGAAGAGGTCATTCGAGTTACAAGTAGTAGAAGCTCCACAGTTAGAAGAGATACTTCTGGCATCCGATCTTCAAGAGGGTCAAATAGTACAAATACATTGTAATTTAAAGAGTGGTGACTCGCCAGTATATTACTCTTGGTTGAAGGATGGAAAGAAAATTCCTTCTAATCTTAAGGTGAGTGCATGATTTGCATTCAATCTTTAGTAGTTCTGTGAATACCTAAATCATGAAGTGACTGTTAATAGCTATTACATAGTTTTTAAATTTTTAAACACAGGTGTTACCGTTCATTACCTTTGTAACATGAACAGAATAAAAAAGTCATTGAATAATTTGAATATACCTATAAACATGGATAATAAATAGTTTCCTTATGCATAAATTAACCAAAACATAGTTCAAAGAAGAGAAAACCCCAGCCAAGTGCCGCGTACTCAGGTATTTTTTTAAAAACTATTACGCATAAAAATAAATAAAAATCTGTTTTAGAATATACAGGTTAAGCCCTTTCATATGATATCCCACTTGGTATAGTTCTCATACTTTAAAAATTGAAAATACTAATTATTTGCCATCAACACATTTAATTTTTTTGTGTGTGATGTAAATCAACGGTTCTATGTTAACAAATCCACGGTTTTCGGATTTATTCCTTTACTTGTGCTATAAAACCTATCTACCTGCCAAATTTTATGGTTCTAGGTCAACGGGAAGTACCCTATAGGTTTTCTTGACAAACACGATAGACAGGCGGAAAGACGGACAGACGGATAGACAGACAGACAACGAAGTAATCCTATAAAGGTTCATTTTTCCAGTTGGGGTACGGAACCCTAAAAATGGAAGGAGATCCATAGCAAGAGTAGTCACTATCCTCAAAGTTGAGGGAGCGACGCAGGTAGTACAATGCCTACGCACAAATTAACTAGGTCGTAGCAAGGCCACGCGTTGAATATTGGCGTATTATGGCATTATTACAAAAGTAGTTTTTAATCTTCTATCCTTGTAGTGATTATAGGATTATGTGAAGTGGTTTCAACGCACATTTCCTTACAAAGCACAGGGAGGCGAAATATTCCATAACGGAAACTAACTATTTAGGTATTAAAGCCCGGAATGTCTTTGTGGCGTATATTTCAGATTGTAGAGCGGAGCTTGGAAGTATTCAGTGTACTCATTATCAAGAATGTGTCTCTGGAACATTGCGGCACATACACATGCGTTGCGGCGAATCACGTTGCTAAAGTTAATAGAACTGTTAACTTATACATCAAAGGTACGAACACATCTTTATTTTTATAAAACTTAAACATTATCAGTAATTGGGTATTTGACTTGACTACATAAAAATAAATTATTTCTCAGGTATTATTAAATAAATCTTCTAAAATACCTAAAATCCACGTCCTTTGTTAGTTTTAAGTATAACAACCATTTTAAATTAACGACTAAACTCAAAAAGTACGTCATTATGATGTGACGTCACATTCCTGTATTTCATAGAACATCGTATACTAAGTCCGCGTTTTACGTTTGATAAAAAGTTACTGATTTGACTAGTTTTCAAATACTTACCGTATTCTGTAGAAATAAAGATGCAGGAGATATTTAACGGCGGACAGAACAAAGAGATCTCTATACAGCGTTAGTTTTAGTTAACGCAAAAACCGAAACACGTGTCGAATAATTTTACATAAAAAATATACATTATATAGAAAATTTCAAAATATTTAATGAACATTTAGGAAGTTTGTTGTGATCCCAGGGAATTAGCGTCAATCCATCAGGTCTCTTACTATCATATCAATTACTAATATCTGCTGGTTCAATGAGTGCATGAATATCAAAGATAGTAAGAGCCCTTTCGATCGGATTATTAAGAGAACTATGCAAACAAGTCTCTTTGTCAAGAGAGTCTGTGAAATCCATAGGCTTAGAATTTTTTCGCTATGATGAAATCTAAATTATTTTACATCTTGTACACGCGGACATCTGCCTTCAAGGGTGTAATATTATTTTCATAATTTTTATAAATAGTTTATCCTTCAATTAAAATTGATGGATTTGTGGCCCTTATAAAATAAATGCATTTAGTTCACTTTGATATAAACCAAAATAACTGTAGGTACCAAATGAAATAGTACTGAATAAAAGCTAACTAATACTCCACTCCTCTTCAAAAGAGTTAAAACATATATTTTAAACATCACTTTGCGAAATGAATACAAATAGCAAAATAAGCTTAGTGAAAACAAATTCCATTTTCAAACGAGATATGAAATAGGAAGCTATCCACTTTATATTATTGCGCCATACATATAACACTAACAAACTATACGGTTATGAGCTATCACTCCAAGATCTTACTGTATGCATTCTTCATAGAAGTATAAATATTTAGTTTAAAAAATTCAAATGGTAGTACCATTACAAGGAGACGCTTTTGCGCAGTTTCGAATGAAAATTAAAGTCATATTATTTAAATTAAACTGTTAATTATACTGATTTTTATAATAGTTATGTTAGTAAAGATCATAATTACATATTTGAATACTGAAGCTTAATTTTATTTTTAGTCGCACCTAAATGGAATGAAGAACCGCAAAATACGTCTTTACTCTTAGGCAGAAATGGACATGTTTCTTGCAGTGCAAATGGGTACCCGCAACCACAAACCCACTGGCTGAAGAAAGATGGTAAGACTTACAACCACAATGTTAGGGAGAGATAGTCAGCGCGTGCCAGACCTTCGTTATTTTATAAAAGCTGAAAGTTTCTCTGCGTATTGTCCCCAACACAGAAAGGAACGATCAGCGACTATGAAGTTTGGTTCATGGTGGCTTTTGGAGATAACAGGTAATAAAAGTGTAAAAAATCTTACGCCAAGGTACAAAGTCTGTTTTTTTCTTCGGAATTTCATGCATTACCAGACACTAGTATCGTGGCAACCCTGCCAGACGCCCTTAAAGTATAAAAGTTTAAAGTTTAAAAATGTGACGGCACGACAAGGCAACTTCGTGTATTCAATTGCAACAAATTAACTTTCAGATTTATGTATCTTTTTTTTTAGACGCGAAATTGTTTATTTATCATACATTCAAAAATTAAAAGCATTAGGTATATTAAGAAAGACATTCATATAGACTACAAAACGAATGAAAAGTTTTGAGCGAACTCTAAAATTTAGAATCGTAAAACTTTATGTGATTGAAATGGGATCTAAATTTATATTGCAGTAATCAAGATAGGCTTATATAAACGTCCAAATCCCTTCGATTAACTAAATGATAATGAATTCAGCGGGTTTTGGCAACGTTTCAATTAGGTTGTTCACTGTTTAGTATCGTATGAGTACCTAGCGTATTTAGCGATGTAATGCGAGGGTCGGAAAATGTCTGAAATTGTAGTTATTCAATGTTTTTGGACTTTGAAAGGATCATGTTGGTAATTTAATATGATTACCTTGTTGATTTTTACACTAAACTAAAATGCATTATATTTAGACAAATTGGTATACAATCACTAGTGGCATAGGTATTGTAACAGGTAGCAATAACAAATTTAATCTAATTTGAAATAATAAGTTGCAGTTTCAAAGTTTAAAAAGTCTCAATAACACAACAGAAGGGTGGACTGAAATCCAAAAGTTTGACGGCCCCACCCGTTACATTTTTGTCGTACTTACTCCTAGCACAAGCTAGTACTTTGAACATAATATAAACAAATTAATCAAACTGTTTTAGTAGTATCTGAAACCTGGCGCCCAGTTCTGGAAGTGGCGGGAGGTGGAGTCCTGAGTTTATCTAATGGATCTTTAATATTTGATTCTGTGGCACTGTCTGACGCTGGTCTTTATACGTGCCACGTTGAAAATGGCGTTGGAGAAGCTCTTAGTAAAACTGTCTGGATCTCTGTTAATAGTAAGTGTTATGATCTTTATGGATTAAATTTACTTAGAACACACTATACCACAGAAAGTTATCGTAACAGTTAAACTTGCCCAGGAAAAAAACCAAACAGAATTGTTTTGCAAAATTCATTGTACTTATACCTCAATAAAATTATAATATGTTATAATGGCGTCGATTCTGTTGCCCTTCTTTAAACTAAATTTAGAGCATCATCTTCTTTTTCTTTTTATATTGCTAGAAAAGGCTAGAAAAGAACGGAAAATGAATTTTCATTTTAATTTAAAATTTTAGTGCTCTTTACAAATTTAAACTTTATGATCAAGAAGAAGCACCTACAGTCACGAGGCTTGACAGTTTTGAATTAAAATAAGTTCGTCTACCCTTTCTTAATACATTGCTAAGGAAAATATGCAAATACTATAATTGCCATCTGAATCAGTACCTATCACGTTAACAAAAACTGCCTGTGATGCTTTACTCATTCTAAAAAACATTAAGGCCAGATTTCAGTTTATTTCTAGGTTTTTGGGGGTTTTAGATTGAAAATGATTATTGGATTGGTTGATAAAGTCTAATTTGGAGCGTGTTTGCTTAGAAGATGCCTATTCACCTTTGCCTTAAAGATATGTATAGCTACTAGAGGCTAGATGCTCGGACAATAATAGCTAATGTATGCAAAATCTTACAACAACGTCTGCCAATTTTGTTTTACTTTTTAGAACCAGTAACATTCGATATAGCAGCGAGAAACTTAACAGCGAAATTAGGACAACACGTTACAATAGAATGTCAAGCCAAAGGAGACGATCCAATTCGAATAATGTGGACGAGAAACGGAAAACCGATTAACCCTTTGACGCAAAGGTATTAGATTTTCCTAATTGGTATTTAGTTTCTTTTTTATATAATTCGTGCAGTTCAAGATTTATAAGGCGTTGTCCTAAATTCAATGCGATTAAGCGATCATCGCGCGAGTAAGCGATGCGACCATCGCGTGCTTGCTTGTTATAGAACGCGAATACGCGATCATTGCGCGAATGCCAATTAGGATAACTTGCGATGATCGCGCATTCACGTTGTATTAGGACAACGCCTAAAACTAGATATAATTTAACAAGTGATGAGTAAATCTTTCTAGAGTAAAGATTTCTGAAGCCAAAACAAATGATGGAATGAACAGCATATTAGAGTTATTACAAACGGAAGTAAGTGATGGTGCCTTATATCAGTGCAAAGCTGGAAATCCTTTCGGAGTTGACATTTATACTATCTATCTGACTATATTAGGTAAGAAAATATATAGTTATCATAACTGTAAAACAGAATAGAAGAGAATTTTGCTGTTAGAAGAATCATATCTAGATCGCCTAGTGGTTGGTTTCAAGCCGTTGGATTGTCGTTAAATGTCCAAGTTTTTTGGATTGACGACATGTGTAAAGACCTGTAAGCTCTTGCAAAACGCTTGTTAAGCGCTAAATAGCGCAGGACAAAGAGGAGGCCAATAACTTTGCCTGGATCATTATAGCAGTCAAGCCACCTATTATAACTTATACAGTATGTAGGGTATAAAGTAGAATTAATTAATTATACTTAGGGGTCCGAATCAGGAAGGACCAAAATTATTATTCCCACTTATGACTTCTTTGAAGCCCTGAATTTCACTGAAACATGCCGTTACTAAACCGCCTACTGTCCGTTTTTAGAACCACCGACTCCTCCATCGGATTTATCAGTAGATTCAATAAAGAGTCGATCAGTAAAGCTCTCCTGGCGTGATATGGCGAGATCCTTAGCACAATACTATAGTATACAAATTACTAACAGCCAAAGGTTGACTTGGAGTACCGCGAGAACTATTAACATTACCAGGTTAGCATGAATAAGCACGTTCGTTCAGTTTCAAATTTTTTCATCTTCTTTTTTCTTGTATTCGTACAAAATATTATGTTTTTCTTTGAAATGGTAATCTTATCATTTTTCTATAAAGGTCAGATGAAATTCGTCATAGCATCGAATTAGAAGACCTACAGCCAGCAACTAGTTACAGTGCTAGAGTGGCCGGTGGCAACCAAGCAGATCTGAGCGTTTATTCTACACCAGTTCGGTTTACCACCACTGAAGAAGGTAAAAATTAAGTACCTATCATAAATTCTTTTGAAACTTAATATTGAGGAGTACTTTCTACTGCCTTTGAAGGTCTTCATCAAATCTTCTTACACTTTGCAAATTTTATCAAGAACGCTTTAGTGATTAAGCCTTGAAAAGATTCGTATACCTATCAGTCATAGAGACAAACACACTGTGTATTCATGATATTAGTGTAAAATAATAATAATTATGATCATTTCCTTCTGTAGCTCCTTCATCACCACCCTTAGGAGTACAGTTGGAACAGACAGATTCACCAGGGGAACTGAGAGCAAGATGGCTACCTCCTCCCGCAGACGCACATAACGGACTTATACTTGGCTATAGGTTAAGAGCTATCCCACAACTGAGCGGAGTCAAGGGTTTGTGTACTTTTATACTATTGAAAAGCTCATGCATAGTTCTCTAAATTAAAAAGACGTTGTCTGGCAGAAAATAGTAATCAATCTATCTGTATCGATAAGTTACTACTTAACAACGTTGTTATATTTTGTCAAAAATAATATGGATATTTGATAAATAAGGACGTTGCTAAGTGTATTGACAGATTAAAAATTTTGGCCGGATTATCAGGAAGATGGGTAACTGAACACCAAATTTTTCAAACAAAAATATTTCACCAGATACTATAGATTGCGTAGAAAAAATGTTAAAATCTTTTGCAGAAAGTCAAGAAACAAGTGACAAGATCATCAAAACATCCTCTCTATATTCCAAGCAAGAAACTGTCATCAGTGGCCTTTTAAAAGGTGTAAGGTAATATTATTTTGAACAAAACGAACATAACATACTATCAAAATGTTTTGCTGACTATACTTTAACCGTAACATAGCCAAATGTAATCCCTATAGCTCTACTGGTGGACTTTCTATTGGTTGTATTAACATTGTGAATTTTGGATAGCAGCTAACAAAAGCAAAAATGTATGGTGTAATTAAAAACTTGTAAATTAATCAAAGACTTGTAGTTATTTAAAAAGCAACTTTAGAAAAGAAGTCTTTCAGAACTTTTAATTGAATATCTCTAACAGGTATTCGGTTTCAATCGCCGCGTTCAACGGGGCCGGAAACGGACCCTTCTCAATTCCACTGTTCCAAGATACTCGGGAAGGAGGTACTTTAGAAGTTTAAAGTATTTCTAAGCACATTCTCTTTTTATTTTTACTTTATTATTTTATTCCCATTAAAAATCATAAAATTATTATCCGTTATAAAGGAATATTTTACAACATTCTAGTTATTTTACATGTGTTCCTGCAAAATAAGTCCCATGCGTCTGTGTCTCTTAAAATATTCCATCGTAATTTTAAATTAGGTACGTCTTCAGTAACTTTATTCCACATCGTCCCCGCTTCCTTGGTTGTTTTCGAGATGGCTCTTTCGCTTTCCTAATTTAAATGTTCGTTTGCGCTACTTTGCAAATGCAATTTTGTTCTGAAATTCTTGTTTTTGTTTTGGCTTAGGTTAAATTAAAATTTTGTTTCTTTACGTTTTTGTATTTTATTTTTACATACACTATTATAATAATGCATAATTTATATATATAATATGGACTATAGTTAATTATTAAAATTGTTGTTTCTTACGTTAGTATTTAGAAAATTATTCTGGTTCAGTACCCTAAAATCCTAGTTTCCTTGGATGAAGGTGCCTTCACAAAGTGGCTCAAAGTTAAATGATGACATTGAAACGTTGTCCTTTAAAGCAAGATGAGAGTGTTTCTAGACAATGTACGTTGATGCAAAAGGTTTTCTCTATAAGTGTGCTGTCAAATAGTGGCAACCATCCTACCAAACCAGAGCTTTCTATCCTGAACATTACCTAAATTAAATTAATTAAATGATCATTATTAAATGATCGCCGCAATTAGAGGAGAATAAAAAAAATTGCAGGGATAACGTTTTCTCTCCTATTATTATTAATTATAGTTTTACTTGAAAAATCACCTATTATGTATTCTGAGCCAGGGCTGACTTTACAAAACCGTCTTTTTTCAAAACTAAAAAAAGTCTTCTCCACAAAAAAATTTACATGAACATTTGCAGTTGTAGAATTTTATTCCCATTATTTCAAAGAAGAAGTTACTCTTACTCTTTACAGTATTATAAAGTTATCTGTTCTCCTTTAGCACCAGAAGAAGGACCATCTTCAGTAGAATGTGGAGGAGTAACTTCGACAGCTCTTCGTGTCAGCTGGCAGCCCATACCACCTTATAAGCAAGCCGGAGCTCTTATAGGGTACTCAGTACTTTATGCAGCTCAAGGTAAAGAATCCCTACGTCATTACTACTTCTTTTATCCTAGTACCCTACCCTGTAATATAAAGTAAGTTATATTTATTTATTTTTAGTCATTTTCTACAGGTGTACTTATCTGTGTTTCCTGCCAATTACAATCCAAATCACAAGAGTGAATAGGCTTCTTCTAAGTAAACGTGTCCCATCAGGCTACACAATCACTTTCCATCAAGTGAGATTGAGGAATCAAATTGTGAAACCTGTCTTTAGTGAATAATAACATAATGAACTACATAGATAGCTGATGCCCCGACTTCGTCAGCGTGGATTAAGTTTTTTCTCAAATCCCGTGGGAGTCTTTGATTTCCGAGATAAACAGTAGTCCATGCCCATCTCCAGGATGCAAGCTGTCTCTGTACAGATAGAAGATGACCGTGACTTCATCCACGTGGATTTAGATTTTTCAAGAATCCCGTGGGAATTCTTTTTCGAAACCAAAAGTAGTATATGTCTTAAATAGATGGGCCGTGAAAAGCTACTAAAATAGACAGATATGCTTTCGCATTTATAATATCAGTATGGATATGATTTGAGAAGAATTTAAAAATATAATTTTGGTCTGTCAAATCGCCATGACTTCATAATGACTTTCCGAAAGTTTCCTCCAATAATGGTTGAAAGTTTGAAGCGAAGCGGGAATACAGAACTTGTTAAATAGACCATAACCGTTTAAAGTTTAACAATAGTTGTCTACCGAAAGAACTTGTAGCCTCGATTTTATCTGCGAAAGTTTTGAATTCCTCGTCGGTAATTTTCCATTTTCAAATACTTTTCAAGCTTCTAATTTAGATAATTTAACTTTCGAATTTCACATTATACCTACCTAATATTAATAATACGAAGACATTATACTGGCCTATTATTTATCATTGTTGCTAGTTTGACATAGAGTTATTTCATAGAAGACTCATAGCCCAATGTAGCCTAATAGTACGTAAATACTTTTAGTCAGCCGAGTTGATTGATTTTTTTCATCGCTGAATGCAACCCTCAAAAAAATAATATACTTATAGTTCTTGCATTTCACGAAGGCGCACGGCTCATGATTGTGTTAGTCGTATCGGTATAAGTAAGGTATAGTAAATGTGTGCGTGTGGCAGTGCTTGCTCGCGACTGATTGGTCCGACATGCATGCACACTTACGCAATGACCGTGTAAATGACGTTACCACAAGTAAAGTTCACTAGCCTTCGTGAATTGCAAGAACTGTACCTATAATACGATTTTTTTATTTTCATGGTCTACGATTGTTTCAATGTTTTTCTTAGGACGTCCATGGCTCAACGCGACATCGCTAGTAACTGAGCTACGCTTGCAAGGGCTCCTCAAGTACACGAACTACACGGTCAAAGTGGCCGGCTTCTCCAACTACGGCACTGGCCCATTCTCCTTCCCTATTGTTTGCTCTACGCTACAAGATGGTAAGGCTATTGTTTTAATAAAGCTTAGTTCACACTGAGGGCACACGAGTAGATATCTGAGGGTGCGTTTCTACTGAAGCGGAGTAGAACAGAGCTGAACGGAGATGTGTTTCTGGAGTTAATCGAAATTCCAGACATAGAGTTTTTTTTGGAAAAATATCAAAAGACTTCGCGCTTGCTTCGCTCATGCTTTTATTCTTGTGTTAAATGATTCCTGCTATTTTGTTCGTATGGATTGATACGTATTGATATGATTTTCCGGGATAAAAATTAGCCAGAATGCGTTACCATTAACTTTAAAAAAAATGCACTAAAACAAAAAAAAAACGCTCTCTCCATTTACAATGTTGTTCTATCTTACAGTCAATTTGATAGGTACAATTTTACTGACCAAGTACGGAGGAAGTTAGGTGAAGTTTCTTATATTAAGTAAGTACAAGTCTAACACAAGCTCGCCTTCAAATTGAATCAAGACCAGTCCGTGATTAGTGTGCCAAAACCTTTGTTGAGTTACATTGTTTAGTTCGAAATAATATTGTTTAGTTTAGTGTTTACGAAGTGTTCGAGTGGATTTCATTGTTTGTCAATCATGATTTACTTAATTTACTTTGTTTTCTAGTGTGTAAAGAACTAATTAAGTACACTTTGTTTGGCTTTCATTTTCTCTGTATTCTGTTATTAGTAAGCTAGATTTGTATAGAAATTTCAGTTTCAATTCTCTATTAACCCTTAGAGAACAACGGACTAACAGACCCACAAAAAATAATGATATTATACATTTTGAATATAATCTTTGTCTCTCATGCACAAGAACTTAAGTAAAGTTTCGACTTTACCATTTCGTTTTTAACCCAAAGCTTTTCAAAGTTCAAAACTGGAGACTAAATTAATATTCTATTTCCTTTCATACTCTATTTCAGTGTGTCTATAAATACTATAGGTATATACTATCATAATATATGTTTTTATTTAAGATCTTGTTTATTGAAAATATTATAAATAAAACTTAAAGCTAGCCTTATCTAATTACTATACAAATCATGCCCGCGTGGAATAGTGCCAAGAATACTGGCTGCATTTCCGCGCTGGACAGCCAGGCTGATCTTGTTGAAAATTCTCAAAATCATTTCTTAGTAGGGGTCGTTACAATTTACATTTACGTTACAAAAATAACCTATATGCAAAGTCATTTAAAAACTAGACCCAGTGGTTTGAGCTGTATGTTAATTCAGTCAGTTTTCCCTTTTATATGTACTTATACAGTACTTAACTATAGATTAGTGTCCTAATACAATTTATCCATCATACAGTACCGGACGCACCTGCAGAAATAAAGTTAGTGTCCCAGTCATCAACAGCTCTTCTTGTAAGCTGGAAGAAGCCGAAGCAACCAAACGGCCGGCTCCTACACTATACAGTATACTGCAAACCCACTGCTAGGTAAGTGTTTAAAGCGTTATAAAAAGGTCTAACCAATTTAGGCCTCTATTAGTTAGCTATTGACATAGCTCTAGGTCATTAAAATCGTTACACCGGCTCAGAGTATGTATGTATATAAATATATTTTGAGGCCGTGTAACTTAAAAACTATACATTTTTACAAAAATCTGTAAAACTACAGGCACAGAATATATGTAGTTTTATTTCTAGATTGTGCCTACCAAATTTTATTGAGTTTGATTGGTTAGTATATTTCAATAAGAACTGACCTTTGTATTTCAATAAGAACTGAAAAGTGTGCGACAGGTCGAGATGGCAATCGGGGTGGGGACGCCCCGCACACCTGCACAGTGACACAGTCCCCGCGCTAACCCGGTGCGGGCCAGCGCGGGTGACGTGCGGCTGTGAGGGGCGTCCCCCCGCCTCATAACCCGATTGCCATCTTAATCTATCGCGGACTTTACTTTTGTATGGAAAACGCTGAGCAGCGCGCTAGGGTTACTTTTCATAAGGGTAGATATTTTTTGATTTTTGTATTTTTATGAATCGGGATGGAACGGTTCAGTCAACCAATGAGATTTTAGAACTATTACAATTGCTCTGTTTGGCCTGCTAAATAAATCTCCGCTCTGCTTCTCTTCAATGGACGGCAGCCTTAATACAGCTATAAAAACGCAAAACATGGTACATAAGAAGTTTTCTAAAAAAGATTAGATAATAAGTTATAGGTACCTATACCTACCTAGGATTTCTAAATTATCTTAATTTTATTTGAGTACGTACTAATTGAGTATAGTAGGCCCTAAGTACTTTAATAATTAAGAACAGAAATTAAGGGTCCTTAATTAATGGAAATTTGTGCTAAGTGCGTCTTAATTTTCTCTGCCGACTTTCTTTATTGCCATTTTATTTTACTTTTAAAAAGGGATGAAATAAAAAAAAGACAATTCTGGCTTAAAAGCAACTTTCGTTTTTCCTTTACAATCGTATGTAAGGAATAAAATTCCGGATTTTGTAGGACAATCCCAGATAATTCAATACAAGAAAATAATCAGTACCCTTATTATAAATGCGAAAGTGTGTTTGTTTGTTGGTTTATTGCTTTGTTGGTTTGTCCTTCAATCACGTCGCAACGGTGCAACGGATTGACGTGAGTTTTTGCATGGGTATAATAGATAAAGACCTGGAGAGTGACATAGCCTACTTTTTATCCCGGAAAATCAAAGGGTTCCCACGGGATTTTTGAAAACCTAATTCCACGCGGACGAAGTCGCGGACATCAGCTAGTAATAAATAAACCACGGCCGAATAATGTGCCCGATATTTCTATTTAGCGTTGTATATCTATATTTAGCTTATACTTTTTTGTGCTCAGAATCAGTACCATTGGTACTGATTCTGAGCACAACCTAATTTTAGAGTATTCGCATATTCTTCTTACTAATGTAATATGAAAAGGACAGACGCAGTTTGACAGTTTATATTTTATTTTTAGATGGTAAAACCTGTGATTTAGCGCACAGTCGCGAGCCTACTGTTTAAATTTGTAGCGTGCACTAAAATTTAGAGTCTTTAATTAATGTAAAGTTCATGTTCTGTCCCTTTTAGCATTGTTAAAAAGAAAAGGTTGCAGATACTCTAAATTTAGTTTAGAGAAAGACAACGGAATCGGTGCCAATATCAATTATCTTATATCAAGTTTTCTTATATTAAAATAATAACCAAATATTAAGATTTAACCCAACGAAAAGGTCAAACATCATCTTGCTAGCTGATCTGCGAAATCATATAAATTCCGCACGTGTAACTTTGCCCAATTTTATTTTCATTTTCCTCGTTAGCTCCGGTCCTCAAAATACGTGTGATTTGTCGCTGAACTTTGTTATTGAAGGTGTTTTACCAACTTATTTTATTTGTTAAAGTTGAAGCCAACATGGAAACAACAATAACCCTCCGGGTTTATATTTACCTACCTATTCTATATTTTTTATTTATTTATCTTTCCCTATCACGTTGCTCAGCGATTTTCGTACAAACGTACCTATAGTACGCGACAGTTCGAGAGGACAACCGGGGAGGAAACGCCCCGCACAGCTCTCGCGCTAACCCGGTGCGGGCGAGCGCGGGTGACGTGCGGGAGTGCGGGCCGTCCTAACATACCCCGATAGTTTTCCAAATGCTTGTTTTTGTACGATAATCCATGCCTTTTACAAAGGCAGCTGCAATTTACCCAGTATTCCGAAGGTAATGAATGCTTAATCGTAAAACCGCAATGCCTTCAAAGTGTCTTGTTGCTTGAATGAACTGTCTTGCGAAGCGTATCATGTCGCAAAGTTTTTGAGATGCACTGAGCAAGTTACAAGTGAATTTGAGTAGCACTAGCGTTGTTGTTTTGATTATCAGCCCAATATTCGTGGGTATTAATTTAATACTTTGACTTTTCAAAGGTTTTTTAAATTCAGATTCAAGTTAGCCCTTGACTGCAATCTCACCTGGTGGGAAGTGATGATGCAGTCATAGGATAAAATCTATAGAGCGCACTCTGACTTTGCTCAAAGTTAAAATGAGACAGATGTATATTTGTTACTGATTTCTTACATAAATCTGTCTCGTTTTAACTCAGTCTTAAATCAAAGTCAAAGTCAAAGTGCGCTCTATAGATTTCACCCTAGTGGGCTAACCTGGAAGGGGTATGGCAGTTTTAATCAAACCTACACCCCTTTTGGTTTCTACACGGCATCGTACCGGAATGCCAAATCGCTTGGTGGCATGCAGGCTTTGCCGGTAGGTAATTAGCCACGGCCGAAGCCTCTCACCAGACCAGAGATTAAGAAATGATAAAGTTTCAAACCCCTGCCCTGCCGGGAATCGAACTCGGGACCTCAGGGAGTCCAGCGCTCACCACTGCGCCGGGGAGGTTCCGTACCCGACGACGCACGGGTGCCGGCAGGACCCTATTACTAAGCTTCCGCTGTCCGTCTGCCCGTCCCTCCGTCCGTCCGTCTGTCAGTGGGTTGTATCTCGTGAACCGTTATAGGTGGAGTTGAAATTTCAAAGAATGTGTATTTTTCTATTGCCGCTATAACAATAAATAATGAAAATTACAAAATGGCTGAAATGAAAATTTAAAAAATTTCGTGTATGATGGTACGGAACCCTTCGTGTGCGAGTCCGACTCGCTCTTGGTCGAATTTTAAAACCCCGAGACAGAGCTATCTCTCACTCACATAAATCTGTCTCATTTTAAGTTTTAACTCAATCTTAAGTCTGAGCAAAGTCAAAGTGCGCTCTATAGATCTCTGAAAGTCAATCAAAGAGTAGAAGATGGTTTTGACGTTACTTCTCTGTAACAGCAATGATGGGCCTCAAATTCATCGAGTAGACGTGGAGACGGACACGGAGCCATACGAACAGACCCAGAGCCTAGAACTGAAGGGCTTGTACGAAGGGCGACAGTATGATGTCTGGGTTACAGCCAGCACGGCCATAGGAGAAGGACCTGAGAGCCGACGAGTTACGAATACGCCTTCACAAAGAGGTAAGTTATAATGAGTCACTGTGTGTCGATTTTGTTGCTCAGAATAAATAGGTAATATTATTGCATTCAATATCAAGTTGCAAACTTAATCAAGTTTCATAGCATTACGTTTATTCTTTCAATTAAGTAGATAGATTATATTCTATACAGTAATATTGTGATCCATATCCGTACTTACTCCATTCTGTATACAGGCCCACAGGGTGTAACCAGAACGCTAGCAAAAACTTAGCTTTATTGTTATACTAGCTAAACACAATCCAATACCAATAACCATTTGCCTCATTTTGTAGTTTTGGTGATTTAGTATTTTCATACCAGCAATGTGTAACGTGCAAAACTCGGATCAATGCCCCGCCTACGAGGCGGCATTGACTCTGAGTGGCATACTCGGAACGTTCGTTAACCTCTAGCGTCAGTCAGATGTTTTATTTGCAATATATCGTAAACTTTTAGTCGAAGCCAAAGTTGCTTTTTCATGAAATTGAGCCTTGAAGATGACAAATCATAGAAATCATACTAAGGTTCATGATTTCTATGTAGTGTGACAAACACAAACTGATAAGGAGTTTATGTTTATTGTATGAGGTACAATTCTGAAAGGGAGAATTTCAATGCGGTTTCCTCCATCCTCAGATCATTTCACAAGAAAGCTTTATACAAGTAGGTATCTAACACATTCACATTTAGACTTTATAATAGGTAAGACCATCCGTCCGTCCGAATCCGGACAAGTCAACTACTACTCGTGCGCAATAAGTTGAGACCTGGGGGGCGGTGACGCCACAGACGCGTGGTTGTACTGTAGACAAAAATCGGAGTGCGTCGTCGTTGCGTGACGTAAGCAAGTACGAGACTAAGATGTTAAAAAAATGGCGTTGTCTACAACACGGGAGCTTGAGGGGAAGTTACAGGGCAAGCGGGCGGAGGGTTGCATTCCAGGCCAGTCTCAACTTATCGCGCACGGGTAGTACTTTGTACTTACACTGTACAGTTATATATTATACAAAAGTAAAAAACCGGCCAAGTGCGAGGCTGGCTCGCGCACTGAGGGTTCCGTAGTAAAGTCGTATTTTTTCGACATTTTGCACGATAATTCAAAAACTATGATGCATAAAAATAAATAAAAATCTGTGTTAAAATGCGCAGGTAAAGTTCTTTCATATGATATCCCACTTGATATTACTTCGAAAATTGAAAATATCTACTAATTATTATTTCATGACCACAATTTAATTTTTTGTGTGATGTAACCCTACATTCACGGTTTTCAGATTTTTCCTCTTATGTCTGCTATAAGACCTGTATAAGACCTACCTACCTGCCAAATTTCATGATTCTAAGTCAACGGTAAGTACCCTGTAGGTTTCTTGACAGACCGACAGACTAACAGACTACAGACTCCTAAAAATAATAGTAGGTAGGTGTTATTCCAATTTTATACAATTTCAGTAATAAAATTTATCTTTTTAATAAATACCTACCCAACGCGCCGTTCAATGATTTAAAACTGTTCATTTTTATGGAGGGACTCTCAACACGCCCGCAATTTTCTACTTTTCTAGTGAAATGTGCTTTTAAAAGCAACGATAAAAAATTAAAAATACATTCTACAATTGTAAACTTTCACAACTTCTTGCATATTGAAACCGCCCGTGATTAATATTCTTTCGCAGCGTTTTATCGAGTTTCTTGTAAAGTAGATAGGATAAGTACTTTGTAGAAATGAAATCCAGTCTGCAATAAAAATATAGGTATATTTTTTTTGGACCTTTTTAATTTACGTGCAAGACAGACTTGTGCTTGACGGTAAGCATTAAGCATGCTTAACGCCGGTAAGCATGCTTAATATTTATCGTCAAGCACAAGTGAGACGGTCGGTCTGTCTGTCTGTCTGTCGGTCTGTCAAGAAACCTACAGGGCACTTCCTGTTGACCTAGAATCATGAAATTTGGAAGGTAGGTATTATAGCAGATATTAGGGGAAAAATCTGAAAACCGTGAATTTGTGGTTACATCACACAAAAAAATTAAATAGTGGTCATGAACTAATAATTAGTATTTTCAATTTTCGAAGTAAGATAACTATATCAAGTGGGGTATCATATGGAAGGGCTTCACCTGTGCATTCTAAAACAGGTTTTCATTTATTTTTATGCATCATAGTTTTTGAATTATCATGCATAATGTCGAAAAAATACGACTGTAGTACGGAACCCTCGTTGCGCGAGCCTGACTCGCGCTTGGCCGGTATTTTTTATTGTGGTAGCATTTTAGTAATCATCAATCACCCGTCTTCGTTTTTGGCAATGTTCTGGTTACACCCTGTATTGTTTCACCAATTACTCGTGTCGTAATATTGTTGTAGTGGTAGCAGGCGTGTGGTCCCTCGGTGGTGACGTGCGGGTGGCGGTGCGTCGTGCCTTACTGCTGGCGTGTCGGAGCGTGGGGTCACCACCACCGCGCACCGTGTGGTACCATAATCATAACATCATCACACACCATCCCCGGTTCACCAGGAATAAAGATGACAGCTTGCTGATTAAAAGTAAGTCACTATCATCATCATCATCATCATCATATCTACCGGCAAAGCCGTGCTGCCAAGCGATTTAGCGTTCCGGTAAGATACCGTGTACTTAGAATTCGATCAGGGGTATGGATTTAATGTAACTGCCATTCCCCTTCTAAGTTAGCCCGCTTCCATCGTAGACTGCATCAACACGTACCATCAGATGAGCTCGCAGTCAAGGGCTAACTTGAATCAGAATCAGAATTTCAACTTATCGCCAGTATTCTTCTCTCAGTATGATGAGGTCTTAGGCCAAGCCAACACGCCGCTGTCCAGCACGTATACGCTTATAACCAGTGGGTTCTCTTAAGAATCGTATGTCTACCTAAATCCCCAGGAACTTGTCATTTATTCACAAAGACGAAGTGCATTGACTGGTTTACATACTCAAGTTGCGAATTACGTAACGGATTAACCGATTAGTTCTGAAGCCAATCGGTTCATCCAATCATGAAATTAGTGCAGTCGATTATTGCAATACATAGCATGTATCTAGAATAGTTCTATTTTGAACATTGTTATAAAACGTGTATATTGCACAGAGATAGATTGATAACTTTCTGCAACAAAAATAAAACAGTCAAGCAAAGAAACTCAAAACTTAAAGCGATCTGCACCAATCAGTATAAAACTTGTCATTGTGGTGCATGCCTTTCATTATTAAAGGAATTACTGACTGACTGACAAATTAACGTACAGCTTAAAATACTAGATCTAGAATCTTGAAATTGTATCTGTAAGTTTTTTATGATGTATACACGTCTTATACTTCACTAAAAGGATTTTGAAAAATATTTCATTTATGAGGATGAAGCTAAGCCGTGGGAAAAATGCAAGAGCGTAGAGTAGTGATTTTCAGTTTCATCCCTGATCCATGATAAACAAACTACCTTTAGATAGGTATTTTAATATACCGAAGAATACGTATTATCTATTAAATCTATAGATATTATTTATATCGCATTCATTAAAATAATTAAATTTTCTCTAGGTATCGATCAATCTCTCAGCGGGAATTACACATGTCTAGCAAAGAATTTATACGGATCTGACTCAGTCGTATACTCCGTGAAGGTACTGCCTTTACCGGACCCACCATCACTTAGAGCGACCCCATACAAGGATTCCATTGTAGTTGAATGGGATGAAATAAGGACTGCCAATGAAACAATGGGATACGGCATCGGTGAGTGACTATTTGACCTGGATACTAGATTAAGTATCTTGTTTTACTTTGCGCTTGGTTCATTGAAAACTAATAAATCATTGAATAACCATGCCAGTTATGCAATGCTTCTATTGTATGATAAAGAGTATGTTGCGATTTTGCTACATATTATGTACTTACTTGTTTGAACTTTGATAAAGCTAGTTTTTTTTTTTTTTTTTTAAGAATATTAGCCATGTGAAATGACTAATATTCCCCTTTTCTCTCCAACTAAGCATCAAGCTTGTGCTAGGAGTAGGTACGACAATAGTGCAACGGGCGGGGTTTGAACCGTCGACCTTTCTGTTTTCAGTCCACTCCTTTACCTGTTGAGCTATTGAGGCTCTAAATAATATAAATATAATATAATAAATATAATATGCAATTAAAAAAATAACTTTGTACTAGAAATCTTTAGCTTCAACTATACATACATCAAGTCAAACTTAAACTTTATTAACTACTTTGTAGACTTATTATTTAGTGAATAGAATATATTTTAGTTGATTAAAATACAACTATAATGTAACACATAACAAATATTCGTGTTGCAACCTTTACCGGCACTAGAATATGACGCCCGCGACTTCTCGTAGATTTAGGTTTTTAATACCCCTGTGGGAACTCCTTGCATTACCGGGATAAAATATAGCTTGTGTCAATACTCACTCTCCACGTTTTTAACTTGAGTTACTAGGTTGCGGTACGATTCCAGGATAAACCTACAAATAAGTACACTTTCACATTTATAATATTGAATACCTACATATTATATTGAAGGGGAAATATCTTTATAGTTATAATTTTCTAGTTGGTGTATAATACTAATAGTCCATCCGATGCTGATGGAATTTGAAGTTTTTCAACCTATGTATAACCTAACGGATGTCCATCCGTTCCCTAACCATTTAGAATAATTCATCTAAGCATTTAACCGTTGTCATGGTTGTATTTAAATTATTAATTTTATCAACCCAGCCAGAAAGATGTATGTATTTATGCTTTACTATCAGTATGAATAGGTAAGAACAATGCTCGACTCTTTGAGATAGGCCGAGACTTTTACAAGTAGTTTATTCAGCCAAAGTTCTACCGTAAGTGGTTCAACCCCTCAGCAGACCCTCCACTGCTGAGGGCCTCTTCATACGAGGATTCAATTGTGGTCGAAGGGTACGAAGTAAGCCCTGATAAAAATCAAAGGAATATGGGATCATTGAGCTGTTAATGCAGAAAAGTAATTAAGCTTTTTATATATTTCTTTATTAAATAAGTACGTAATCGAAGTATATTGTAGAGTTCTACAAAAGAACTTCCCTGTACCATGTAATTAATCCATACTTCCACGCTTTTATACTTAGGTAATACTACAAATACGGAAGTGTATGTCTGTCTGCTAGTTTTTCATGCCAATCCGCTCATACGATTTTTACCAAAGGTACAGAGGTAGCTTATAGAAAAACAAAAAATTAGATAGTAATCGTTATCTGCGAACTCGCGGTGTATGCTTGGCTAACTATTTTTCAAACAGCCCTCAACAGATCACTTTGGTTTTATTATTTTCGTTGAAAAAATAATTGGATTTCACTTTTAATGCTATTATTTGCAGTAATATCAGTAATATCAATAGTAAATAGTGTTTTTAATTACTTTAGTCCAGATTTAATTATTGTACTTGCCGTTGTTTTTGATGACTTTTGTTTACAACACTTGAACTTTTGATCGGCTGAGACTTGAGAGAAAATATTGATAGATTCATAAGCCTTTTTCGCAGTTTTCTTATGATGTACACCTTTGGTAACATTTTCACTTGCGACTTATGTATAGTTTTACACTTTTTTCACAAAAACAACTGTAAATTCGCGATTTTCAATTTGATAATTCACTTTAAATACGGACCCAATACATTCATACGCACTGCAGCGCCCTCCTCTAAAAATGTCATAATAGCAGAATATTCAATTTTAATAGTTTACAATCTAACCTGGAGGCAGGAAGATGGTCTCTGGCAAGAAGCCTGGCCGATGGCCAGAGAGACCAGGTTGCCAGGAATACAGCAGCATGCACTCGCCGGGCTCAAATGTGGTACCAAGTACTCTATAAGAGTGACTGCCACTGATAGTATTGGAACTTCAGTACCAGCGCATATTGATGTTACGACTTTAGGAGGAGGTAAGATTTAATAAGCTTAAATATTATAGTATCTTATGTCAAATGCTCAAAGATCATAAACATCATGATGAAGTATTGAATGTGTGGTACAATCCAGAAAAAAGTGCCAGTTTTATACTGAACATTCATTTAATATCATCATTTTACTGTGTCGTCTTATAATGACCTAATGATATCAATTCTCCTATCTATCTAACTACTTGATCATCTAATGAAAAAATCTCAGGGTTTCAATTTTATTTTTTATTTTACTCTAAAATGTTATATTTTTAAATAAGTAGCTACCTATATTATGCTTGTTTAGTACGAGTCTGTTAGCAGTGACTCTACTAAAATGTGCTCCTATTACTGTAACCGTTACTGTACTGCACCGCATATATTCAAATAAACGTCGAGGTCGACTCTAACTTGTAACATTTGTACCATCTCTGCCATCTTGTAAGGAGTCGGATACGAAATTTATTTATTTCTCTCTCTCTCTCTCCCTTTCTCTCTCTCCCCTTCTCTCTCTCTCTCTCCCCTTCTCTCTCTCTCCCTTTCTCTCTCTCTCTCCCTTTCCTACTCTCTCTTCCAATCTTGTGTAGTAAATTAGTGATTACCTAGGGGTAGATTTTGTGTACACTACGTTGTTTGGAACTACAAAATCTACCCGTTCTTATCAAGTTTGTCATTTACATACTTCCCTAATAGCACCGGTATCACCGCCAACAACTGACTGGCTTTGGAGCAACGCAACCCACATTTACATACAACTGAGCGGGTGGGACGACGGAGGCTGTGACGTCACCAAATGGGATGTCGAATACCGCCTTCTTGGCAGCAGTTTCTGGCACCGCGCGGAAAATTTGGCGGTAAGCGGCTAGATAAGCTGTTTATTGAACGGATATTGTATTTTATTGGACTTCCATTGCTTTGTAAATTGGTACATAATATTAATTTGGATTTTGTTTGGATTTATGCTAATAGGAAATTACAAACTTTGTTTTTGGTACATTAATTATGACAATAATAGGTATATTTGCATTAATTGTTATTCTATACTTACAATAATTTTATTAGTATAGAATACGTTTTCATTGCAAAATCATTCTCCACAATTCTGAAAATAGTGTAGGTAGGACCTACCTACAGTAAAATTATTTCGGATATTCGGATCAACAATTATTTAAAACATCACAAGCATTGAGAAATTTCCTAATAAGTTTTAGACAGTCACACACTAACATCAAGCATAAGTTTAATATTATAATCTAAGATCACCGAGTAGTCTAAGATACACAATCATCACAAATATGTTCGATATCTGGAGAGTCAGAGTCACGTGACAAACCACATTATGTTCGTTTTAGGACTTCTTGTCGTAATACTAGGTACAGTCTGCACAGTACAACACATAGGTGTGTTGTACTGTGCAGACTTTAGATGTTATTTTGCGACACTTACCAGAGTCCAGGAATAATATTATTATGTTGATCGTTGTATCGCGAAACTTGCCCGTGCCCAAAAATATTTGCGACAATCATATCTAGGTATTTAATTTTTCTGATAGGCAATGGACCTCAGTCTAGGATGGGGCTACATAGACAGTCACTACCAAGCACCTCCTCTCCGGTCCATCCCAGCATCATACGCTGTTGGCTCTCTAGCACCGGGCAGTTGGTATCAACTGAGAGTGACGGCAAGCAATGATGCAGGGACCGCTTCAACCGTTTACACGTACGCTACTAAAACTTTGGACGGGGGTAAGTTAAACGAAATAATTAAAAAGTATAAATATAAGTCCTTCTTCTAGAAGAGTATCTCTTAAAGAGATAAGTACCCTTTCAAGTATTTATTTTAGTTTTTAACTTTTTACAGTATGTATTTATTTCAATCCAATCCAATCCAATTCATCAGCCTGCTTGCGTCCACTGTTGGACATTGGCCTTTCCAAGAGCGTGCCACCAAACACGGTCCTCCGCCTTCCTCATCCATCCGCTCCCAAACAACTTCTTCAGGTTATCGGTCCAGCGGGCTGGAGGTCGTCCCACACTGCGCTTACCGATACGGACCACGTCTGCCCCATCAGCCGTCGGTTTACTTAGCAAGTGTCAAATAAATATATAAGAGTGAAAAAAAATGTATGAAAATATTGAACATAAGACTTTCTTTTACGAACCGTCCTTCTAGTGTACTTGTTTACCTATTTACTCATATCTTGATGATGTCATGCTCTTAAACTTTTGTAAGTTATACGTCATTAAAGACAAGAGTGAAGTGCTGAATAGGCATCTTCTAGACTGGCACACTTCATCATCGTTTTCTAAGTGGCATCGACAATATGACAATAATTCATTTAAATAACTGAGGTTATAGTCAATCTTGATTCTTGTGGCTAATTGTAAAATCATCTATACCCCACTCGGGGTTCCTAGGGGAACACAGTCCAATTTATATAAAATTATTATTTCTGAAAATACCCTACCACTGAAAATGCCAGGTCAAAGATCATTAATATTCATCACGATACAGTTTGAAATCTCATCAAAACTTTAATCATTACAGACCGGATTGGAGTCTGTCAAATACTGAGAGACATTTAAATTTAAGCACTTTCACGGTACTTACTAATGACAATTAAGTATTATAATATTCCCGTTATAGACTTGTTGTAGGTACTTTGTTTCACCACTCAAACTAGATATCTGTGATCGACATATTATTAAATTGGATAAAGCTAATCCAAACCAAAGAATTATATGATGTACCTAATAGAATTGGCATGGCGGACTCTTTATTACCGGACAGCATGTCGCCAAGTTTTATCAACTATTAGAGATATCAATTACTAAAAATAATTCGAAAGTTTACCGTTCCAAGATACCTAGACACATTAAATTGGTCCAAACAACTAAATATTAAATGTGATTTTAAAAATGACATTTGCTGTATTGATACCAGGACAGTGTGTCACGGATTTTTACACACGCTCATACGAAAATAATAAATCTGCTTTCTGTAGCAAAGCAATTTAAATACTGGACTGTTGTTACAATAACGTAGAGTATAAATGTTTCACTAAACCTTTTGCACGGGCGGTGCCAAGATTAAGCTTCTTCTACATAAATTTTGAATTCTGTGATCCAAACTAATAACTTTGGTTCCTATTACCTACTTACATTATAAATTGTTTGTAAGTTGAGCCAATCTAATATCAAATCAATACAATATGTAGTTAACCGCGGTTAAACTTATGATTAACTGTGCCTGACAAGGGGTAATAATGACTACGGTAAAGGTACCAGCGATTTAGTTAATTGAAATTTAAACAGTTGACTTCAAAGTGAGACATTTTGTAACATGTTTACTACCATACCTACAACATATTTGTAACAGAAACAATAAATTCATTTTCAACATTCCAACTTATATCCTTCATCGTCCTATGAACCCCTAGTTCGTTCAAGATTCATTAAAGATTCATTCATAAGCGTGTTCATAAGACAATATCATACAGTATTGTTTTACCACAATAACAGATTACCTGCCACCTAATGCAATGATTTATGTTTGTATCACAAATATACAGGATTTAAACAAAATCCATGCACACGGATGAAATCAGAAGCATATTTTGTCAGCTAGCAATTTAATATAACTTTTTCTTTTGTAGAGGAAATAGGTCCACCGTCGGAGTTTTTCGACCTGAACATGTTGGTGATAATCTGCAGTAGTATACTCCTCGTCATCTGTCTTCTGGCCTTCATTTGTATACTGTTTAGAAGACATAGGTAAGATTTTACACATTGCATAGGGATTTACTTATACCTATTTAAGCAAACCCTACAAATAACCTTGACTTTGTCGTTGTCCTTATTAAGTAAATTGAATTAAAACTAATTCTGAAAAAACTATTCCGTAGCTAACTTAAAGGGTAAAACGATTGCAGAAAACTTTCGGTGCTTTGTAAAGTTTGGTTTTTCATCCGTCACGATTTCAATGTTAGTTCGCGATAAAAATATTCTATGTGCCATGCATATAGCGTAGGTAGCGCGTCGGTTATACGTTTTAAGTGAGCTAAAGGAAAGTTCGATTAGTTTTAAATTTTAATACGTAGGTAATATTGTTACTATAAATAATATTGTCAATCTAACTTTGAATTACTACAATTTAGGGAGTGAGATTCCATTTCGTTAGTTAAAAAAATACCTTAGAAAGCCTTATATTTGTTTTAAAAATCAGTATGTATATAAGTACTTAATATTTTGAATAGTTCGAAAACGCTCCAAAGGTCACAAAAGCAGCACTGGATCGACGTGATTTTGATTTGCATGAATACCTATAGTTAAAGATTTGTAGAGTGACTTTAAGCTAACTTATGTCCCGAGCAATCAGAGTTTTCCAAGAGATTTTCAAAAACCTAAATCCAAAGTTCGTCAAAGTCGATTCAAGAATCGTACAAAGTTGCGACTTCATCTAGTGCTCTATAAACCTCTTACAGAACGTATATATTCATATAAAATCAACCTATTAAATTGTTTTTTTTCTCAATTTTCCTTCGTATAAAATATTATGTCAAGTAATAAATTATTTTACCTGCCTATACTTTACCTTCCTATAAAAATTTCATGTCCTTCGATTTAGGCAAAATTACTCATCCCAATATCGTCACTCCATCGCCGAGGAGGTTAAATCTCGCAACGAGAGTGTGGCCTCGCATTCGGAACATAAAGAGCGTTACGCGCACACGCCCCGAATATACACTTCCCCCGTCCACCCCAGGAAGAGCGGTAAAAATGGTAAGTGGATTTCATACTGGTGGTAATAAAGTGGTAAGTAGATGGGTAGTTACATTTTTACAAGCTTATGAGGATCCACTTTTTGAGTTTATCTGTTTACTCGTACCCGCATTTCATGCGTAAATGCGCGACAAAATATCGTGTCCCTCGCTACAATTTATAGGTATCAATAACTTTTCGTAGTCTAATTACTCAGATCCTTTGTTAGGGACAGTAGAACTGATATCGGGTGGAGAATGCTACAAAGCGCGAACGCGAAGCTGCGAGATAGTCACACTATTGTTTTAGTACATTTGTTAGTGCGATTTTGACACAAGCTTTTACGCTTGAACCTTTTTAAGTTAACGTTAACTTTGCGTAAATCTGTCATTATTATCAACTATGGAGATTATTTTCCGGGAAAATGTTATGCTCGAAAATACGACGCAACGCTTTGGTACCTACGAGAAAAGGTACGCAGTGCCCCGTCCTTTAGTTTGGCTCGTCTTGGCGGGAGGTACTGCCGTACCCTCTGATAATTTGACATCCCCTAAATGAGACTCACAAAGTTACACTAAAACGTCTGGATAACCTAAAGTGTAATCGAATAAGGACGTAATATTGACAGGATTGCCTTTTTGTCTAGAAATGTTCGAGATTAGTCCATACGCTGAATTCGCGCTTGGATTCAGAACATTTGACCACGTGGAGAACCAGGATCTGCCAAATAGACTGCCTAGCAGACCAAGATTTGATACTGGTAAGTAACATCTATTGATGTCCTATTATACCTACTTATAGATACCGTCCGTTAGCATATATATATATATATATATATATATAGAACAACTATAGTAATAAAATCAGCAATGATAAATTATAAAACGTTATGTATAAAGAATTTGTAGCGCTTTATTAAGTAGGTATAATGCATAAATATAACGTTCTCACTCGCCACTTTAACTTTATGTGTCATGTCATAAGTACGATTTTAGCCCGTATATTAAAGCTCATCATATAAACATCATTAAAATTGGTTGAAAATTAGGCATTAATTATTGTATTCTTATTTTTAGTAATCTCTCACTTTTCAAAAGATTCTTTAGAATAGAATAGAATAGATTTTTATTCAAATAGAGTTTTACAAGTGCTTTTGAATCGTCATCTAGTTTAATTTACCACTTTAGATACAAATAATTTGAATAATGATATCATCTATCAGATATATAAAAATCGTACCCTCTAAATATTATGCAAGCTTGTTACAAAGCTCAAGCAAATTACATCAAAGCGTCGAGCTCAATTCAATCAAATGCCATATAATTGGAGAGTAGGTACCTACCCAGTCGCTGCAAGTCCGGGCTTGGTCCAGTAATAAATTTTGCGGTCGGGTTTCATATTTCAAAGGAAACGTGATTCCTTTTGTCGATAGCACGTACAAGCTTTGCATCCATCCTGGAAGTGGCCGTTATATCAAAATATTTCCTTAATTAAGTATATTCCAGTATTTGCTATACGTATGACCATATTCAATATTGTTATTGATAATTTTATTACAACAACAAACACGTCCTCTTTTTATCATTTCCAGTTCCAGGATTTTTATCACAACCCTACTACTATAATAGTCCAGAAGCCGCCAAGTGTTTTTTTTGTGATTAATAACAGGCTGAATTTTCGTGCGTAGGTTCCGTTTGACGAGACACCCAAGTTTTGCCCTGTGAAAATTCTCGAAAACTTGTCGATTTGGTGGGGTGTCGAAATTGTCTTAATAACAGTACTTACCTAAGTATTTTTTTTTTAATATTGAGATAATTGGATAATAAACTCGGAAAAACGATTGTGCTACAAAATAGATGGTCCAAATAACGAGGTCATAAAAACTACGAATAACCAGCTGGTTTTTTGTATGCAGCTTAGTAAATAATATTTGTACTATGAAATGGCCACATAGTCCTACAAATTTAGTGGCACGTTTTTCCAGTCCTACGCTTAGAAGTTGTCTATTTTACGGTAACAATTTTTTCATTAACTAAACGAATTTAATGTATACCTTACTGACCTTAATTCAATCAAATACCAAGTTATTGGAGTTGGAGAGTGCATCTACAATTCTACAGTAGTCATGCAATGAAGCTTGTATAGAGTAATCAATTTCGCCCATTTGCGGCCCGGCTTAATATATCAAAGGAAATGCAATGCCTCTTTATCAATGGCTTACACGGCTCATGATTCTATGAGCACTTAGGTATATTTATATAGTACTAAATGTATAAAAGGAAAAGGTGAGTGACTGACTGACTGATCTATTAAGCACATCTCTAACTATTGCACGGATTGGGCTGAAAGGATGACGTTAATTTCTGCCCTCAGAATTACTAGCAAATTAATGATTTGGAATATTTTACATTATTAATTCATTAATGTGAAATATTGAAACTAGATTTTTAATAATAGTCTAGAACTAATCAAAGCAAACGATTATACTTAATCCATACTAATATTATACATGTGTGTCTGTCTGTCTGTCTATATGTCTATTTGGATTTCACAGCCCATTCGTTCAACCAGTTTTGATGAAATTTGGCACAGAGATGTCTTGCATCCCGGGGATGGGGAAAAAACAATAAATCTTTAGTGTATAAAACGCCTGACAGAAATTATTAAGAAATACTTTTTGATGTGTGATGCAGGTTTTCCAGGATCGACCTTAAAGTTTTTAGGTTGTGGCACGATAACGCTAATATTTTTCTTGCGTTCTCATTTGAAAATCATATAAAATATTCCATACATTTTTATTTGGATCACTCGTTCGGTAATTATTCCATAAGTGACCTCATTAATTTAATAGGCGATTTAAATTATTCCGTTAAAATATTAAATTAAAATTTTATATTCCTGTCACATTTAAATTGTAAGCTTTCGCAATATATGGAGCGCAGCTCGAAAGCCATTTCTGTTATTGTTCATTTAAATAAAATTTCATAGAGTTAACGTTTTACTAGATATGATTATCCGTACTAATATTATAAATGCGAAAGTGTGTATGTCTCTCTGTCCTTCTGTCTGCTAGCCTTTCACGGCCCATCTGCTAAACTGATTTTGACGAAATTTGGTACAGCGCTAGAGCTTGCATCTCGGGGAAGGACTATTCTACTTTTTATACCGGAAAATCAAAAAATTCCCACGGCATTATAAAAAAACCTAAATCCACGCGGACGATGTCGCGGGCATCAGCTAGTTTTCATATAAGTACCACAAGTCGTGGGTATCGTCTAGTTTTGTATAAGTACCAGCATGATCCAAACTTTATAGTCGCTGATCGTTGATCCCTATATTGGGGTATCGGGGGTACCTACGCAGAGAAATTTTCAGCTTTTACAAAATAACGAAGGTACGGCCCTCCCGGGCTCTAAGTCCATTTGTATCTAGAGGTATAAGTATTTTTATTATTTTACAATACTTAATTAAACTTTTACTGCAGTATCATTATGATAGCTCTTATTAGCTATGAAATAAAGTTTAAAATAAAACAAATGAACACTTTGCTACTAACATTTCATGCTTTTGCTTCCAATAATTGAATTTGCAAGGCATTTATTTTTTTCGTTCAATTGCTTTAATTTTGATATTCATGCAAAAAGCAAAATTTTTATTCACATAAAATGTGGCAAAAAACATTTTGTTTTATGGCTACTGGGTTTTATAAAAGGTTTACGATTGCCATTTGACCTCCATAACCCTTCACCGGTGAATTCAATAGAGCTTAGCTCGAAGAAAAATTCAAAATATAATACCTATAATATGCCTTTATTAGTCAATACTAATATTCCACAAAAGTTTACTCTATTCTTGGCGATAATAACTGTTCGGGCAGCGTCTGCTTATCGCTTTGTTCATTTCCATACAGATTATGTAAACTGCCCTCATTTATTGATAATATCTTTATGTACCCTGCCTTTATAAAGCTATCGCAAGATTGATTGGCCACGAGACAAGCGTGCTCTTCTAATTTGATCCTACTTTTCTGATCATCATTTTTTAACCCATCGTGGAGGAGACCTGTGTTCAGTAGTGTGTCGGCCACTGCTATACACAGGTCTCCTCTCAGAATGATTACAAAAAAAATAAAAACCGACTTCGTTACATAAACACTAAAAATTGAAAAATAATTTAATTTATTACCGAATATATTATGTATACAAGAGTTAATATAGTTCCATAATAATACTTTTTGGTGCCGGTGCCAATTAGCTTTAGCTGCGCGAATCGTCTAGACTTCATATTTTTATGGGACTCCACAATGGCACCTCATTGGCACCGACCCCAAAAACTATTATTATGGAATTATATTAACTCTTGTATACATAATATATTCGGTAATAAATTAAATTATTTTTCAATTTTTAGTGTTTATGTAACGAAGTCGGTTTTTATTTTTTTTGTAAAAATTTTTTATTTCACAATTTTTAGTGGCCCCATGGAATTATGCTATGACTGGTTAAAAATCTACTGTTTACTAAGCTATTACACTGATCGCGAGCAATTTACTCTTATCCGTTGAGGAGTTCCAGTATCTATCTTCGAAGATGTTCATCAGATCTTTACCAAATTGAAATGGGACCAACTTTGAAGTATACCCTTTCAAACAAAAAAAGAATTTTCAAAATCGGTCCAGGCGTTTTTGAGTAATCCGGGAACATACATAAAAAATAAAAAAAAAAAAAAAAAAAAAAAAAAAAGATTCCGACGAATTGAGAACCTCCTCCTTTTTTGAAGTCGGTTAAAAAGGGTTTGCGCCACACTTCGTCACGCCTGGCCAATTGCGGTTTGACAGACTTCACACACCTTTGAAAACATTATGAAGAACTCTCAGACGTTCAGGTTTGCTCAGGATGTTTTCTATCACTTTTAAATCAAGTTACAAGTCAAACACACACACACGCAGACACACACACATACACATTACACACTCAATAAAATAAAAAAATCCAACTTAACCAGATTATTTTCCGCTAGTTTCCTAGCTCCACACTTCACGAGCGCACCAGCCATCCTGTATCACCATCAATCTTGATCTAATTTAATAAAATTAATGACTCCGTTGTTCTATTTAGTTTAACTTCAGCTTTTCGTACAAAGTCTGGGTAATCCACATTGAGCTATAAACCATAGAGATGCAGACCTTGTTTGTATAAATATTATCAGGTGTCATAAAAGTGCCACTATACAACAACAACAACTAAAACAAGAGTGATTCTCTTCTAGGTAAATGCGTCCCATCTTAGGCCTCATCATCACTTTCAATCAGGTGTGTGTGTGTTGTCAAGCGTTTGCTTGACTTATAATGAATAATAGAAAAAAAACCTTAACAATGATTACAATGATGTAAGCTTGTTGTTGCTTGGCAGTTAAATCTGTACGTTGAGTTAACTTTAAGTTAGTCGGTTTCTAAAGATAATTTATATTACTAACAAATAAAGCAGATTTAATTTACTACATGATACAAAGCACAATTGATTTTATAAACTACCTAAGCTGTTCTAAAGAAGCCATGTTGCAGGCCATCTCCGCCTCTAGTAAACGATACTCTCACGTATTTTCCGTCGTTGAAAAAAAACTGATTGATCATTGTTGCGAATTACTTTGTTACGATCGAACGGTCGTAGTGGTTTTTTATTTGGGCCAATGATTGGCAGTTTTTTGTATAGCACTTTTTGTATTTTGTTTTGAGGATCGTCTAGTTGTAGGTATAACGTTTTCCTCGTAAAATATGTACTTAGTCCAATTTTCATAATTTTTAGAAATTTTGTAGATATACTTAATAAAGAACAGCTATGCGCGTACGTTTTAATTTTAAAGAAATCCATACTTATATTATAAATGCGAAAGTGTGTTTGTCTGCTAGCTTTTCACGGCCCAACAGTTTAATTTAGTTTTTTAAGTTTTTTATCCCGGAAAATCAAAGAGTTTCCACGGGATTTTAAAAACCTAAATCCACGCGGACGAAGTCGCGGGCATCAGCTAGTATTCATATAAGTACCACATATAATATCTTAGGGTTAGAATATCGCTGCCATACCGACAAAATAGAAAACCTGACAGTAATGCTTTGTTTCAGAGACCAGTTTTCAGACTAGAGTCTCGGAGTCAGATGATAGTGACAGCACGTCCAAAGCTACAGTCTCAGGGATGCCCAGACGTAAGTATCAGAGTGAACTAGAGTAAGTGAGCCCTCGATTTGATCCTGAATCGACATCCTCTCAAATATTAGGTAATTGAAGCAAAGGTGACGTGAAATCAAAGTTTTGATAATATTTAAAACTATTTATTACGCTGCTACGACACGGTCCATGCCCGTACAAAATGACTACCTACTCACGTGCCATTTTAACTCTATGTCAAAAGTACGGTTCGGTTCACCTTTAAAATAAAGACTAAAATCGTACTTTTGACATAAAATTTGACACAAAAAGCTCAAATGGCGCGTGTGGAGTTAAATTTTACGCGTTATACCTCTAGTCGTTTCACAGCCTACATTTAAAGCCCGCCAGTGTAGGTAAGTGAAGCCTCGAGATTTGGTTACAAGTTTCATAGGTAACTATAGTGAACTGTGGCACGACGATCGCGTTAAAATCAATCTAAATAAATTCGTTCAAACATTACGTTGAGTCAAAGTTTATTTAATCGCTTTGACCTCATTCCCGGGACATATTGAACTTGGCGGTCTTCCAGTAGGTAGGCAGGGGTACCTACTACATAGATAGACAAGTCTAACTTAATGCTAATGTATCGCGTGATGCGAATCCAAATCCATTTGAGACTGTTAAGCAACTATAGTCCTCAACAGGTTGAGATGGCAATCGGGGTATGAGGCGGGGGGACACCTCGCACACCTGCGCACTTATTATTATTATTATATTATTATTATTATTAATATCCGAGTTCGATTCGAGTTTCTTATATATACGTATTTTTACGAACTCTGATCGGTTGAGTGCGTAACCGCTCTTAAGGTGCGGAACACCTACCCTTCCGGAGTCCGTGTTTCCTGACACGGATAATATGACCTATATACGTATCTTCAAGGCAAGAGTGAATAAGCATCTTCTAGGCAAGCGCGCTCCTACTTAGATCTCATCATTGTTGCTTTTTACTAAGCATGATTTTCATCAAACACAAACTGATCTTGCAATAAAAAAACTGTAAGTTTTTAAATAGTTTTTAATGAATAAAAAATTAATAAAAGGCTTAAATCTATAACTAAAATATTTTTTATTTTCGCTTTTATTAATTTACAGTTGAAAGCCATCATCTAGCTATATTTTGTATTCGAAATACATCAAAGATTAGATGATTAAGCCAGAGGTGTCCATTGAACCATGTGCAGATACTACCTACTGGCAGTACGCCAACACCAATATATGTTCCGGAATGAGGTCAAAAAGATAAAATGAAATATCTAAACCTCCGATAAGATCTTTTAGCAACGTTGTTTTTTCTCAAGTATTGTATGTTTTAAGTGACTAAGTAAATTATCGACACATTACAGATATATTGATCACGTAAATCGTTATAATATGAGCTTTAACTAATTATAGTCGTCTGTTTTGCTTTATCTAACTCATAATGAGTTTGTGTTTAAGCATCAGAGTTTTATTTATTTTCATAGAATGAAATACCTACAGTATTGCTGCAGTTATCCTAATAAGTACCTTAAATCAGTTGTAATATTTTATCATACAAGTAAGTAGCCTGCTTGCTCATCTTCAGAAAAAAATCTGTTATAAAAAGTGCATTTTTCCCATCTCATAAAAATTAGCATTGTACATCTTTGTTAGTCCATTAAAAGCTCTCTTAAGGCAAATGTATCGTAAATCTCAACTGTAGCGGATGCTGAGAACTTAGCTTGATTTATACGAGACCGTTCTACCGAAAGTTAGGCTGTTTATTCATTGCCAGAAGCGACAGCGGAAATGGAATAGGTTTTTTTGTTTGTCTTGCGAAATGCGAAATGTTCCAAAAATTTATCAACGCTTTCTGACGTTTTGCGAAATAGTACATTACTGCACGAGACTGGGAAATAAGCGTTTTCTGGTCGAGTGTGAGTCAGATTTAGGTTTTTAATTTTTTTTTGACTTTCTGAGATAAAAAGTAGCTTTTGTCACTGTCTAGTGTCGTCTTCAACTACATATTAAATCCATGCAAAAACTACCATACTCATGTGTTATTTATTTTTAACTAAATGATGCCTGCGACTTCGTCCGCGTGGATTTAGGTTTTTATAAATCTCCCGGAGATTCTTCAATTTTCTGGGAATAGTCCTTCTCCGGGATATAAGCTAACTGTGTATCAAATTTCATCAAAATCGGTGAATCGGTGAAAAACTAGCAGACAGATTGACAGACATACATGCATATATAATATTAGTACTGATGTGGCGGCTATTGTGAATTTTTTAGTATTTGTTGTTATAGCGACAATAGAAATGGTATTCTGGTAAAATTTCAGGTTATGGTTCACAGGATACATCCCACTGACAGACAGACGGACGGGCGGACGGACAGCAGGGTCACGTTGACATCCTTCGGGTACGGAACCCTAAAAACTAATAACCGCGACCGCTCCCGCTTTTTCCCGTTATATGTTCTCGGTCTAATTTGAAGAATGAATGACTTACCAGCGCAATAGTTGCGCAGCGGAAACTTTTTGTTGACGTAGTTCTGACTTGAAGCAGAAATTACCAAGTCGAGTTACGGAGACTAATTACATACAATAGCAGATTTTGTGCTGCCTCAAATATGTAAAATTATATAACTTTGCCTGCGTAAAACGGAGCTAGAGACTGCGTCATAAAGTAAGGATTGTAGTACTGTGACTACGTAACAAGGAAACTTAAGGGTCTACAAAACAATTAAGGAAAATACCAGAAATTGTACATTTGATACTAGGAAGCTTACGGTTCAGGGTCGTATTAAGGCTTTGGGGTATCTTCTCAACACTGTTACTGAACGCGGCCGAAAGTAATCTACATCGACCTTTAGAAGGAGATAGCAGATTTGTAGAGCATTGTCTGAGTCGTTGCGACCGACAAAACGTCATACACACATACGTCGTGAGTGACAGAGGCAACGCTCTACAAAGCCGACATGTCATCCTAAAAGTCGATGTACATTACTTTCTGCCGCGTACTGTATTTTGTTATTAGTTAAATCACAAGTGACAAAAAACCTAAGACTGGCAGTGCGCTTTGGTGACCATTTGGTGGTAAACCATTAAAAATATACCTAAGAACACAAAAAATGCATATATATACAAAAAATGCCATCAAATTCGGTGTAGATGTTTTTCGGATTAAATATGGTGAAAGATTTATCTATGTACATTGTACATAAACCCCTTAACTTACCCGGTACTCTTACTTGACCCTGAATTGGTATTTAAGATCACAGCAGCGTCATCCCTGCCGCACCAGATAGAACTTGAATTGAAAAAAAGCAATAAGGAAGCAATAATATTGTAAACCCTAAAAAACTCTTAGGTAGGTACATAATACTTAGCTTTTAATGTTGATAGACGAAACACATTTTCATTTTCATCTTAAAAAATTTCCTAAAAAGCAGTACCGACAATGATGACGCTATTTTTCATCCGTTCCTCCTAAAAGCACTCTCAAATAGAAATGGAACTTGTTTACAACTGGGACTAGTGTTAATAAATCACAATGTTGTTTCAGGCCACTGCCGAACTCCGCATCACAGATAAAAAACTGCCAGGATTTTGTTTCAATGCAACAGAACTATACCAGATGACCTAAAACTTATATTCGAAATTACTTCTATCGAAGATTGTCTCAAGTTGCAATGCGATCTTACAGCTGTATATCACTGGAGTAAAGCGAACAAAATGGAGTTCAATCGTGACAAATGTTCAGTTATGACCTTTGGTAAAGTTCGGTATCCTTTGATACATGAATATAAAATGGATGGAATCCCTATTCCCAGAGTACAGAACATGAAAGACCTAGGTGTAATTTTTGATAAAAAATTGACCTTCCATGACCATATTAACACCGTAGCAGCTGACTCATTTCGAAGATTAGGATTTGTACTACGCAACTCTCGGGAGTTCCATAGTCCTTTGGTAATACGATTACTATATTACGCCTTAGTCCGAAGCAAGCTCGAAACAAGCACCTGTGTCTGGCATCCGTACGAGGCAAAGTACGGGCTTATATTAGAAAAAGTACAAAAGGCCTTCCTAAGATACCTGTATAAACGTTGCTATGGATATTATCCTTTCCTATACCCAACCAAATTTCTGTTAGGTTGCTTAGGTTTCAACTCCCTGGAGGTCAGACGCATTTGCGACCAACTCAAAATTATGTGTCAAATTTTGCGAGGAGATGTTAATGCTCCAGAACTTCATAACCAACTGTGTCGCATACGTGTCCCTGAATCCAACAGTAATCTTCGTCCACGAAAAAATAAACTTTTCGTGGTCCCACATCATCGCACTATTGCTAGATCTATGTCACCTATACCCCGTTCATTAGCATCATTCAACGCGCTTTTGGACAATAATGCTCAATGGGACCCATTTAATGATGGGTCTATAATACTGGTTCGGGAGTTACTGAAGTACGCTGAGAGCATTGCATGAATATGTCATTCAATGTTCTCAGCGTACATATTCAAAATTCTTTGATCTTTTATCGTTTTGTATTTTATGTCTTTTTTCTTGTACCTTTATTTGTATTTAAATTTATTATTAATCATCTAGTTAGTGTAAGTGGCACTGCCGTTCTAATTAGATATAAAATAAATAAAATAAATAAAAATAAATAAATAAATACCAAGGTTTTTTAGATACATTTTTTCCTTTAGCCAGTATACGTACGTTTTGCGATTTTTTGTATTTACATTATGACGTTAGTTTTAAGGGATTTTAACCTTTTGTCTGATTGTAATGCCAAATTAAAGAGTTTAAATATTTTAGTATGGAGTTTGGCCTACCTACTGGCCGCCATTTTCTTTTTTTCCAAACGAGCGGTCACGCATAAAACCTGTATTAATCAATAGCTGGCATCAGTACAAACAAGTGTTGTATGAGACAAAATCTTCCAACGTGTCAAGTTTCTGAGATATATAAGCTACTGGTTGACACCATTAGGTATGTGTGGCCGTTCTTTTGAAAAAAAAAATAGCGGAGTACTAGCTAGGCCAAAACCTTCAAAGCCCTTCACGAATACATACTGTGTTTTTGACGTCTATTGCGTTAACATACAGCATTTAAGAAGTAGCCTAAGAAGCTCTAATAAATAAATAGGATTGAACAATGTCACATAAAATATTTTTTATACCAACCAAAGACATTGTGGCATATTATCATTATTATTAATGTGAAGTTATAACTAATAGAAACAATTGATTTGGATAATTATTTTAGTATTTAAAAAAATAAACTTTTTATTATATTTTATTTAAACTGTTACAGCTTATTAATATTTTATTTGTATTTTTATGTTATATTTGAGCGAAATTCACCAATACCTGAATAAAAAGCTCTTTTTTGTTATGGTGCATTTAGGTGCAATTAAGTGATGGTTCTCGTTAGAATTAAGTAGTAAGCTTCAAAAAAACACATAGAACTTACGTGGACTGGTCACTGGAGACACAACATTGTAATTTAATTTGTAATGTAAACATTCAAATCATATCAATAAGGAATCTAAAACATTAGTAATTATGTAGAAAAGTAAGTAATGGAGTCTTGTCATTTATCGTTAAAACGAGTCTTTCGTGATTTTAATTTTTCGAGTTTAGGTACCTAAAAATCGCTGATAATATTTTACCTCTAAAAATATTTATGAGTTCGAAAAATATTTTCACGAAAGTCAAACAACCCATTTTAGAGTATTAAATATTTACTGTCGAATATCTTTATTGAAAGACTGATAACTCTTCATAGAAGTAAGATGTACTTAATGCCAAGTCTTTGTGCCAAATCCCTGTTGTATTAAGTATACTGAAGTAGAACTTTGTCATTGTTAATTTTACCGAGATTTCTCTCGCAATCCGTTGTAATGGATACATTTTCTCCTTTGACAAAGTTGCATCTACATCTTCGTGTAACTTCGTAAAGTTAGATACTTTGTTATTATCTTAACTTAATATTATTGTCGTCATTATTTATGGAACGTCAAATAAAAATACATGTTTGAAGAATTTCGTTTTTTATTAAAATTACCATAGATAAAGAGATTACATACCTACCTAGATTTTTTGAATACCTACTGCGTGGGAAATGGAAAGGTTGACTGACGAACTAATCGCAAGGCAGCATCATACCTCACTTCTTACAACCAAATAGATCAATAGATATCACCAACCCCCAACTGTACATCATGATCATCATCATCATCTCAACCTATCGCCCTGTCCACTACTGGGCACGAGTCTCTTCAGAGTTAAAAGGGATTACGCCTTAGTAAAATAACGCTAGACAAATGGGGATAGGCAGACTTCACACAACTTTGAGGACATCATAAGTAGAGAACTCTTGCAGGTTGCTTCACTTTTTTTTCTTCAGCATTAAAGAAAGTGGTATTTAATTACTTCATCATCATCATCATCATCATCATCAACCAATAGACGTCCACAGCTGGACATAGATCTCTTGTAGGGACTTCCACACGCCACGGTCTTGCGCCGCCTGGATCCAGCGGCTCCCTGCGATTCGTCTGATGTCGTCCGTCCACTAGTGGGAGGTCTTCCAACGCTGCGTCTTCCGGTGCGAGGTCGCCATTCCAGCACCTTGGGACCCCAACGTCTATCGGTTGTACAAACTATGTGCCCTGCCCATTGCCACTTCAGCTTCGCAAGTCGCAACCCGTTGAGCTATGTCGGTTACTCTAGTTCTCCTACGGATCTCCTCATTTCTGATTTGAAATGATCTCTCTCCATTGCCCGTTGAGTGACTCTGAGCTTTCTTATGAGGCCCATAGTTAGCGACCATGTCTCGGATCCATATGTCATCACTGGCAACACGCACTGTTCGAAGACTTTGGTCTTCAAGCACTGAGGAATTTTGGATAAGAAGACATCTAGAAGCTTCCTGAACGCTGCCCAACCAAGTTGGATTCGGCGGTTGACCTCTTTCTCGAAATTGGACCTACCCAACTGGATTGTGTGTCCTAGGTATATATACTCGTCTACAATTTCGAGTGCAGAGCTCTCAACGATTACTGAGTAGGGCCGGACCCCCATTTAATTACTTAAAACGCACATAATGCTGAAAAGTTACAGGTTACCCAGGACCGAACCCCGGACTCCCTGCATAGTAAGTCGATCGTAAGGCATCACCGCTAGTGCACATAATAAAGTAAGTATAGCAAAATGAATAATTATTAATACAATTAATCTAAACATTAAATAATGTGTAAAGTTTTTTTGTAACCCCTCGGGTATGAAAACGGAAAGGTTCACACCAGGCGATAATAAATCATCCACAACACGCTCCCAGAATTAATGTAACATTGTTTTTATTGCCCTAAGTTTTAATTGTAAAGGCTCTTCACATTAGGCGCAAGTAGTGCTGCGGTTACTAAAGCGTCTATGTTCCAAAGAGTTATCCAGTTATCCACTATAATATTGTACTGTACTTATTATGAATCAAAGTCATTCTAATTTATAGCAACGATTTCTATGTACTTTAATAAAAATAGAATCCCAATTTTTTTTACAACATACCTAATAATAAGAAGCTTTTGATTTGAAATTAGTAAAAGTCTAAATTACGTTTCCGTCTAACTGAGACAGGTATCATGATACACCTACACTAATAATACAACCTAAAACCAGCCTAAGCCTGTCGGGCCGCGAAAGTATTTTTGGTGATCTACTAGCGAATGGACGTTGGACTATGTATTAAGTCTTATTAATAATATAATAATAATAATATTATATATAAAATAATAATAATATTATAATAAATTTATTACGGTTCTGTTCTTATGTTGCAACATACTTACAATGTGGCGTGGAGTGTGAAGTCTCTACAAGAGACCGATGTCCAGAGTCCTACGACCAGTGTGCAGGGTCCAGCACCAGATAATGAATATCGGTTGACGACGATGCTGCAATGTATAAATAGATTTGTACTTATGCCCATATTATTATAACAGATTGTATCCTATAAAACCAAAGATTATTCAGCCGCGCGTTTTATTTGGTACTAGTATTAAAACGCACTAACAAAACTTGTCCAAACTAACCCGTAATTCATACAGACTCCAGAACTCCTAAATCAGCCGCCAGTCGTAAATAAATAACTTGGAAGCGATTTTGACTCTAAACTACAATTTTATTCCCTTAGGAGCCAATGAACATTGTTTTCAATTTTGCTAACTTTTTGGCCTTTGTCAGGTTCGGTGTACCTATCTAAATGTAAACGAAATCCCAAAGGATGATGTTAGATATATTAGGTAAGTATGTGGATAGGTTGGACGAGGTGGAGTATTGGCTAAAATGACATTCTTAAAGGTTTCGTATTACTTTATATTAATTTAATAAATAGCGAATAATCGGATGAATACCGAATGTTACCCCATGAATTCCTTCAAATAAGGGCTGTTACAGACAATCACTTTTTCTGATGCGCTGACACGCGTGCTATGGTTTGCGCTTCAATAAATCCGGCTCATTCCAGCGTGCCCGTTTCAACTTTGAACCAATGGGTCAGTCAGTAGCAATATGGATTCCGATAAAGAAATGGCTCGCGCGTATAAGCGCTTCTACGATCGAAGGATGATAAAAGGCGTGCGTAATACGCGCGCACCAAAATGAGCAAAAATAACGCTATATGTACCTATGTTTGGTGATTTCTTGACTTCCAACGGTCAGAGCACGGATGGAAATCTAATAAGTAAGCTAGACACATCAATATTTAAATGACAAGATATGGTCAAGCGAACAAAATTTTCACGGTTTAGAAACCAAATAAATCAGTGCCACATCTTAGACACTAATGAACGACTCGTTTGAAATCCAGACGTCACACACTTCTCTCCGTAAGAACCATCGTCGTACTTCAAGGAATATTATAAAAAAAGAATTAGCGAAATCGGTTCAGCTGTTCTCGAGATTTGCGATGAGCAACACATTTAGTGATTCATTTTTATATTATAGATTTTTAGTTTATTTTGAAAGTTTTATTTAAAGTGATATTTAAACTAAGCAAAAAAGGTAAACAAATAACGTTTTTATAATGCCTACATCAAAACACTTTTAACGTAAAAGCAGGATATTATAAACTACCGTTCTGGAATCAATTTCCTTAAGATCCGACAATGCGTCACTTGCGCCGTGCGCCGTCTATCAAATGTCGACGTTGATGCGGAAGAATATTACTAAAATATAAACTTCAGCAAATAGACTTTTGTATAAAATAATAATATTATTCCTGACTGCGGTTAAGGCCAAAGGAGGGTTATGTGTATGTATTTTCTATGAAGAAGACCTACCGCTTGTCCACGAAGTTTAGCTGCAAAGCGAAAGCGACGAGCCGATGACGCGGTAACTGAGGTCACAGTATAAAGAGAGATTAACAGCAGCATTCAGTCGCTAATCGTTACTTAAGATTGAGTTAAAACGAGATAGATTTATGTGAGCTAAACTTAAATAACGATTAAGCGACTCTGAGTGCGCCAAATAGACTATTATCCTTACTTTAGCTTAGTAATAAGATTTTATACTCCGTGGTAATTAATAAGTTAAGCTCATTCCGAGCTCCCTGCTCTGTGCTGAGGCGCCGTGAAGGTTCCTTGGTATAGCCTTAGGACTATGCAAGCAGACGGAGAGGAGTAGAGACGAGATGTCTTTTTGCCTGGCCACACGATGCGTTTCTGGTGTGTTGCGGTGCCACCAACGTGCCACACGGGCACTGCGTTGCCGCTCCGGGCTCCGGCAGAAAGTATGGTGTTGCACCGCAACCACCCCTCTCTCCACTTCGTGTCTCTGGTACCAAGTCGTTGCGCGTGCGGAGCGGCGCTGACATCGACGCATCGTGTGGCATGGTACAGTGATTTTTATGTAGGATGACGCAGCGGCACCGCTCAGGCGCGCCGCACCACCAACGCAACGCAGCATGTGGCTTTACTCACTCAGCATTTGTACTTTTAACTTATATAGGTACTTTGTGTACGGTTGAAATTGGTATACCTACTGATAACAATACACTAAGAACACACGTCGCTCATGGACATGCCAGGATTTACCATACGCCGCCGCCGCGCCGCTGTCGTTTATCATCATTATCATCATTGTCAACCGACCGGCGTCCACAGCTGGACATAAGTCTCTTGTAGGGACCACCTACACTGCGTTAGTTTTGAAGAGAAAATTGCCAAAAAACTAACTTGTAAAGTATAAAAATGTACTGTGTTAAAATAATACAAATCCATTGGGACGCTAAGTTCACATCGACGAAGCAGAGAGAATTTTTAATGTGATTAAAGCCCGGGGAATGTTGGTAAATGTGCTTTTTGCTTGCTAATATTATTGATTAAAAGGTTTGTTTCGCTACTAGCTTGGCAGATTTTCTTAACGGTAAAAGAAGCGAGTTTCGTGAGGTGGATGGCAGTCAGTTTCGTGATTCGGTTTAGATAGCTAATGCCGATTTCATGTTACAGTTAATGTTTAACAAGTCCGCTTTAGACTCAGCAAAAAAAAAAACCACGAAGGTTTAGATGAAGTGTGTCATTCCGTCTACTTATTAATACATACCTAATATAGTGTGCTTCTATAAATATTTTACATTGTTTATAGAAGCACATATTACGATACTAGCTGATGCCCGCGTGGATTTAGATTTTTAAAAATCCCGTGGGAACTCTTTGATTTCCCGGGATAAGTAGTAGCCTATGTCACTCTCCAGGTTTTTAACTATACCCATGCAAAATATCACGTTGCTCTGTTGCGACGTGATTGAAGGACAAATCAAGAAACCAATAAACCAACAAACAAACAAACACACTTTCACATTTATAATATTGGTACTGATTAAATTACGTTTAATTCAAAAATACAAAACTGCAATAGACAGACAGACAAACATATAATTAGAAGAAGATAAATAAGAATAGCCTCTAAGTGTATTATTACTATCTATACATGAAGAGAGAGGATTGTATTTTAAACATTTACACTCTCCTATCAAAGATAATCCCTCACGGATTGGGGTCTACCACTCTGCACAGCCAAGGTTAATCGCTTAATCCCCTTTCAACAATAAATAAGCTGGACGCTGTGGAAATTATACGGGTTTTGATAATATATCGAGTTTCATTGTAAGGAATATTACGATTAGCATACCGGTATACATTTTTCCAGCAACAAGTATAGGTATCTATGCTATATCAATGGGTGGCGAAGCTGAAGTGGCAACGGGCAGGGCACATAGTTCGAAAAACTTATAGACGTTGGGGTTCCAAGGTGCTGGAAAGGCGACCTCGCACCGGAAAGCGCAGTGTTGGAAGACCGACATCAGACCAAGGCAAAGCCAATTAGTTATTATGATTTTCCAATTTTTCTCTTCTGGGCATAGAACCCAAGGCCTTCCACTTTTAAAACCACGGTGCAGAGTGGTCGTCGAAAGTTAAAAATAGGTAGAATGTAATCAGAATTCAATTTAGAAAAGCCTGTTCCGACGGAGCATCTGAAAAGCGCTCCTAATTGAAAATATCTTTATCTCTTAATGCGGAAAAAGAAAGATTTGTTTCAGCACTCGATAGAAATAGCGTGTAAGAGCCATTAAGTTAATCGGCTTGCCCCCCTACCATGAGCGGGATATGAGGAAACAATGCTTTGAACGTTATACAATGCTTGATTAAGAGGCGTTTAAAATGTTACGATTTTTATAATATTCTTGTAACTTTCACTCTAGGTGTATCTGATGTAATGTGTTTGTGTCTGAGATACGGCTATGTACCTACTCTGTAACTGGATAACGTATGGTCCTAGAGCATGTAAAAAGGACTAGCATATGCCATTATCAGATAGGCAGAAGATTAACTGTAACAACATCTTGCAGCTTTTATCAAGAACCTAAGGACTTTAAAGTAAAACTAGCTAATTTTAGTTCCAAACTATTTTTTTTAAATGTATTGATCTGACATTGATTGCTTGTTATTATATTGCTTATTAATATTGTATCACAATATGTAGGTAAAGCACATGAATTAATTCATTTAAAACCTTGTGTGATATTAATAAATGAAAATAAGAATGAGAAAAGCGTCAATGTACATAAAAATTCACTTAACTTTCAATATAAAGATAGCACATTCTTGAAAGGACGAGCAAAAAGTACGAGAGAATAATCAATGCAAAGTCGGTCCCGCTCGATAAAGAGGCTACTTTGGACGGATAAATTAATATTATTTCAGACGTAAACGTTTTATGATAATCTCCCTTTACGGAAAGTTGAAATTCTTTGTTCGCATAAGTATGAGACGGAGAGGGATGGTAGGTACTTATCGATTTATAGAATTAGACTGTAAAGTAAATGATCTGATGATTATTATTTAATCTTTTGAAAATTGGTCTAGTCTAAATGTAATTAATCTTTGGTTAGAGGAAAACTCTACCGGAAAATAATTAATTTTCTAGACAGTTTTCTAGGTTTTGACTAAAGCGTATCTCTACTAATAAAACTACTTAATGGTGTTTTATGGCGGGGTTTCTTTGTGTTATTTCTTTTTAAAACACTTAGAAAAAGGAGCTCCGTTGACCTGGCCTCCATTGCATAGTGGGGGGTCTCTTCCCTCCCCCCACTTCAAATTTGCGATTTTGTAAAATCGCAAATTTGGATAACGAATTATTTAGTGAAATAATTAATTTATAAATGATATTTTAACAATCAGCACATTTGCAAAGTAAAACATAATATGTTAATAGAATATTTGTCAAATGTGTTTTTGTAAAATGATATGTTTGCGGAATACGACGTTTGTGATTTGATTAGATTTTGAAACGTTGTTGGTGTAATGTGGTGTGTGATCATTTGTTATAGGTTTTTTGTTAATCACAGTGAACCACCTACTACTAGTTATGTATTTGAGTCTCGAGGTGGGGTCGCTCGACAGGTACATAAAATAAATGATGAGATTAGTTCCTCCCTGTCGATTTGCTCTAACTCATTGACCTATCAGAGGTTATCGTACTGGGCATCACTTGACCTATCCCTGCAATGTGTACCTCCACGTATAAAATAAAATGCAATATGAATCCAATCAAACGTTATCGCCAGTGAATAAAACAGAGAAACAGAGGGAAAAATAACGGAAATGAATAAAGGCTCCGTTCGATTTATAGCTGAGTGGCTCGGGAGTAATGAAACTGAATAATGCATACCCCTGAATATTGCCCGTGGAAATAGGGGTGCTGATTCGCAGGTTATTGAAAAGTACTTAAATCGTGTATACTTATTTGTTTTTATTTGAAAATCCTCTTTATTTAAATCCATATCCATCCATAACTAATATTATAAATGTGAAAGTGTGTCTGTCTGTCTGTCTATCTGTATGTCTGTCTGTGTGCTAGCTTTTCACGGCCCAACAGATTAACCGATTTTGATGAAATTAGTGAAGATTTTTTATTTTATTAACTGAGTTTAATACTGAATTATGTTTACTTTAGTTTTTGTTTTCGGTCACTTTCTCTCTGATGTCATTATGTTGCTAGAATTTTAATTACGTTGATGAGATGTAAAATCTTAAGCTACCACATTAACGGTGAACCTGCGCACTGGGTGATCTATTTGGTAGTACGAAGTGAGGCGTGACTTCATCTTTGCGTATTGGTTCGTCAACCAAATTTTCCTTTGATGTGCAGTATGCAAGAAAAATCTTTATACGCAGGCACAATTCTTTAGCAGCGTCCTTTCCACTTTCGTCCAGAGCTCTTGTTATCTGAAACTAACTTCTAGCGAGTGCGTGTCTTTTAGTAGTACTTTATTAGGGAGAAGTACAATCTTTCCTTCTTTAAATCGACTAGGACTAGAGCAGTTCCGGGCCCACAAAGGACCAATGATTATGACGATGATTTGCTATTATTACCACGTACCTAATTATATATTGCAAAATGCAAACGGAAATACAAAAAAATAATCGTACTCGTATGTGCCAACCCTAGCCTCGAACCATAAGGGATCCCATACGATCACACAGCGATTAGATTTTCATGAAGCTTTGCTGATTTCGATGAGCTCTTCTGTACCAATAGAGGAATAATAAGTTATCTTCAATATACTACCGTAGGGATACTCGTAGATAGAAGATATAAATAAAATATAAGATATTCAAAATCCAACGGAGAATAATATGAGATAGTAGGTACTGAAATAATACTGTCGTTACGTTCAAAATGAATGTGAATCAAAAATCTAAGATCAATATCTATAATATAAATGCGAAAGTGTGTTTGTTTATTGGTTTATTGGTTGGTTGGCTTATTTATCTGTCCTTCAACCTTTAACCGTCACAAAGGTCACATATTGACGTGATTTTCGGTCGGTCACATATTGATGGTTATAGTCAAGGACCTGACGAGTGTACCTATATGCTACTTTTCATCCCAGAAAATCAAAGAGTTCCCACGGGATTTTTAAAAACTAAGTCTACGCGAAAAAACTCGCTAACATCAGCTAGTTGTGAAATAGCTATTAAACTATAAGAAAAAAATCGTCATCATCATCAGCAAATCGCCGGCTTCACTAGAACACAGCTTTTCTCTCAGAATGAGAAGGGTTTGGCCATAGTCCAGCACACTAGCCAAATGTGGATTGGCACACTTTACACACCTTTGAAAATTATAGCAACATCATAATATTATGCGAAAAGTAAATGCAGTAAATCTAAGTATCGCACATGTTTACCTGTATGGTTAAAATGAAGTTTATGTTTGCACAACTGTGCAGGTTTTCACGACACACTCGTATTTATAGTTCATACACGGTCTGTTTTCTCAGCTACATACCCTTTCGGCAAAAGGCAGACGCTTGTGTGAACTCTGGGGCAAAACCCAAGCAAGCTGGAAATGAAAATTATGTGTTAGGTTATTTATTTTTGAAATTGATTAGAATTTTTGGAAATGATATGTTAATTTATTGTTAGTGGGAGTAGCAGTAGTTTAATAAAACCGATATTTGACTCATTCGATGGCGCGGGATCTGTCGCAAGGAGGCTATCGTGATAGAATTTGTTTAAATACGAATGTTTTAATGGTTTTTATTCCAGGTTCCGTCCGACACTCAACGATTGTTACTGAATATATTATTTGGTGTTTGGATCGTGAACCGAGTAATTAGATGTTGCGATAGCAATCGTGCTCTAATTAATTAATCTGTTTTGCCATTGGCTATTTTTCGATTAAATCTCTCGATAACCGCTACGCGTTGCAATCTGTGTCCCTCCATGTTGGGAGGATATTTAAATTATGTGACAAAAATATTTCAATAATGAACTTGCTTTTTCTGAGAGACGCCTAACAGAAGTAACATAACTCAAGAACAATATTTTGTGTCCCAAATATTTCATAAAATTGACTTTTACGATGCACCCAGAGACGTAACAATTGGTAGATCATAACTCTTCCCGAATGTATCCTGCTTGCTGCTGTGCTAAGAATTTATTTCTAAAAGTGGTAACTAAGCCATTTTTATAGTATACTTATTTTATGTTTTATCTACCTACCTAACTGTGTAAATAAAATAAATGAACACAAATTCAAAATTTATCCATTCTGAACACTCTGAATTTACCTACTCTAGGGAAAATATGATAATTTATAAAAGTAATCAGTACAAATTGGCGTTATCGCTAAAAAGAAATACCTAGGTATATATTTTTCGCTACATTTCGCTTACAAAGGTATATGAAGTATTCAACCGTGTTTTTTTTAGAGTTCCGTACCTCAAAACGAAAAAAGGCACCCTTATAGGATCACTTCATTGTCTATCTCTTGTACTAATTACAATCATGCAATAAATGAATACCTATCTGTCCGTATGTCCATCTGTCTGTCTGTCGTGTCTGTCAAGAAAACCTATAGGGTACTTCCCGTTGACCTAGAGTCATGAAATTTGGCAGGTAGGTCTTATAGCACACATGAACCTATGTCACTCTCCAGGTCTTTAACTATACCTATGCAAAAATCACGTCGATTTGATTGATGGCGATGACTCAGGCGTCATCCTACATAGGAATTGCTGTACCACGCCACACAATGCGTTGCGATACGACATCATACAGCGACGCACCGCACACGGGGAGGGCTGGTGCGTTGCAACGCCATACTTTCTGCCGGAGCGGCAGCGTATTGCCAGTGTAGCATCCAATACTGAAATACACAGCGGTGCGGCGCCGCAACGCACTTGAAACGCATCGTGCGGCCAGTTGCCTAGTCTGACAAAGGCATCTTTTGTCATGTCTATCTGTATAATATCTTGTGCTTTTACAGACAGAACTTTAAAATACTTCTTCCCAAGTATAACCTTCGCCAACAAGATAGTTATACACGTTTCCTCGTTGCAGAATATTCAATTAATCCTCTGTAACGTCGCTTTGACGTTGAAGCTAATTTCCAACTTACTTTTTTCTCTTCAACAGCAATTTCTTAGAGGAGATTGCAGTTTTAAGTGTATATATTTTTGGAAAATACTTTAATGCCATTAGTTTTTTTTTTTTTTGTTATTCGCTGCTACAAAATTTAATATAGTTTACCTACTGTACTATCTTATAAAAATCCATGAAATTTGCTAATGTTGTAAATTTAATGTAAATTAACATTTTTTAAAGAAATCGCTACAATTCTCTATTGCCTAAGTAGCAAACGAGCAGGTGGGTCACCTGATGTTAAGTGATTACCGCTGCCCATGAGCATTTGCAGCACCAGAGAAACTGCCAATGCGTTGAATTTGTTGGTCCGCCCCTTGAATAACCCCATGTTGTAATTTAGTGGGAACACATGATATGCCTTATTAATTATTATGCCCATAAAAAGTGTCTATGATAATAACCTACATGCATGGTACCTAATCTCTTCTATAACTTCTGTAATTTAAAGCTTTCCCACCTAGATGAGATTCCCCTACCTTCCCGCCTTACTTACTGCTACCTAAAACTTGTAAAAAGAGCAAATAGACATAATAATAATATTAACGACATATTATTTTTGGTTTATTGCGCAAACAAAATAGGTAAATCAACAAAATCCAGTACCGAAGCACAGCTGTACAATAAAACCAGCTTCTCTAAAACAAACGCTATTAATCTAATCAATGCTAAGGCACGATACACACAGAGACGGCAAACTGCAGCGTCGTCGTAGCCCGCTATCAATTTCCTAATGCACGGCCACGAGCGGCGCTTGAATATGGATGCGGCACTCAGTGAATTCGGTCATTAGACTCCACTGTAGAACCTGCACTCGAGGTACAGTCTACAGACTATGTATTTAGGACTACATAGGGAATGTTAGTTCTATGCAGAGAGTTGTCACATGAGTCATGACCACAGAATACTAATAGCAACTATCTTCCAGGTACAGAAGGATCACTCCGCAAAGATAATAATTAATCATCAATGCAATAAGAGTAATTCTGCTCGCACAGCACTGCGACCTAAAGTTTAATAAACGACTCTCTTTCTATCGTGTAACTTATCTTTCTCCCTCCCACAAGAGATAAGATCGAATTACGCGACTGCCCTCGAAGGGGCACGCGATTCCAGGGATATTTTTTGGTAACATGATCAAGTTACCAAAAAATAAGTTACCCCTAGTAGTAAAGGTAGTGATGTCCCCCAAAATGGTTTCTACGCACAGAAATCTCTAAATAAGGTAATAGAATAGATTTATCTAAGTACTCTCCTTAATACTAGTGCGGTAATAGAATGGTCCATTTTGGTTATATTTATAGCTATGTCAGAGTGAACGCTGTCTCAAAAGAAAGTAGTGGTATTACTAAAATAAGCCTATCTCAATAAATAAAATTAGTGTTGCAATGTCTTACTTCTTTATACAAATGCTTGGTCGTTAGACTCTGGATTGCCTGGGAATCTGTATACCTATTAAATTGGTCAATTTGAGAAACAAAACAATTTTTCGTTCTGTAGTCATGTAATCTGCATTATAATAACTTGTTAGTATTTATTATGTACAGTACCCTCAATGTAATGGTAACATTATAATAATATAGACTTCATATTAAAGATCACGGTGGTTTACAGCGACGACAGGTGTAGGGAACTACAGCGTCCCAGTCTGTATCAATTACCTAATGCACAGTACGGCACATGAATATAAATGGGGCGGCGGGTGGTCACCAGAGTCTACAATCAGCACTCGGGCTATACATATCGCATTAGAAACCAAAGAAACTTTCAGTTCTCGTCACATAGTTATAGTCGATTTCAAGGGACTTGGAGTTCAGCCATAAAGTCGTTGTTTGGTAGGTACATATAAAACCAATTCATATATTCAATTAATTATAATTTTAAGTAATCTCTTGTGGCCTTCTGTTAAAACTAGATTTAGATTTAAATAATAATTATGTAATTACGCTGTTGATTACTTTCAAATAAACAAAATAAAAATAAAGAATATTCCTAAACCCACATGGCTTAGGTGTACAGTATCCTGCATCATCAAGGTTGAGAGTTGGGACTTAGAGTTCAATGATGAAATTGTGGCTTGGTATAGGTACCAATATTAATTTACTATCAAAACCTCCATAACTTAGAAGACCCTGCAGCATCAGGGTTAAGGCGTTGGACAAAAAAATACGACTATCTCGCGAACGAAACAATAGTTTAAATGAAAATTTTGTGAATTGGTCCAGAAATCTTGGAGAAATCTGTGTATATTTTTAAGGGTCTAAAGGAAGTTTAGGCCCACAGAACGGGTCTATGGCAATACTGAATACCCGAAAAGAATCATTATGTTATTTTTTTCTCAGGTTTGCAATTTTGCACAGACATGTTTGCGTGCCTGAGAGTTCTCAAGGGTGTGTGAAGTCTGCGAATTTTCACTTAAGGTAGAGTATTGGTCAAACTCAAACCATTCTGAGAGAAGACCCGTGCTCCGTAGTGAACCGAAGATGGGTTGATCATGATGATGATGATAACCAACATGAATTCTCCTTATTATCATCGAAACATTTTTGATTTACGTAATATTTATAAGTTTAAATTTTAAAAGAAGCTGTAAGTTTTGACCTTTAATGTGGCTTGTCTTGGTGGAGGCACTTCCGTGCCCGGTATACAGATAGGTATATTAGTGGAGTAGTCACTAAAAAAGTGACGAATGAAGCGGTTGGGTGAGAAAGGCTGTGTGCGGTGGCCCATCTTTGTAGGCCTGCGAGTATGTCCAATAGTGAACGCAAATACGCTGATGTTGATGATGAAATCGACTGCTGGGCTCCATTATATTTTTGGTGCAATACTACAATCCTTAACGGGAAACACATGAAGTGCTTAGCGACAACGAACGAGCGCTGTTTCTTTCCCGCAAGCCCTCTTAATTGCCGGCTCCAATCGGTTTGTTTTCTTTGAACTTTAATTTTTACTTCCCGTTTATTGCTTTTTTAATTAATTTAATTTAAGGCTTCGATCACACACACGTTTTAGAAATTATAATTTATAAATTGTATCTCGTCTGGTAGGAAGTTTCAGCCGTGGCTAGGTATCACCTTGCCGGTAAAGTTGTGCCGCCAAAAAAATCCCGGGATAAAAAGCAGTCTTTATTTATTTCGGGGAAGAATTCTGTATCTGTACAAAAAAGATTATGCCTGCGAATTCTTTTACGTGGAATTAGGTTTTTTTTTAAATGCCGTGGGAACTCTTTTATTTTTCGGGACATACTTAGGTATTATACCTAATATGTCCGTCCCCTACAAGCTATTTCTACACAAAACGTCAAAATCGGTTAAACCAGCTGATGGGTAGTGAAAAGACCAGCAGACAGACAGATAGACTTTTTCGCATTTATAAAATTAGTAGGTACCTAGCTAGGTATTAAATAAAGGTTAAACATTAGTATAATAACTGTTTATTCATATATCTTTAATATCATATCATTACACACACACTTCTCTCTGTCCGTACATTTAAAATGCATAGGAATTATGAAATAAGCTTGCCGTAAGTCCGTTTACCCGCTTTTCCTCTTGGCAATTAGTGTTTCAATATTTTACTTTTTAACTTGTAATTTTTTACGCCGCTTTTCGCTTTTGCAATTGCAATTTAGTTTATTTTAAAGTTTCGACTAGAATTAAAAATAATCCTCTTATCAAAATAGGTACCTATCTATTTTAAGTGGTCACACTTCATATTAAACCTTATCATAATAATGTACTTACATCTAAATTCCAATAATCCATACTAATATTATAAATGCAAAAGTGTGTCTGTCTGTTTATCTGTCTGTCTGTCTGTTAGCTTTTCACGGCCCATCTGTTCAACCGATTTTGACGATTTTTATTTGATAGCAAAAATCACGTTGGCCCAAATGTAAAAGGCTTTACTTTACTAATCATTATTGTTTAACTATTTAATTAATTAAATTAAGAAGTGCTATTTCAAATAAAAATCGTGTTTAATAAAGCTGTCTAACCAACATAGCGCTGCAAGTTGTATGTCACAATAATTTTTGTTCAGAATGACCCCTTACTAACTACGTAGAGGTGGTTGTTTTGAACATTTTACGCTATAAAATTTTCAAAGAAATATTAGGTCGGTACCTACAACTCCTAATAAATATTCAATTTAAAGTATTACCTACCTTCCGTTTGAAAAGTTAAATAACCACTCAGCAAAGCAAGTACCTAAGCTAAGCAATTTACGTTAAAGTTTAACGTAACAAAATTGCCTGCTATCTTTCTAGACACGGCTTGACCTACATAGCTAACCCGCTGGAGGACCGCCCCACAGATTTTCGATAGACGGACGGTGACTTCTAAAAGGCCTTTTTTTGTAAAGTTTTAAAAATATCTACAGTGCAAAAAGCTTTTAAAAGAATTGGGAATATTGGGTCTTTAAAACTCCAAGCTACCTCTTTTGTCTCTAAAGTATTTTTAAGAGTGCTTACCTACTTTAGACCTTCTAGTTTGTAGGTACTTCAATGTGCCTTTTGTTGGCCATTGGACTCAGGCGGCGCAAGGCCGTGGCGTATGGAACTTCCTTCAAGATAGTAGACGTCTTTAAAATCCGTAAAACCATAGTGCGAAGCCAAAACGAGTTAACTCGTAAGTGTATAATAGAAAAGTAAATTTTACTCGCCGACGCGCACTCTCCTAAATTAAAACGATAGTAAGTACTAAAAACTCTTAATTTAGACCCCCTATTGTTGTAGCCCACAATAATAATTGGTAGCTAGAGGGTCCATTCCTGAAAAGCTCCGCCATTGGCTTCCTTTTCGGTAAGAACAAAAGATAAAATACTGAGATACCTACATTGTTTTCCTACTTGTTGTTCTTGGGGATAATGACCGCGTCTAAGAATTTAAGAAAGGATGGGATGTATAATGAGTCTTGATATTTTTCGACCTCTATGGTACGGTGAGATTACTCCTTTTGAACAAGAGGTTCTAAATTTGATTTCAGATTGAAAAAGTTTGAAATATCTCTAAATTTTAAAGAAAAACATAATTTGGGAACTTCTTTATTGTGAGAATAATTGCAAACTTTAAAAAGGGTGGGACGACGAATTAGATTTCTGTTTATTACTAAAACATTAACACGTTATTAAGTAACTTATCGACCTAATAGACATAGATTAAATAATTTCGGTCGTAAGACCATAGATAATTTATCAGAGATTATAAGTAGATTTTTGGCTATTAGACTGCATCATCGCTTACCACTTGTCATTAAATAAAAAAAATCGGGCAGTAAAAATGAGAGTTGTATCAGATAACGAAAGCAATAACAAAACAAAACTCAAGAGGAAGCCTTTATCCTGTTTTCACTCTCCACATATGAAAAAGAAGCCACACTGAAATGAACGTTTCTAAACGAAAATTCCAGAGTGAGCTGATTTTTATAGAGGAAATTCCCAGTGTACAATATTGCATACTTCAGAGGCACAATTTTAATAAAGGATGTAGAGAACACAGACAGACACTTTTGGTTTCAAAAAGCGCTTAACGCTTTCGAAACTAAAAATAGAAAGACAAATAAAGCAGAACGCAATTTCGGGTTTAAGAGGTTTAAAATACGGATAGAGATAGAAACTTAACCGTTCCAGTTCATCGTTTCTGATACGAACCGAAGCTTCGAAGGCGCAGAATGCTCTTCCAGCGTCTATGTTTCCTACCACATATCTATCTCAAAGCAAGAGAGAATAGGGTTCTTCTAGATATAAGCGCAATCCTATCACGTTTTAACCTGAAAGATACGATTATTTGGGCACATCACACAGAAGTCAAGTTCACAATAACAACATACTTGCGATTCATTCAAAACCGGTAGTGAAAATATTAGACTTATTAAATTTTACGTTGCAAGTTTTTAGTAGTGCTTGAATTGCACATTATCTTAAATGTATAAAAGGAAAAGGTGACTGACTGACTGACTGATCTATCAACGCACAGCTCAAACTACTGGACGGATCGAGGTGAAATTTGGCATGCAGATATTTATTATGACGTAGGCATTCGCTAAGAAAGGATTTTTAAAAATTCAACCTCTAAGAGGGTGAAATAGGGGTTTGAAATTTGTGTAGGCCATGTGGACAAAGTCGCGAGCATAATCTAGTTGCACCATAACAAGAGTCGTCTTTACCCAAATGCAGATACATCCCTTCTTCTGTTACCTTCAGAACATCCGACGCGATGTGTTGTGTTGCGAACACATTCACCTTAATGTTTCACAACTAAACGAAAATGCTAAATGTGTTGTCTAAAAGTCATATGAATACGTTCCATCACATCTTCTAACATACACCCGTATTTTAGCGAAACTAAATGTTTCCGTATTTACGTGGGGAAATATCGCAGGCGTTTATTTTTCACTCTACAATATTTTAAATCCGCAAGGACTACGGTATTCCATAGCTTAGAAATCATATAGTTGGATACTTTAGTTGCTTACAAGATAAACGAACCGCAGAAACCTTTTCGGAAAACGCGTAAGCGATGCTATTTCCCATCGCTTTAGACCTACTGGAGAAAGGTTTCACTGCGTATCATGATTACATTGTCAATTCGGCTAGGTCGTATGGGCTGCGTATGGTGTGCTCGGTAGGAAAGGCATTCCGAACCAGTGGTAGATGCAGCTGACGATTCAAAAATACTTGTAAAAGTTAAATTGAATAAAAATATTTTTATTTAAGTCTTTATTTATTTATATAATACGGCCGTTATGCATTTCAGCGAGAAGCTACTTGTTTACCTTGTAGGTAAATTAAGGAAAACTAACGTAGGGTAAACCAGAGCTAAACAGATAAATTTTTGCTTGGTTAAACATTCTGAAACGAGCCGTAGTTAAACATGCAAACTCACTACATAGTTTGTAGTAGCTGTGCGCTGCAGTATTTAAGTTATTAGTCATTACAGAGATGTGGTGCATGGAGCCTTTCTACTGCAAAGCAAATACCCCGCTTCCTCGCGTATCCCGTTCTACGCTATAATCACAACTTTTCAATTATTTTCGTGATGTGAATTAGGGTCTATATCTACAGATGATCTTTACTCAAACTGCAATATTGCAGTTAGCCAAAGGCAAAATTATAGTTTGAGTACGATCTATTTGCCGTCATATATTATAATAATATGTCATAATTTTGATGCTGGCTTGCAGATCCTTATACAGAATTTTGTATAGACCTGGTGGCGACATTATATTAAATCCACCGTTGACCGTACGGTGCATGCATCAACGCACGCTTTTAGCTTTAAAACACCCCGTTTCGTCTTGCATCCATCGCTGATATTATGCGGGAAAAATTCGTTGTTTAACTGTATGACAGCTAAACAGCGTTTGTTCGTAGCGTAACGTGTATTTATAAAACACGGCTCGTGCGCTCCGCGGGTACGCAAACACAGCTCCCGCTGCAATCAGCCAGTATGCGATACGGCCTCTAACGACTACACTGATACTGATACAATGGAAGAGCCATGAACCTATCTCGATACTTCACCGTGCACAGAACAAACCTTACCGCAATGATAGGCAGGGGCACGGTCCGTTGACCACTAATATGCACGGCTGGACATAGGTCTCTTATAGAGATTTTCACACACCACGGTCTTGCGTCGCCTGAATCCAGCAGCTCCCTGCGACTCGTTTGATGTTGTCTGTCTACCTAGTGGGTGGTCTTCCAACTCTGCACTTTCCGGTGCAAGGTCGCCATTCTAGCACCTTGGGACTCTACTATCTATCGGGTTTTCGAATTATCTACAGAAGGCGGAAGCAGTAAATATTGTACATCGACTATTGGAAATAGGTTTAGGCTTCTTAGTGCGTTATCTCTGTCGCTCATACCTATGTGGCTTTTTGTCGGTCTCAACGACAGAGACAACGCTCAACAAACCATATTTTTTCTAAAGTCGATGTACAATATTTTCTGCCGAGTACTGTATGTGGCCTGCCCATTGCAATCTCAGCTTTACAACCCGTTGAGATGTATCGGTTACTCTGGTTTTCTTGTGGATCTCTTCATTTCTGATTTGATCACGTAGAGGAACTCCGAGCATAGCTCTCTCCATAGCCCACAATACTGCTATATGTATAGATTGATTAACATTGGAACTATGCTCTTGCCTTATCAAGTTTCTCTATAAAGCAGTACATTGCAAATTGTCCTGTGTCGAGCGTTTAGCGCGCCGCTTGCGTTTGTACTGGGAAGTGGGAAGCAGGAAAATGCATACATGTGGGATAATTCACGGATTTGATGACGAAAACTCACTTTTACACTGAAACTTCTTTATTTTTGTTACGAAAAAATTAAAACGTCTTACATCTTTCCAATCTGACAAGTGACAAAACTATTTTTGAGTTTGACAGTTCGAAACTTCATAATCAGTCTACGTTCTTATGACACTGACACTTGGTAATACCAACACAAAAAAAAGTATTATTTACTACTAATTTATCCCACACGGCTGTCCTGATCATTCATCTGCCCCAGATGAATCGTCTTCCGGCGAAATCCATGGTTTCATGAGATCAGCTGAGGTTGTTGTATTAATAGGGCCTTCGGTGTTACCAATCTTCTTCACGGCATAACGATCATTTGGATTGCATTTTACAACTTCATAGGGTCCCAAGTATTTAGGATATAATTTACTTCCTTGTGAAAACTGTGTTTTTCTTATGGCTACTAAATCTCCAATGTTATAGGTAATTGCTACTCTTCGCTTCTTATTATAATTTCTTATGTTCTCTTCTTGTACTTTCTGTATTGATTCTTTAGCCTTTCTCCTAAGCTCTTCTCTTTTTTCGTTAAAATTCTGTATATTTTCCTCTTCTATTAATTTCTGAATTTCATCATCTTTCTCTCGCATTTTTGTACCAAAAAGAAGTTCGAACGGTGTCATCTTTATGCTTCGTTGGTACGTTCCGTTTAAACAACGTTGCACTTTTGAAACACGTCGGTACCACTTGGTCGGGTCATCGGCACTCAGTTTGCTCAACATGGCAATGATAATCTGGTGGATACGCTCAACTTGACCATTCCCTCTTGGTTGTCCGGTGGTAATTGTATAGTGCGTTATATTTTCAGTTTTACAATACTCCTGGAAGTCGTTTGCAGTAAAAGCAGCATTTCTATCAGTAATAATTCTTTCAGGTGCTCCAAAAGTCTGTTGTTGTAGTCTTAGTTTCTCTAATGTTTCTTCAGTGGTTAAAGTCTTAACAGGGTAAATCCATGTAAATTTCGTATAAGCATCCACGACAGTAAGGATGTATTTGTAATTCTTGTGAGTGGAAGTCATTGGTCCTAGATGGTCCACATGGTAAGTCGATAATGGGACATTACCTTTATCTATCGGGTGTAGGAAACCTTCTTTTTTGCCTCTTTTATGTGATATGAGAATGCATTCAATACAATTGTTTATAACTTTTCTTATTTTCTCAGTTAAATTTTCAATGAAATATTCTCTATTAATTAGTTCTTCAGTCTTTAAGATTCCAAAATGCCCTTTTTCGTGATTTTTTCTGATTATCTCATTCTGCATATTCTTAGGTACAACAATTAACTTACTTCCATCTTTCTTCTTGTATAGTATTTCGTTCTGTATAATATAGTCTTGGTAATTTTCTGTTTCTAAAATTTTCTTAATCAGTCTTAGATAGTCATCTTCATTCTGTGCTTTCTTTATCCGAGCTGTTATTTCAGTAATCATCATACAGATAGGGTGTCTACTCAGTGCATCGGCATGTCTCATTCGTATTCCTGGTCTGTGTTCAATTTTGTAGTCATATTCTTCTAGCAGCAGGGCCCAACGAGCGACTCTCGGAGGTAAGTCCTTCTTTTGTAGTGTCATAGTCAGAGCAGAGCAATCTGTTATTATCTTAAAATGTATCCCCAGAAGGTAGACTCGGAACTTCTTTATAGCAGCAACAATAGCTAAAATTTCTAAGTAATAGCTATGGTATTTCTTTTCAGCTGGAGTCGTCTTTTTACTCATATAGTGCACGGGGTGAAACTGATTGTCTTTAGGGCTTCTCTGTAAAAGAACAGCTCCATACCCATCCGCGCTTGCGTCGGTGTGTAATTCTGTTTCTAAATCTGGATTGAATATTCGGAGAACTGGTGAACTACACAATATTTGTTTCAATTCTATAAAAGCTTTCTCACATCTATCATCAAAATCGAATACAGCATCTTTCTTTAATAAATCCGTCATCGGTTTCGCAATCTGCGAATAGTTTCTTATAAATTTTCTGAAATACCCTGTCAGTCCAAGGAATGACTGAACAGTTTTTACGTTATTTGGCTTCTTGAAATTCGCAACAGCTTTAATCTTTTCTTGAGACGGTCGTACTTCGTTGTCACAAATAATGTAACCAAGATATTGGATTTCCTTCTTTAAAAAATGACATTTTTTCCAGTTAAACTCTAGACCGAATTCCTCGCTTCTTTTAAGTACTTTCTCTAGTTTACTTATTCCTTCTTCTTCTGTTATTGATGGTATGATTAAATCATCGAGATACACCAGCAAAGTCCCATCGGTAATTAAATCGCTAAAAATATCGTTAATGAATCTTTGAAATACAGATGGCGCTGTACACAATCCGAAAGGCATTCTTTGAAATTCGTATTGACCTTGGGGTGTTACAAATGAGGTGTACTTCTGACTGTCTTTGTGTACTTTCACGTGTAAAAAGCCATTCTTAAGATCAAGGGACGTGAACATCTTTGCCTCCTTCAACTTGTCTATCTGGTCTTCTATTATAGGTAGGGGAAATCTTTCTTTAATTACTTTCTTATTTAATCGTCGATAGTCTATACACATTCTACGTGACCCATCTTTCTTATTAGCCAGAACTACAGGACAGGCGAAATCAGATTTGCTAGGTTTGATTATTTCTTTGTCTAGCCATTCTTTTACTTGTGTATTCACAGCATTCATTTCTAAGGGTGACAGACGTCGAGGATTCTGAAAAACGGGATCTTCATCGGTAAGTATAATTTTCAATTCAACATTACTTTCTTTCTTCTTTTCATCAGGCTTGTACTCTTTACACATCTTACGAATCTTTCCTGCGTATTTAGAATCTTCTATATCATAATCTTGTTCATTGTCCTTTTCTTCCATTAGAAGTGTAAGATACATAATCTTTTCTAGGTAGATACCTTCGGGAGTAAAACTCACTTCAAATTCTTTTAGGATAGGATTTCCAATTAGTATAGTTACAGGTATCTCGTTATCTTTTACAATATGAAATTTGATGTCTGTATAGTAATTATCAATTTGTACATTGGCTGTAAACATTCCTTCAGTATAAACTTCTTTTTCCGCTATTCCTGTAATACACGTTGAACCTGTTTTATAATCTGCAATTCCTTCTTTTATCTTTTCAAATTCTGATTTCGTTATGAGGTTAATATCACTTCCGGTGTCTATTAGAGTTACAAAGTCCTTTCCATTAATCTTTATCTTTTTGTAGGGTACTTTTTCTTCTTCATTTTTATTCAGAATGTTCAGCGTCTTCTTAGGTTTATTTGTACATTCAGTTGATTTGTGACCAAATTCGTTGCATTTAAAACATTTTATTCCTTTTGGACAGGCGGGTGATTGATGATCCAGGTCACCACAGTTGTAACATCTTTTTACATGAGTCATCTTACGGGTTGAATGATGTCCAGATGTTTGGCCAGACTGTATCGATCTGTTAGGCAACTTCTTTTTAAAATCACTGTAGATTTCTAACTTCTTGCGAAAATCCTTTATGTCTGTAGCACCATATAAAATGACTTTATTGGTCTCTAAATCACGGATGCCATCAATGACATATTCGATCAGTGCAGCGTCTTCAACCTTGCCATGAAGTGCCAATTCTTTCATAGACAGGAAATACTGTTGGTAAGTTTCGTCGTTCTTCATCTTACGTGATGCAAGTTTCTTGTGTATGATTGCACTATTAATCTTAGGGCCAAATTCTTCTTTTAGTGCCTTTTTTAGACTCGCATAGTCTTTAACTCTTCCTAACGATCGCAAAAATAGTTTAGCAGTTCCATCTAAAAGTCGCTTTGCGTATATCAGTTTCTCGACTTTTGTCCATTTCATAATATTAGCAGTATCTTCAAATTCGTCAATAAAAGTCTCAATAGGATAAGTGTCATCTCCGGTAAAAATGTTCATCGACTTCTCTAAATCCTTAAATGAAATCTGTACATCTAACTCTTGCTCTTCATCTTCACGTTCCTTTTCATCTTTGTTTGGCGACATCTGGTCTGTCAAACTGGTATTAGTCTTTAAATTCTTACGTCTCTTAGTCGTCGTACAAAATGATGGCTTATTTGGACTCATAGTCTTTAAGTCTTCAAAAAAAAATCTTCATATCCAAAAGCTACCATTTTAGTACATTTTTTCTTCAGCTGGCAACATTTTTTAGCATAAACAATCGGGACACGATCTCAAAACAATCCGATGTGTGCCTACGTTCAGTCGAGTCTTTGCAACATCCGGTCGGTAAAGCAGGTCTCAAAGGCGTAAAATGGCGACGCACCGGTACTAACTTTCCATCGAATGACTTGCGATAAAACTTCTTTTTAGAATCTTCAGTCTTCGTTTCGCCTCAAATTTTTGGGTTATCCCGGACGAGCCCCCAAAAGTTGTGGGATAATTCACGGATTTGAAGACGAAAACTCACTTTTACACTGAAACTTCTTTATTTTTGTTACGAAAAAATTAAAACGTCTTACATCTTTCCAATCTGACAAGTGACAAAACTATTTTTGAGTTTGACAGTTCGAAACTTCATAATCAGTCTACGTTCTTATGACACTGACACTTGGTAATACCAACACAAAAAAAAGTATTATTTACTACTAATTTATCCCACATACATATCCCGGGACCGGTTTCAAGATGACAACAAATAGGTTTTCATCTAGAACTTATTGGATTGAATAGAGTCAATATACAACGAATATAGTAGTTCTTCGAGGACAGTGTGGCCTAGTTACCTTCGAGGAGCGCATATTGATTGTGCTGATTAAAATAACGTTGGATGGGTGACAGACTTTGTAAGTCCTTTGGCCTATAGGTGTGTTTTTTCTCCGAACACGTTAAACTTCTGGTCCAGTTATCATCACTAACATAATAATCGTAAAACCTAAAAACCGAAATTGTACCTAATCTTAGGTCCAACGCAAACAGACGGTGTGAAGTGGAGTCGAGTCTTTATGATAACTTTCTAAACGCAGCTTTATTGTTTTTAGATATAGTTTTGACGTGGTTTTACCGTGGAAATCGGTATGCTAAAACAAAACATGGAGAAGGTGCACCACGCTCGGGCGGATGGGCTAAACACGTGAGTAAAACCTGTGCGAGTTACCAGTGGCAGTAACCCTGTATATCAATATGTAAGTATGTATTACGTACTAATTGATAGGAAATCTAAATCGCTAAGGGCTATTTTGCTATAAAATAAATAAAAAGTATTTAAATGAAATGGAAACAGTACTAGTCGTAAAGTGGCTAACCAATTCGCTACACATTGGAGTGCAGAACTAACATTAAAACTCCAACAGTCCCCAACAATTTGCTCGATCGCAAGCACATTCTGAAAACATTTACTTGCAATCTGATTTGAACTGCGCAATTTAATTACACTTTACCATTGAGAGTAGATCATAGAGTATTTTTGTGTGTTGTTTCGGATTGACTATGCTGCGTAGGCCCTACTGGCCGCTACAGCGTCACCGGGGGGTTGGCAACCTAATACACTAAGTAGGTGTGAAAAATGCGCCCCCACTTAATCATCATCTCAACCCATCGCCGGCCCACTAGCGAGGTCTCCTCTAAGAATGAGAAGAATTTAGGTAGTAATGAAACCGAGTATACCAATAATAATAGTTTTCGTTTTAGTGGGCATAATAATATTAAGTACTTAGGTATATGAATTTTCTTATGACCTAATTATTATTACTAGACTGAAGAATGACGTTTATACAGCTTTACATTGTTGAAAATTCGTCAGTTAATTTGGTGATTGGAAAAATCAGGCATCACTCTTATAACAGTATTATAAGAATTGATCGTATGATACAGATAGTGATATTTTTGATAGAGTAAAAGCAGTACGACTTATAATTTTGCTGTAGGTACACTAGTCACGTAAAACCAATTTTGCGGGATATTTCTGCTCTAGTAAATGACAACTCTTTGCACTGCACTGCATAATATCTGTTGGAATAACTTCAAGTTAATTAAATACCTACCAAACCCCAAAGCTACAAAGCTTTTATAAAATAAAGCAGAGTAAGTAGTACCTAACAGTAAACTTTACATTTATTCTTCAACAACAATTGAAAACAATCCTCTCTGAAAATATTTATCTACAGACTTGAAAAAAGATTTCAACTCTGCCAGTTTAAACAAATAGTAGCGTTAAAATAATTTGCACTTACTATTTTGTTAATAAATGTGCGATTTTAATACGCGACAGGTCGAGATGGCAATCGGGGTATGAGGCGGGGGACGCCCCGCACACCCGCACCGGGTTAACGCGAGCGGTTTGCGGGTGTGCGAGGCCTCCCCACCCCGATTGCCATCTCGACCTGTCGTGTACTAAAATCGCTAGCAAGTGTAACGAAACGGACGTTTCACTGAACACATTTACGCACATATTTGGTGAACGCTACGCGCAGTAGGTAACGTAGGTACTACGATCTTTTCCAATATAATCATTTATTCGACACTTTGCTATCATGCGTCCTATTTGAGGGACGTGTGGCCTAGTTGAGACAACGCATATCAATCGATTGCTATTGTTAAGCAACGTTGACCCAAGTCGGTTACTGGATGGGTGACCGACTTTGGACCTTGACCTTTGGACCGAATTTGGCCTTTTCGCTTCCTCCTCTGCCTCGGAGAGCACGTTAAGCCGTCGGTCCCGTTAACCTTGCACCATAATGTTGGTCTCTTAGTCGAGTTGTATGCGGAAGGATCTGGGAACCCACCGCATTATTATCCCAAGAAAACTCCTACCATTATAGGATTAATGGAAAGGGGTCATGACCCCCAGCAATGAGGAATACGACTATAAAGAAGTCTTATGGGTTTCAGGATTCATCGTTCGGGAAGTCTGTCCAAAGGATCTTCAGGCAGTAACGCACGTCTACTAACTTACTAACACAAAGTGAAGCGCAAAACTAACACAAATTTTCCGCACTTGCAAACAATTCGCTCTAACGCAAATACTCTCTGATAGCATTTGCTCGCAATCAGTTTAAAGCACCGCTGGTACGTGTATTGCAGTTCATTGCAAACGGTACAGGAATTTATAGCCAGCAATATAAGGTAAATTAATATGAATGTCATGATTGCATAATAGATGCAATCACGAATTCATATTACCCCAAGTTTTTTACATTTCTGAGTTGATTTTCCTCTGCTCAACCTTTAAGTATATATTATTATTTTTTGCAAATTTTTATTCACAATAAATAGGTATGTTGCATTAACTTTGAAGATACAGAATTTTCACTTTCATTCGAAAATTCACATTATAAATATTATTTACTAAGAAGGTAGATGATGCCCGCGATTTCGTCCGCGTGGATTTAGATTTTTTTACATCCCAAGGGAACTCTTTGATTTTCCGGAATGCAATTTTCGTCAAAATCGGTTGAACGGATGGACCGTGAAAAGCTAGCAGACAGACAGACGGACGGACGGACGGTATTTGAACTAAACCTTAATTTCAACTAACAATTAACAATCGGGGGCTCGAGCTCTTTTTGAGCAAATTTCGAAAAGGGTTATCGAGTCAACCGAGGACCCGAGAGCTGGCAAATAGCTACCTTGGACAAAGAATTAGTTTGGCCATCTAAAGGGGTAATCTTGGGTATAATGCCTCGCTGCGGTGGTCTCGATGAGGTTTTAGATTTAATTTAATTTATTTTAGTTTTAATTTAATACTTTTTTTACTTTTAATTTAGATTTAAGTTTATTTAATAGAATTGTCTGTTCTTATTCTTTTCTTATTATACATCCATACTAATAGGTATTATAAATGCGAAAGTGTGTCTGTCTGTCTGTCTGCTAGCTTTTCACGGCTCAACCGTTCAACCGATTTTGACAGAGATAGCATGCATCCCGGGGAATTACATAGGCTACTTTTATCTTTTACTTTTTATCCCGGAAAATTAAAGAGTTCCCACGCGATTTTTAAAAACTTAATTCCACGCGGACGAAGTTGCGGGCATCAGCTAGTTCCAAATAAAATGTACTGTTATATTATTGACTTATAAAGCTTAACTAATAAATAAATCATAATATTATCATTGAATTATAATGTACTTACCTCAATGAATATTATTGAGAAAATAAATCTATTCGTAAAAGGCAAACCAAATTTAATTGAGAATTTATTCATTGGAAAGCAACCGTACGACCGCATGTATTATTCACGCTCACTTAGACTGCACAACACCCAATACATTGACTTCACAAAGGTTTATCTTTTACGGTCCTCTCCCGCCTCGCCGTTCCCGTGACTTCGTCCGCGTGGACTACACAAATTTCAACCCCCTATTTTACCCGTTTAGAGATTGAATTTTCAGAAATTCTTTCTTAACGAATGTTTACGTCATAATAGTGCATGCTAAAGAGGAAGTGGCCATAGTAAATTTGACCCTTAGGAACTATGTATATGGAGTTAACAGTATATAATACAGCAATTAATTGATAAAAATATGGATTTAAAAAAAGAGACGGTTTCAGTGTTACAAATTATTTTTATTCTTTATTTTCCATAGGATCGATTTTCAAATTGGACAAACGCATCGTATAGTAAGGTTTTTTCCGTTTGATAAATGTTTTTAAATACATAGGTACCTATATCATACATAAGTATTAAAAATTGAACAAATATTAGTTACATCATTTTTCACAATAAGAATATTCATTTATTTGTTTGTAATCGACAAACTCTGAAACTACGGAAACGATATAATAATATTTTTTTCACCAATATAAATTTTATCCATAAGTAACCATTGGCTATATATTTTATGTATCTATATTTACCCGAATAATGATTATAATTATATTTACGATTTCCAAAAATATGAAACGTAATAAGTATATTTATTTTATAAATCACAATATGAATCGATGAGTAAACCTTATTACAGTATTTTCAGAGCGTTCGTCAACCCAGAACGTAAGTAAATTCAATTGGAAATATATTCAATAGAAAGGGCACCCGGCAATTGAATTTCTTATTCACGCTTGCATTGGCAATACATTTATGAGAGTAATTTTGCCTGCTGTTTATCCATACTATATTATTATTCATACTAATATAATAAATGCGAAAATGAGACTGTTCGTCTGCCTTATTGCCTGTCTGTTATCTTTTGATTTTAGTGAAGTACCTACAGCTTACATTCCGGAAACGGAAATAGTTACTTCACTTTTTATACCGAAAAATCCATGAGTTCCTACGGGATTCTTAAAATACCTAAATCTACGCGGACAAAGTTGCGGACATAATCTAGTTTATAATAATAATAATCTAAATATATAAAACGAAAAGCTGACTGACTGATCTATCAACGCACAGCTCGAACTACTGGACGGATCGGGCTGAAATTTGGCATGCAGAAAGCTATTGCGACGCGACGTAGACATTCGCTAAGAAAGGATTTTTCAAAATTCAACCCCCAAGGGGGTGAAATAAGGGTGTGAAACTTGTATAGTCCACGCCGACGAAGTCGCGAGCATAAGCTAGTTGAAAAATAAAACATTAAAACGAACTATTAAATAAATAAGACACATATAAAGCTAGTAGGTATTTGATGTATTTTAATCAAATTGAACGATAGTCCAATTGTCTTTTTGAAATGTATAGAATCTTTGAAAATACGGGTACAAACTCCACGCTATCAAAGAGAAAATAAAATCAATTGGAAATGTATGCATTGGGAAAGGAAACGTGCATTCGAATACATTTGTTCGCGCTTATTTGTATCGGGTACAAAACAATAGGTCGATTACTGCGATTTTTGTTTTATTTATTTGTAACTGAAGTAGGTATTATTTCAAGTAATATTAGTATTCTTATAAATGGGAAAGTGGATTTGTTTGTTAGTTCATCCTTCAATCTTATCGCAACGGGGCAATGGATTGACGTGATTTTTTCATGGGTATAGTTAAAGACCTGGAGAGTGACAGAGGCTACCTTCTATCTCGGATAATTCAAGAGTTCCCACGCGATTTTAAAAATTTAAACGCGCGTGGACGAAGTCATTGGCATCGAGTCGCAGTGGTTTGTGCGTTAAAATGTCTGATTAGGCGTCAAATTATTTATTAAAAACATGTAACACCTTCACAACGTTACATAGTATAGGTACCTATAAATAAATATCAATATGGTAAAGTAGTTACAAAGTTACATAGAAAAATAATTGTATTCGAAACGAAATATTTCAACTAATATTAACAAGATTCCATACAAAATAGATGACATAGCATAAATACTCACCGGCAAGCTGCAGACGTCATTTGCACGAACTAACAATGCATAAACGTCAGACAGCTTGCTTACCTCATCGTTCCGGCTCCATGCACGGGTTCAGTCGAGCGTTGGCTGGGATAAGCAGTTTTGTGTTAAGCCGATTTTGCACTTCTGATCTGTTGAATAATCTTATATAAGTACTAATGGAGCTTACGAAATGTGTTGAAAAGGTTGCTTCGCATTCCATATATAGTTACATAGATATCACCAGCCTTGCCTTCCATACCTGTCATATACCCTTTCCAAGTTATCCCGCTTCCATCCACAGGCCACAGTATCATCACTTACCACCAGGTGAGATCGCAGTCAAGGGCTAACTTGTAACAGAATTTAAAAAAGCCGGTATAAGTTCATCCACTCCTGGATTCAGACCTATCCGGGAGCGAGCTAACACATATTGCTTTCTACCTTTATTATTAAGCCCGTCACCATCTTCTGGTCATTGAAAAGAGCAACGGCTGAGTTTCTTGTTGATTCTTCTCGGTAGGAAAGGCATTCCGAACCAGTAGAAGATGCATTTGAAGATTCAAACAATTTTTTTTTAATTTACAGACGAGCGCTTGGCTGCAATTAGACGGTGGCAAGTGATTCTGCATCGCTCCTCATCATAATGAGCTTCTACAGTAACTTGATATTAAAATTGGAAGGGAAAATTGATGCTGGAAGGGCGTTCCAAATTATAGCGGTTCGAATCAGAAATGAGGAGGCAAAACGCTTCGTACGTATCCGTGGATACGTGCTTCTAAAAATTTCTTCAATATTTTTTTTTTTCTCTTTTTATTGCAATTCATTGGGCTGGAAGTCATTTTATGCTTATCGAAGCGGCCTTTACAATCAGAACACGCCCAACGTTTCTGCGACAGACATGGTCTGCTAACTACCACATCAACTCTTTAATTTTATGGGCTTTCTTAATCATTGTTGTTTGAAGAAATACAATAAAGCTTTTTAACTTAAAATTGATAAAAAACAAAAGTTTCGATACTTTAAGTACCTATCGAATAAACGGCTCAGAATCTAATTAAGGCTGGGCTAAAAGCGGATTAATTTGAATAAACCTTCGGTATCTGATTAAATCTGAACAAGTGAGATCAATTTCCTTTTTTAACAATTTACCTTTATGTAATTACTAGCTGATGCCCACGACTTGGTTTGCGTAGGTTTTGGTTTTTTAAAAATATTGTGGGAACTCTTTGATTATCCGAGATAAAAAATAGCCTATGTCACTCTCCAGGTCTTTAACTATACCCGTGCAAAAAGCACGCCAATCCGTTGCTCTATATTGCGACATGATTGAAGGACAAACAAACAAACCAATAAAGTCACAAACCGCCCCACACACCTGCACGTCACCCGCGCTTGCCCGCACCGGGTTAGTGCGGGAGCTGTGCGGGTGAAGGGGCGTTCCCGAATGCTATCTCGACCTGTCGCATACTATAGATATTAGGTAGTCGACCCGCCCTGGCTTTGCCGGGTGCAAAGCCAGGGCGGGTCGACTAGTACATTTTTGAAATCGTTGAAACGAACTGTCTACAAGAGATTTATTACTTGCAATCTAACATCGGTTACATTGAAACAGTAGTCAAAAATCTGACCTCTTCCCAAAGCCATTCTGCAGATATGTGCGCAGTAAAATGGGTATTATCTGGAGCGTGGAAGATTTATCGTGATGTACCGCACTAGCGAATTGAGTTTTAGTTACGGTTCATAGTTTTAGATTTTTACAATGTGATTTTATTGTAAGGTTTTTAAAGCCAATGGAATTTTTTGGCTGCCTGAACAGTTACGGGTACCACTACGAAACTCCTGCAGGACCAATATAATTTCTTTCGAAATTGCTTCATGATATTATTTTGAGGATAGGTAAATAAATTCTTAACCAAAGTAAGCGTTGATATTATAATGACGCCATTAACCACTTGTTTAAAAATACTATTAATTAATCTTACTATACAGGATGTAACCAGAACGCTAGCAAAAACTTAGCGTTATACTAGATAAACACAATCCAGTACCAATAACCATTTGTCTCATTTTGTAGTTTTAATGATTTAGTATTTTTCAAACCCGCAATGTATAGCGTGCAAAACTCGGGTCAATGCCCTGCCTACGACGTGGCATTGACTCCGAGTGGCCTACTTACGCAACGTTCGTTGACCTCTAGCTTCAGTCAGATATTTTATTTGGATATCGTAAACTTTTACAACATTATAGAATTTTTTTATATTTTTTCCCCCGTTTTTTGTGGTATCATATCAGTAATCATCAGTACTATCACTTGTCTTTGTTTTTGCCAGCGTTCTGGTGCCAGGGTGTACCCTGTATTTGTAAAGAAACTACAAACTAAACTCATTGATAGCTAACCACTAAGCTGTAACCTTTTCAGTAGCTCAGTAGTGGATCGGCGATGATTTGAGATGATAAGAAACTACGCAAGCAGAAACTTATCATATTCTAGTCCGAACTCCGACCTTTAACGGTCCAGCTGTTGACGTTAAGTGTTAATTACCTTGTATGTGGGAAGAGGCAGTATAAAGCTCGTTACAAGAGCTAATACGGAGGGAATGGTCCATCCGTGGTCACAGTAAATTATCCCAAGCTGCGAATCTGTCAGTAGTGCTTCTTAGATCTTGTAAACTTGGTAAGTACATTGTTCACGCTTTTATGGACTTTACTAGAAAGAATATGATGCTCGTGACTTCGTTCGCACTCCGCATGGATTATTTTTAAAATACCGTGGAAACTCTGATTCTCAGTAGGTCTATGGCAGTGGGCAAGGGTGGGAAGCGGGTGGATAAGAAAAACGGATGACCATGTTTGGTGGCGCACTCTTAAAAAGCATATGTCCAGCAGTTGTCGTATTCATGCTGATAGATGGATGGAATATAATATGCGACAGTGGCCATTACCGCCATAGATATTATACAGGGTGTAACCAGAAAAAACCAGGGTGTAGCAAAAACTTAGCGTTATTGTAATACTACATAAACACAATCCAATACCAATAACCATTTGCCTCATTTTGTAGTTTTAGTGATTTAGTATTTTTTAAACCCACAATGTATAGCGTGAAAAACTCGGGTCAATGCCCTCCCTACGACGCGGTATTGAATCCTAGTGGCCTACTTACGCAACGTACGTTGACCTCTAGCGTCAGTCAGATGTTTTATTTTCGATATATCGTAAACTTGTACAAAATAATAGGGTTTTTTTTCACGTTATATTTCGTAGGATCATATCAGTAATCATCAATATTATCACCTGTCTTCGTTTTTGCGAGCGTTCTGGTTACACCCTGTATTATTATATCGTAATGTATCACTCTTGGTGCTCTAGACGTTAAAAGGGTCTGCTTGATGGATGATCGATAAGGCCATTCATCATCATAATCCCTCCCACAAATATATTAGTTGAGATAAGTGTACGACCTAAATGTATCTATTCAGAAAATATTAAAATTATGAAAGCTTTATTGAAATTCACAAGTTTTTGTAACCGCAAAGACCAGGGTCTCACCTCAATAATAATAAAAAGGCAAATAATGGAGCGGTAGCGGTGATAGCCTATTGGTTAAGACGTACGTACGCCTTCTTTTCGGGAGGTCAGGGGGTTCTATCCTGGGCACGTACCACTAATTTTTCGGACTTATGTGCGTTTTTAAAATCAATTAAGCATCACTTGCTTTAACGGTGAAGGAAAACATCGTGAGGAAACCTGCATGCCTGAAAGTTCTTCATATTATGTTCTAAAAAGTGTGTGAAGTCTGCCAATCCGTATTGGGCCAACGTGGCATACCATGGCCTAAACCCTTCTCACTCTGAGAGGAGACCTGTACTCAGTAATGGGCCGGTAATGGGTTAATCATGATGATGATGAAATAATGTCTTTTCCGTCAGTCTTTTCATTCATCTTTTGGAGATATCAAGCTTAGGAAACATTGTTTATTCAAAGAAAGAAAGTCAGTCAGTAAAAGAAATAGCCCATTTTACTATTGTATCAACAGTGAAATGAATTATTACATGTTTTTCGATAGAAACGGTAAACTTTCATATTATATAATAGCCCTTAACAAAAGAACTGTAAATGAAAAGAACTGTGTATTTGAGGCAACAGAAAAAATCTCAAGTTTATCAAATCGGAAACCAAACCCGGGAAATATTAGTCCAGGGACAAAAGCGAAATTTTGCGAGCGGGTAAAGGTAAGCGGAGTTCCGCTCGAATTTGTCGTATGAAAATGCTCACCCAGTTTCCGATTTTCCGTCACATTGGTCCCTGACCTGGCTTAGATCTATTGAGTGTCCTGTGACGCAGTTCAAACGAGAGACATAAAGGAGGTGGCCCACATTAGCAAGGACATTATTCCCACTTATGGTTTTTTAATGAAAATATTACAACAAAACTAAACTAACTAGCCTTATCTAATTATTACTATACAAATCATGCCCGCGTGGAGTGGTGCCAAGAATACTAACTGCATTTCCGCGCTGGACAACCAGGCTGATTCGTTGCGCAAAAAATGAGCCAACCCTTCTGTCACTAGATGAGGCTATTAATCGCGGCGAAATGTCTCGTAATTTTATTTTAGCACTAAGACTCCATTTAGATATCTAATTACTTAGATATTTGTAATATTTTCAATGTCTCTACAAGTTCTGATTTATTCTTTACAGGCTGATTTATAGCGTGATACTTCCTAGGTAGGTATATCGAATGAATCCTATTGTAAACTGACAAAATCATTTTGCAAGATGTTCGAAATCTGTATTTATCTATAAAAGAGCAATAAATGCATTTCATGACGATATAAAATATCCACGATATCAATAAACTAAGGCTGACGTCTATAGAGCTTATTTTGACTTTCCTCAGACTTGACTTAGCGTTAAAACGAGGCAGGCTTTGGTATAAAGGTCAATAAATAAAGTCTTAAGCCATGTCTAAGTAAATCAATGTAAGTACGCTGTCTAGATTACTTTGCCAGTGCCTAGACTTACACTTACACATTTTTAAGTACCTTCCTATGTAAAGCGTTTTTTCTAATTCTGATACAAGTTAGCCCTTGACTGCAACCTCAACTGGTAGTATGTGATGATGCAGTCTAAGATGGCACCGAGCTAACCTGGAAGAGGTATGTCAGTTTTTATTAAACCCATACCTACACACGCCCTTGGTTTCTACACGGTATCGTACCGGAACGCTAATTCGTTTGGCGGCACGGCTTTGCCGGTAGGGTGGTAACTAGCCACGGCCGAAGCCTACCAGACCAGAGCAGTGAAAATTTAAAAATTATAAAATTCCAAATTTCCCCTGCTGGGAATCGAGTTCGGTCCTTGCACTAATTATTAGTCCACGTCGCTCACCACTGTGCTAGGGAAATCGTCAAAAAGGGAGGGAGTTTTTCACAAATTGTTAGCTAGGAAGCTAAAAAAGATCACTTGAAAAACCGTAACACTCACAAAAAGCTCGGAACAAACATTGAGCACATCTGCTACGCGGACGGTGATAATTTACGAGTCGAATTTCGGTCGGACTGCGATTTGCAAGTTACTGCCAGTACGCTATTTTTAGAACGAGTTAAAAGCGAAATAATAGAGTTGTTTTCATTTTCTTCTTTTAGAAACTACTAAGTAGGTATCAGCTAAGCTTTATAGAAAGAGAGGCAGTGCCAGACCTTCGTTATTTTATAAAAGTTGAAAGTTTCTCAGCACAGGGATTCCTCCCTATGCAGATCAGAGACAATGAAGTTTGGATCATGGTGGCTTTGGGAGATAACAGCTATAAAGGTGGTACTACTTAAAAAAATCTTACTAACCACGAAACCAATGCAATGTGTTTCGCAATGACTTGCAATGCTCGCGACTTCTTCCGCATGGATTTGAGTTTTTAAAAATGCTCCTCCTCCTTAATTTTTCGGGATAAAAGGAGCCTATGTCACACTCCAGGTCTTCAACTATATCCATACAAAAAATCACGTCGATCCGTTGTTCCGTTGTGAGGTAATTAAAGGACAAACCAACGAACAAATACACTTTCGGCATGATATGGGTAGTGATATTGTTCTGTTATCTGTGGTAGGTAATAGTCATAAATTATCTTTTCGAATGATTGCCCAGCAATGGGAGAATGGGAGTGCTCACCGGACCGTGACGCAGCCTCTTGCGTAAATCTTGTGATTCCAGGATAATCGTACGTGTTATTAATTGCTCACAGCTTTGGATTAATTCGTCAACCGACGAGCAATCCATTAGACTGTGACGGTCAAAGAGCTATTCCCCTCTAGATGTGACTGGTCCAATCTCTTTTTTTATTCAGATACAAGTTAACCCTTGACTGCAATCTCACCTGGTGGTAAGTGATAATGCAGTCTCAGATGGAAGCGGGCTAACCGGGCTACAGGGTACTTCCCGTTGACCTAGAATCATGAAATTTGGCAGGTAGGTAGGTCTTATAACTGGCATTCGGGGAAAAATCTGAAAACCGTGAATTTGTTGTTACACACAAAAAAAATTAAATTGTGGTCATGAACTAATAATTAGTATATTCAATTTTCGAAGTAAGATAACTATATCAAGTGGGGTATCATATGAAAGGGCTTTACCTGTACGTTCTAAAACAGATTTTTATTTATTTTTATGCGTCATAGTTTTTGAATTATCGTGCAAAATGTCGAAAAACTACGACTGTAGTACGGAACCCTCGTTGCGCGAGCCTAAATCGCACTTGGTCGGTTTTTGTATTGGATGAGTCAAAATATGTAGCCCTTTAAATCTTTGGCCTGTAAACTAATGTAAATCAATTGCTGCTTCCAGTAATTTCTACATAATCTACGTCATATGTACGCATTGAATATTCTCTTGTAGTAGACTTCCAAAGGATGCTGCAGACTGTTTACACTACAATTAATTTATTAATTTTTTTGCCGGTTATAGGCAATTTTTGATATGTATTTAAAATTATTTACTACAATTAATATTATGTTACTGTTACTTAATTCATGTCAGAGGTTTATCCATAATTTTTTTTAAATAAAAATATGTTTGTCTGTTCGTTCGTTACATGCGTTGGCGCATCGCTCATCCGATTGAGTTGAAACTTTGTATTTAAACTAGCTTATGCTAGCGACTTCATCCGCATGGATTACACAAATTTCAAACACCTATTTCACCCCCTTTTAGGGATTGAATTTTCAAAAATCCTTTCTTAGCGGATGCCTACGTCTATCTGCATGCCAAATTTCAGCCCAATCCGCGGTTTGAGCTGTACGCTGATAGATCAGTCAGTCAGTCAGTCAGCTTTCCTTTTATACATATAGATAATGCCACAGATGAAGATTACTAATTGCTGCATTTCGTACTAGAATAGTTAAGTAGGAACTTACGAGTATAATAATTATGCGGGAGATATATATGTTTAGAGAGAGACCTGTCTTAACTCTATGCCATTCCACACCCATGGGAATGCCTTCAAAGTGGAGACTGGAGAAATTATTGGAAACCATCTACACACAGACTGTTTGATTACTATAACAATTATTAGGATAGTTGGACAAGCAATTTATTATTAATACCTATACTTAATGGTTTTATTCATTATCGCATTACGCATTCTATATTATCTACAGTACGCGGCAGAAAGTAATGTACATCGGCCATTAGACTGACATTTCGGCTTTGTAGACTGACATTTCGGCTTTGTAGAGCATTGTCTCTGTCACTCATACCTATAATATGACGTTTTGTCGGTCTCAACGACAGAGACAATGCTCTACAATCTCCTTGTAAAGGTTACTTTCTACCGCGTACTGAAATGGGATATTTTAATCGACTTCAAAATAAGACATTATGTATTCGATCTGTAATACTATGTAAGTATAGTACGCGACGGATCGAGATGGCAATCGGGGTGGATCGCCATGCACACCCGCACAGCCCCTGCGCTCACCCGGTGCGGGATATCGCAAGTGACGTACGGATGTGCAGGTTATCCCTCCGCCTTGTACCCCGATTGCTATCAAGACTTATCGCGTACCTACTATAGTTGTGTTCAGGATTATCTTGGAGACCAGTGAACTGATTTAAATATTTTTCCACTAAGTAGGTCTCTATCGTAATTCACATATTTTCAGAAAAGTTTTAGTAGGTATATTATATAGATACTTACTTAAACTTCAAGTTTCTCATCACAATTTCATTTACATACACAATTACGTACATTGCGTACCATATGCTGTGACTTAACAAACCTATTAATTTTACACAGAAACATTAAAAACACCGTCGCCATTTCGTACACAGCAAAAATGTAGCCACCATTACTTATCACAGGATAATCTCCGCCCGCCATACATAAGACTAATCCAATACAGAGCACATGGGTACAGCTAAAAGGCACTAAAAGCTGCAAAAAGAGAAACAGGCATACAGGGAAATGACAATAAAGTAGCAAAAAGGCAATTAAAGCGAAGATAAGCGTAATATACAGCCCTTTACGGCCCTAAGCGGTGGATAATAATGCTGTGATACTACTGAGTTAAGGTAGAAACATAACAATAACTTATAACGCTAATAAGTATCTATTAAACATGGCCTAGCTAACTACAGATAAAAACTGAAATCTATCTTTGCGATCTTAATGCCTCCAATCGCAAAATTATTGTTTTCTTTATAAGATTTTAAGCACAGACTTAAGTATTATAAAAAGTTAGTGTATTTTGACCGTTAAGGTACTTACAGATCGTTGACTGTAAGGATAATTAAAAAAGGTTTTTTAAAGTCTATACCTAGATACAGGTAGCTATAGGTAAGTTTCTTGTAACTTCAACAGCAAAAAAATCGTTGCAAAGCTGGCGGTTAACCCTGTTAGATTTTTAATCATTATTTTTATGATAATATTTTTATGTTTTACTTCAAGGAAATTTCTAAATGTTATAGTTACATAGATAAAATTGGCAGGATTCGAATCTGCATCTCTTTTGGTAATTGCGCCCGGAGGGAAATTACTAGACTTTGAATCCCGTTTCAAAATTTTTGATAGGTATTAAAATTATATGCATACCTACTTAGATACCTTCTGAAACATTGCAATCTCTTTGCAAGGATTATAACAAGGATGTCTAAATACTTATATAAAAGGAAAAACTGACTGACTAACTGACTGATTTATCAACGCACAGCTCAAACTATTGAACGGATCAGGCTGAAGCTATAATGACAGTAGACATAAGCTAAAAAGGATTTTTGAAAATTCAACCCCTGGGGGTTAATCAGCTAGTAATAAATAAATCTGAATGGTCGGCGGTTTTGTTGTGCAGTCTCTATTAAACTGTACCTAACGTCCGTTACTTTCACCTACCCTCATTTGAGATCGTAGTCTCGCGATAACCTTTCCTCGAATTTACACTAGAGAAAAGTAAACCTACGTAGGTATGTAGGTAGTGGGTACGTATTAAATGTGTTACCATACCTATGCTAACACATTTTATTATTACTAGCTTATGCCCGCGGCTTCGTCCGCGTGGACTAAGTACCTACACAAATTTAAAACCCTTGTTTTATCCCTTTAGGGATTGAATTTTCAAAACCTTTCTTAGCGAATGTCTACATCTTAATAGTAGCTATCTGCGTGCTAAATTTCAGCCTGATCTGTCTAGTAGTTAGAGCTGTGCGTTGATAGATCAGTCAGTCAGTCACTCAGCTTTTCCATGGTGAATAGGTTTCTACCTTTACAAAATTTATGAATGTAATACTGTTGTAAATTTATGAGTGTATATTATTATTATGTAATTGTTAGACATTCCAGGTAGCTTTAAGATAGGAACCGAAGTAAAACTTGCAAAACTTAATCATCTGGTATGAAAGACTTATGATTATTTTAGTATTGATTTTGAATACTATTTTGTCAACATCTAGATATTGTTTGTACTAACATACCTAATATAGTAAGTATGCGACAGGTAGAGATCGCAATCCTCTCCGCACACCAGCACGTCACCCGCGCTATCCCGCACCGGGTTATTTCGGGGGCTGTGCGGGTGTGCGGGACGTCCCCACTCCGATTGCCATCTCAACCTGTCGCGTACTATACTTAGTCATCAAAATAAAGTTAGGTGCCTACGAAGGTTGCTCCCATTGCTCCCACGTTATTGGTATTTGGCAAAGTGCCCGGGCTGAATCGACTTTCACGGGGGACTGACGCTTGATAGATGACTGTTATTGTCAGAGCGATTACTTTCTTTATCTCTGCTGATAGAAACGTGTGTGGGACAAAATTTACTGACTAAGTACATTATTTGTTAACAAATTGTAAAGAGTACCTCAATATTTTTTAATTCACCATAATAATAATTATATACTAAGGCCACATGAGTAGATATAACTATGTATATAGACGTCCTAACCACTAGTCTATCACAAGCTGTGATGTGGAAGATTTAAAGTGTATTAAAAATACCTTTTTTATTGGTGTAATTGTTTTCAAGTTCTCTTTCCACGAAGCCAATTTAAAAAGTCAATTAATTCCATTATTAATTCTATCGGGAATTTGCCCGTAATCTTCTTTTCTCCGTTATTTCTTTAATCTCACCCACCCACTATTAATATTAATAGTTGTCAAGCTTTAACGGACTTTGCGCAGATGAGTTAAGGGTACCTACACTTCTTATGCTCTTCTGCATACACATTTATTACGCCTATTATTCTATTCTATATTGTTGTAGGTCTATAAGTATGCCATATTATATTGATTTATCTCTCTATTATCAATGCCTTAAAACTATAATTAAGTGATACAGTAAAATTATATTTAGTTTGAAACTTATGACTCTTGAAACATCTCGATTTTAAGCTTGATTCTGAGGCAAGTGCGTCCTTAAATAAATTATGTAAGAAACTACAATATTGCAAAACTATTGGCTTTATGGCAAACTTTATTTAATAATAATTTGAAATGTCTTTAGTTTGTTAAAAAACAAAATTGCAAGAAAAATCGTAATACCAAATTTTTGAGTTTCAAAGATTCGTGTTGTTCACAAATCACGCATCTTGTAGATAGGTACGTTATATTGATTGCAATAGCATGTTATCACGCTCGAGTTAGAGTGACCATGGAGAGTACTCTTAATAAAGTTCCACGAAACGCAGTAACTTTATTAATAAGCTTTGAGCTCTTTGTAAGCTCTTAGGTAATCAACTTACTGCACTGGTCTTTAGCTTTCTCTGAAAGCGCTTTTTTTAGTACCGTTATACTTTGTACAATTTCCTTTACAATGTTCTATGGTTGCATACAAAAGATTTGTAATAAAGTACTTAGTACCTAACTGGTAATTTAAATGGAAATTAAAAACGTAGGTACAAGGGCAATACTTCTTCGATATTATACCTACGTATAAAAGGTTACACTGGCTGACTGACAAAGAGGTTATAATATCAACGTAAGCTGGATCTGAAATCCATTTGTATAGTCCGCGACAGGTCGAGATCGCCATTGGGGTATGAGGCACTAGGCAAAACAACCACGACCACAACAAGCAATTTATTGCAATGCACAGCAATACCTGAAAATTTCAGCAATTTTATGCGAAATAATTGATCCAGATTGCTCAATACCTACGTGTTACCGAGCAACCATTGTTTAAAAAAATTACCACGTAAGCTTTACATAGGTGTTTCGATAGATCTAATTTAGTTATCATGGACCAAAAAAACATCCAAATAATTCAATCAACCCAGAAAGGATCTATTAATTGCCCACCCTGTGCCAATTTAGCGCAAATATCCTTAATCAAGGGCATTACCTTTCACCTCCGAAGAGACCAATCCGTCAAGAAATCCGACCCGACAGTGATGGACGCATCACCTCTTATCTTTATTAAGGATTAAGGACTTGGACGTACACAAAGCGTGGCGATAGCAACGTGCGCGGTGCGATGGATACTGAACTTGTCCTACTTGCCTCGCGCCTCCGAGTAGCTTGCGTGCGTAGGAGCTGCGGTAACGCTCCGCAATAAATCGAGTTGTTTTTAATCAGTTCCTATAGAAAAAATGTATTTGTTTCAAATCATCGCTAAACTGGACTTCTGAGTCGAGTGTCTGTCGTGTCAGTGGCGTTGCGTCAGTAATGCCGCGACAGAGTGGCAAATTAATGTAACATGCAGGAAACGTCATTCGAGCGCGGTCTCGTGGGCTCAAAATTCCACCTTCAGGTTTATTATTTTGCATACCTTACTAACAGAACTTGAAGTTCAATTAGCAACATCAAATAATTTATTTATAGGAGGCCTTCTTTAAAGTTTCTTATAAAAAGTCAAGTCTACAAATTCGAATGCGAGAGGGACGTGGCTTGCTATTCATGGCGTAATACAAATAAGTACCTACTAAATTCACTACGTAAATAAGGTCATCCGAGATTCAGAAATAAGGTTATCCGAGAAGAACCAAAGTAACCGACTTATGAATAAATAGAAACCATTCGCATTCAATGTGTGTTGTTATGTCGTGCTATAATTGCTGTTGCGCGTTGTTGCCGCCATGCTTCTTATTTTTCCAGGCCTTTAGAATAGCACATGGGTGTACCGTACCACGTTAATATGAGAACGGTAGAGCTATAGAGGCAATTAATCACCTACACCTTTGTGATGAAATGTATTTATTGCGAGCTAAATATATTAATCTGAAGAGTATGATGTCAAGTATTACAATCTAGTAAACAGTAGAAGTACACATCTAGCATAGTACATTTTTAAATTCATTGTTGTATTCTTGTAGGTATCGACTTATAGGTACTTTGACATGTTTTTTATAATTCCGATATGATAGGGAAGCCCAAGAGGGGATTCTGGGATTTACTCGAGCGCGTCAGATTAAGACAAGACAAGTTAATTAAATGCAGAAAAGTGTGCATTTCATTGATCTGATAATTGCGCGTGACATAAGAAAATGGGAGAGTCACAAAGTTTCAAAAATCAGCCATGACTTTTGGTTGCGTCCAAATCGTCAGTTTTTTGAATAGGATCTATTTGAGTGTTCACTTAACATCCCTTCTCAATATCTGACGCGCTCGATAAATATTTTTTTATTTAAACCCCTAAGGGGGTGAAATAGGGGTTTGAAATTTGTGTAAGTCCACGCGGACGAAGTCGCGAGCATAAGCGAGTAAATAAATAGACTAAAATAATAAAAGTAAACAAAATAGAAATAAAATAGAATACAAAATAAAGTATCAGGACCCATGAGATGGTTTGTCGCACAACCACCTATGTACGTGTACAAGTCACTGAAACTTCCCCTTGTTGAAAGTAATTTCATTTTTCCAACTTTGTCCAAAGTTAAGAGCAACTTTCTCTTTCTAATAAGCCCTCACAAGGTTTAGCTATAAATCAATAAACACACAGTTTCGGATTAGTTGCTAAACTCCTTCCAGAAAGTAAACGTGACTACTTCAACTTGCAAGTTAGGTCTCATTTGAATAAATATTTTGTTCAGAACATTTTAGTAATAACTAGCTTGTGCTCGCGACTTCGTCTGCGTGGACTACATAAACTTGAAACCCCTATTTCACCCCCTCAAGGGTTGAATTTTCAAAAATCCTTTCTTAGCGGATGCCTACGTCCTTATAGCTATCTGCATGCCAAATTTCTGCCCGATCCGTCCAGTATTAGTTTGAGCTGTGCGTTGATAGGTCAGGTAGTCGTCAGCCAGTCACCTTTTTCTTTTAAATATTTAGATTACAAAAAAATCTGTATTTAAGCTTCATTATCGATTCTACCAATGAGTTTCCACTGTCCACTGTTGGGCGTAGTTCTTGTATAGGGATTCGTTATATCATCCTTTTACATCACTTATTGTGTTATTCAACACATTACACGACGCGTATAAAACTATTATAATCGGCAAGAATAGGTACTATGCTTACCTACTTACATAATTTAAATCAAGCTATTATCCTACTGCGTAGCAAGAAGGTGAACGTAGCGGTGTCGTAGCATCGAAAGATCGAAAAATAAGCGCATGTTTTTAACCGACTTCAAAAAAAGGAGGAGGTTCTCAATTCGTCGGAATGTTTTTTTTTTTTTTTTTTTTTTTTTTTTTTATGTTCCCCGATTACTCAAAAACGCCTGGACCGATTTTGAAAATTCTTTTTTTGTTTGAAAGGGTATACTTCAAAGTTGGTCCCATTTCAATTTGGTGAAGATCTGATGAATATCTTCGAAGATAGATACTGGAACTCCTCAACGGATAAGAGTAAATTGCTCGCGATCAGTGTAATAGCTTAGTAAACAGTAGATTTTTAACCAGTCATAGCATAATTCCATGGGGCCACTAAAAATTGTGAAATAAAAAATTTTTACAAAAAAAATAAAAAACCGACTTCGTTACATAAACACTAAAAATTGAAAAATAATTTAATTTATTACCGAATATATTATGTATACAAGAGTTAATATAGTTCCATAATAATATTTTTTGGGGTCGGTGCCAATGAGGTGCCATTGTGGAGTCCCATAAAAATATGAAGTCTAGACGATTCGCGCAGCTAAAGCTAATTGGCACCGGCACCAAAAAGTATTATTATGGAACTATAATAACTCTTGTATACATAATATATTCGGTAATAAATTAAATTATTTTTCAATTTTTAGTGTTTATGTAACGAAGTCGGTTTTTATTTTTTTTGTAAAAAATTTTTATTACAAGGCGGAAGACATATTTTGAATTTCCAGCCACCTTTTGACTTAAAACATCATTATAATAATTGCAATTATGAACGTAATAAATTCAATCCAAGCCCAATACGCTTAGCTAGGCAAAACTGACAAAATAAAAATACATTAAATATTATATTTATTTTTTAATATTGTTTTTATACCCAATAATGCTAAATGCTTCGGAGACGGTCGCAGTGTTACAGGGATATCAAGAACCTGCATAGCCCCAAAGAAGAAGAAGAAAAGAAGAAGAAAGTAAATGCTTTAGCTAAGACGCTTTTTTATACGGCCTATTCGTATACATACTTTTGTTTTGTATTTTAATGTAATTTAAACCGTGAGTTCAGCCGTCAGACATTTATAGGTACAAATGATCACAAGTTCATACTCGCAGAGCATTAACTAGTTCAGTCGAAAGCCCTCGCCGGAGTCACGCGCGCTCCAAATCACGAGGCCCGTAATCAGGTTTAGCTGCTCTATTTGATTTGTCGCCTCCACTCCACGCTGCTGTAACTAAATACTATCTTATGTATTGCTAATCACGTTTTCTGTATGTACCAGTTTACTTTGCCATCGGACGAGATACACTTATATTCACAGCCTTGAATGACAGTTTTAATGTCAAAAATGGGAAACTTGAGTTATTGGCCTAAATTTCAGCTTTCTAGGTCCTAGGGTTTAGGTTGAGCGATGATGAGTCAGTCAGGAATCAAAATAATATCGAAAGAATCCCGTAGGAAACCTTTGAGATCCCGAGATACAAATTAGCCTATGCCACTCTCCAGCTCTTTAACTAAGTAGGTATACCCATGCGAAAATCACGTTGATCCGAAACTCCGTTGCTTTAATATGATTAAAGGACAAACCAACGAACAAACACACTTTCGCATTTATAATAATACAAGATGATGCCCGTGACTTCGCTCGCGTGCCATATAGATTTTTAAAAATCCCGTGGGAACGCGAACGCTTTGATTTTGCAGGGTAGCCTATGTCCTTACCCGGGATGAAAGCTATCGCTGTACCAAATTTCATCAAAATCGGTTGAACGGATGGGCCGTGCAAAGCTAGCAAACAGACAGACAGATAGATAGACAGACGGACAGACAAACAGACAAACTTTCGCATTTATAATATTAGTATGGATGGGTAGAGGTACCTAATGATCAATTTTCGTTAACATTAAAAGTATACACCGACATAAAAAATACATCCCATACAAGAGTGCCAAATTAAAACGGAAAATTAATCTAAAAAATAAACACGTCGAGTCAGGCCAAAAAAATATTTTCCTCCGTAAACGGCGGAACGTAAAATGCGAAGTTAAACATAAAATCACCGAGAGCGGAATGTTTTTAATAATGTCGGGTAAGCGGGCACAGTTTCCACTAGAGAGAGCTCTTTAAGTAGCTAGGCAAATAAACTGATGCCGACGAAGGACTTTTAGGGGTTCGCTATGAAAATATGTAGCTAAGTATGGAAAACATTGTAGAAAACAGAAATTGAGTGAGATTAATATGGTACGCGACACATCAAGATTGCAATCGGGCTGGGGACGCCCCGCCTCATACCCCGATTGCCATCTCGACCTGCCGCGTACTATGCGTTTATCAATTACTCTCTGAGCCATTTATGTATAATCTAAGATAAGAAACCAATTTTTTTTTAAATGTTCTGGGTGAGTTTGAAAATCGAAGGAATCCTTTTTTAAGGTCCGTGGCGTAATTTTATAGGCTGCTTTCTAAAGCTAAGTGAGCCAATTCTGTATCCCGCGTTCATTGTATAATTCATACCAAGGCTTCAAATTCTACACGCACAATATTATGTATGGCGATCCCAACAATCAAGTAAGCAAATTTTGTTTTATTAGATCGCCCAGGTAGTGAACGCGGAACTCAGAACTCTAGACCGTTGGCAAAAGTATCGACGTATTATCGAGCGCCACACTATACACCGCAAATACACATAAGGGATCGCCACACTACACCGCGCATCGCCACAAGGGGTCGCCACCAGAATGTAAGCTATTCTGTAAATTGTGAACCGATTTCCAAAAAGGAGAAGTTTTACTCGTATGCGCGTATTTTGAATTTATTTTTTTATTATTTTTTCAACGGAACCCTATCAAGAACTACAGGGTTCTCGCTCGTCCTTTCCACCAGATAGCTACTCAGTGAATTTAATGTGTTCCCAGTTGGCTGCTAAAACGAGGCAGCGTATTCTGCGAGACTAGCTCCGGCCGACGGGTTACCTTGCAAGTTGCAGCTTAGAGGCTTGGTTATTGTTACACTTAGCTCTAATCTTTACAATTTACAGTTAAAATGGCCGGTTATATTCTTTATTGGCATAAAATTGTGTAGTTACAGCCAAGGTCATCATCATCATTATCTCAACCCATTGCCGGCCTACTAGGTACTGAAAATGGATCTCAGAATAAAAAGTGCTTAGGCGCATAGTCACTAACATCAACGCCCAGTCCAAACCCTATAACGAACCTATCTAAAAAGCTAAAATTTTCTAAAGACGTTCTCTTTATAATTTAGATAAGGGAAAAGACCGGATTTTTCAAAATACCCACGGGAGCGAAGCGCGGGATCTCGCTAGATAGTATGTATGGCTTTCAACTTTCTAGTAACATTCTAGATAGTTAAATAATATTATTATCATATTGCGTAAATAATAAACCTACGTATTTACTTTCTAGCTTTTTCCGAGAGTCATTCTCTTCTAGTATTAAAAGCATGAACAAAAAATCCGTTCAGCACTTTCTTAGATTGGCATTTCGAACAGACGTGGCTTCATTACATCATACTTTTTGAATTTTTAAGAGCTATCTTTTTCTCCCTTTTTCTTAACCACTACAACTTTACGTTTAAATTTCTTTTAAATAAGTATAATTTCTAAATGAAACTCATAGTTACCAGCTAATAGTTATAGCAAGGGCCCCTACTTGAGCAAAACACGGAGTCGGCAAAGCTAAGATTAAAGCGAAGAGCTAAAGCGCTTTACTTTAAGCCCCGGCTTTACTTCGGAGCCGCTCTATTCGCTTCATATACGCAGTTACGCACGTACAGAAGAAAAACTTTACTATACTTTGTATGGATTAGGTATAATGTCCAAAAATTTCTGGTATTTAACAGCCGTTCCTGATTCAACTAACTACCTATAGTCCGTGACAGACCGCCGAGATGGCAATGGGGGTATGAGGTGGGGGGATACCCCGCACACCCACACATCACCCGCGCTCTGTGGCTGTGTGGGTGTGCGGGGCGCTCGCTCCCCGATTGCCATTTCAACCTATCGCGTACTATACCTACGAGTAGGTATACACTATAGATATTTACAATAAAAAAAATATTAATTTGATGACTCTATTTTGACTTATAGTGTGCAACTCATACAGACACAAGACATACCATATTATGCCTTAATCCACTTTGTGCAACAGTTCAAACTCAAGCTCAAACTCAAAGCATTTACCTCACTCTTTTACGCACATTCAGCACTCGCTCTCACCATTCTCAAAGGCCACACCAGCCTCGAACAAAAAAAAACCCCGGCCTCTTGCTTGTGATGGATAAAAATCTATATCTATCAACATCGGCATTCCCCATGTTAGTCCATGTTGGCTTCTATAGGATCGATATACAGATCTCTGTAACTCTGTACACATACAATGTAGCCTCGAATACGGCTATGTTATACCTATATACTCTAAGGACCCTAAAAGCGTGTGCGTGCGTACGTCAAGCGGATAAAGCGCCAGAGCTGGGGATTAGAGCTAACCGTTTTAGATCTTGTTTTAATCTTGGCTTTACTGCCTGAGTGTTTCGTTCCAGTGCATCTCCGCACTTGCTTGCTGTCTGTAAATCCTCAAGTGTAAATTTTTGCGTTAAAACTCGCTTTCTAGAGTTAGCGTAAAATACGAGTATGTGGGTGCGTGGCAGAATGAATAGAGCTCCTAGCGGCTAACTACGATATAAAAGGTCTACGATATATCATACAAATGAGGTTTCTGATAACGAAAATTAGATCTATTTTCATCTCCAAAATGACGGGCATACTAAACCTAACCTAACCTAACCTAAATAATAACCTTCATTATAAAGAGAAAAATATTTGTCTGATTGTAATCGATAAACTTTAAAACTATTGAACCGATTTTAATAAGTCTTTCACCATTAGGAGGCTATTTTTTTCAAAAGTAACTGGCTGTAAATTATATACTTATTTAATATATACCGCAGACGAAGTCGCGTGCAAAAAAAGATGGTGGACATATATTTCTTCCGCATCTACACGTCATAATGATACACACAGCTATTTTATTCCTATTTTTTTTTTAAACTTACCTAGGCAAACTTTACAAAATATAACAAAAACAAACGACAAAACAAAATTGTTAGTAGGTATGTTATTTACCAGTTACAAATTAGTAGGTACATAACTCTTTAGTACGTCTTTCAAATTAAACACAGCTCGTCTTAACAAACAGTTAAAACAACTAAATCAATTTAAGAACTTTGCGCCGAGAACTGTTAAACAAATAGCACTGAATAATTTTGATAAATTCCGCTAAGTTAATTTACCCCGGAACGGGACTTGGAAAAGAGGACTTATGAACAAAGCCCCTTTCAATTTTCTAAAATAAATTAAACAAGAATATACCATTTGTAGTCGATTCGAAACAAACTCGAAATGAACAAAATATAACTGAAATTGACAAAGTTGATAAAGATGCTTGAATTATTATTATAATGATATTATAGAGAGAGAGCCAACGCATGCCAGACCTTCCTTATTTTATAAGTTTCTCTGCGTATTGTCCCCAACACTGAGAGGAACGTTAGTTTGGATGTTTGTTTGGATCATGGTGGCTTTGGGAAATAACAGGTAATAAAGGTGTAAAAAAATCTTACGTCGAAGTATGAAGTCTAATGTTTTGTATATTTTCTTTAGAATAGTATTCACGTCACAATCACCTTATGCATTGCCAGACACTTGTAAGATGGCAATCCCCTGCCTTCAAAGTTTAATAAATTATTAACGTTTAAGGGTGTCTGGCGTGGGTAGCATCGTAATCGAAGCTACTTACTGTAAATTTTATGAATAAAGTTTAGTCGAGAATCAATAGTAACGGTTTGGCAAATAAAATAATCGCCTTGCCGCTACGGAGGTGATTTTGTTTATTTAATTAAGGCCCACGAATTTCCCAGCCGAAACCGACGTCCAGAACTAATCACCAGTTCGAGGAATTAGAGCCGTTGTTATTGTTGTCTAAATACTTTAACTTTAGATATTAATTTTATTAGAGCAGCTGCTTACTAGGTACTTCATTATCTCGACTTGAGGGCAATTTTTTTAATAATTAATATCCAAAAACCTCTTTAGTTTTAGATTCATCTCTAAATATATCTACATTACCTTCTAATGGTATGGCTCCATTAGCGGCATTTGGCAAATGATTCGAGTTCGGGCGAATTTTCCGAAAGTTCGGTAAGTAGGTAATAATATGAATAAAATAATGAGAAATAAAAGGAAGAATACGAATGCGGTTCTTGCCATCGTTTAGAACATCTTACAAAGAGTTTTGTATTAAGTAAGTAATGTAAAACATTTTCAATGTTATGAAAGATTAACTTGTTTCGTCAATAACCCCGTAAAAATTGTTTGCAAAATATTCCTCAGCATTCCATTACGAGTAACGAAGTCTTAGAATGAAGTGTTGTTAATATTGTTGCCAGCAGAATTTTTCTTTATTACTTTCCAATTACGGAGTGTTAATACAATTTCCGAGACGTTATTTCCTTAACTTTTTTCCTGAAGTAATAAATCGGGAACCTACCTTAGTCGTATGAAATCATTTATTTGTTGAAATTCGTAGTAAGAAAGTATAAAAAGTGAGACGAAAAACGTTAATTCAGTTATACATTTTAGGTAAACAGTAAAACTTAGTTTTGATGATTGGAAAATTTTACTTCGATTATTATACTCGTATTGAAAATTTATTTATGACTATCCTTGTTCCATGATAGTCTATAAGATGAGCGGTGATAGTACCTATACTTATAAGATGAGCGCAGCCTAGTGATAGGCTGCGAGAAGACGTCGGCCTTTTATTCGGAAGGTCGGAGGTTCGATCCCGGGTATGCACCTCTAACTTTTCAGATCTAATGCGTTTGAACCTATTAAATATCACTTGCTTTAACGGTAAAGGAAAATATCGTGATAAAACCTACATAATATTTTCAAAGGTGTGTGAAGTCTGCCAATTCGCACTATGACCTAAAACCGTCTCATTCTGAGAGGAGACCCGTGCTCAGTAGTGTAGTCGTTGCGACTTACACTAATTGAATAAGATTGAAGTTACGTGTTCAACAGACGTGAGCTTGTGACCCCAACTTTGTAATGGCAATAATTGTTAGAGATGCGCTTTCTACGTTTTGTCGTTCACTGATGGCCGTGAAGGAGACTTTAAAAATGCGTATGTAATTATGTTCCTACTCTTCACTACTTCATCATTACTACTTCATCATTATTACTTCACAGGCCTATCAATTAGGGTCCTATACGCACTGTAGGCATACGTATAGCTAGAAATAGGTAGTTTCTGTTACTACGTTTCCTCTTGAATATTCCTAGGAGATTAATTTAATACGTCCAAAGAGACGTATTGCGGCCGGCTTTCCGCCCTTCCGTTTTATGCTCGTCACTTTGAATTTGATTTGTGATGCGAACAGCCTCATGTTCCAATGTTCCAGGCTTTATCGGAGCAGGAGTTGGGGACATTGGAATACATGTAAGGAAGATTTATAAGCTATAGATAGTAAAAGTTTAGGATCAAGGATATAATTATTATAGTTACCTATATTTTATAAATAGGTACAAATTGCAAAATTTAGGTATCTCTAGTTTGAGATTTAGTTACTGCTACTGAAAGCTATAAAGCAAAATAAGTAGAAGAACATAATGTTCTCAAAAAGTGTGTGAAGTTTTCAAGAGTGAGGATAGGTTTTATCCCCGAAAATCAGTCATCGATGAGCGTACAAGTTGGACGTGTCGCAAATTATTCTTAAAATATTTACCCGCACCCACGAAGATAAGCTTTGTACGACATGAATCAAGAGCGCTCACCTACTGGAAGTGGCAAAATCATTGAGCGCAGTGGTTCTCAGCCGAATTTATCGAACATAGGCACTCAAGGTAAGCCTTTTTCAGACTTACCTTCCATTACTGTCCACAGTAAACGAAAATATTGCCTTGAGAGCGATGTAAATGATCAGTTAACAGATATACAAAAACAAATGGCTGAGATGATGGCATTATTAACATCTACACTAATCTACACTAATATTATCTACACTAATATTATAAAGAGGAAAACTTTGTTTGTTTGTTTGTTTGTTTGTTTGTTTGTTTGTTTGTTTGTTTGTACTGAATAGGCTCAAAAACTACTGGACCGATTTTAAAAATTCTTTCACCATTCGAAAGCTACATTATCCACGAGTAACATAGGCTATATTTTATTTTGGAAAAAAATAGGGTTCCGTAAGATATTTGGGTTTTTCGGACACAAGGTGTAAAAAATCAACCAGAAAAGTTACTTATTTTGCGTACGCTGCCTAAACTATAAAAGATAGAACCATAAAATGTTCTAATTAATTGTAGATCTTATAAATATCTACAAAAAAGTCCGCGACACACTATACCCATCTATGTCGAGTGAGGCACAGCAACCATTTTTTTATTTAAAAATCTTGAATTTTTTTTGGACTACATTTAAACGCGTTTATTTTACTCATGCTATTAATCCTTATCAAAATAAATGATTTCATCACTAAGAACAGTTTATGGAGATAATATTGGTCTTTGAATGATTAAAATTGGACGTTTGGTTTTGAAGTTATGGCGAAATTAAAATATTACGATTTCTGCTGCACGGCCCGTTGTCTACACTAATATTATAAAGAGGAAAACTTTGTTTGTTTGTTTGTTTGTTTGTTTGTTTGTTTGTTTGTTGTTTGTTTGTACTGAATAGGCTCAAAAACTACTGGACCGATTTTAAAAATTCTTTCACCATTCGAAAGCTACATTATCCACGAGTAACATAGGCTATATTTTATTTTGGAAAAAAATAGGGTTCCGTAAGAAATTTGGGTTTTTCGGACACAAGGTGTAAAAATCAACCAGAAAAGTTACTTATTTTGCGTACGCTGCCTAAACTATAAAAGATAGAACCATAAAATGTTCTAATTAATTGTAGATCTTATAAATATCTACAAAAAAGTCCGCGACACACTATACCCATCTATGTCGAGTGAGGCACAGCAACCATTTTTTTATTTAAAAATCTTGAATTTTTTTTGGACTACATTTAAACGCGTTTATTTTACTCATGCTATTAATCCTTATCAAAATAAATGATTTCATCACTAAGAACAGTTTATGGAGATAATATTTGGTCTTTGAATGATTAAAATTGGACGTTTGGTTTTGAAGTTATGGCGAAATTAAAATATTACGATTTCTGCTGCACGGCCCGTTGTATTATATAAAGAGGTAATGTCGTTAAGTTTGTTTGTAGGGGGTAATCTTTAGAACTACTGAACCGATTTTAAAAATTCTTTCACCAGTAGAAAGCTACATTATTCCTGAGTGACATAGGCTATACGGGATCTTTAAAAACCTAAATCTACGCGGGCGAAGCCGCGGGGATCAGCTAGTATTATATAAAGAGGTAATGTCGTTAAGTTTGTTTGTAGGGGGTAATCTTTAGAACTACTGAACCGATTTTAAAATTCTTTCACCAGTAGAAAGCTACATTATTCCTGAGTGACATAGGCTATACGGGATCTTTAAAAACCTAAATCTACGCGGGCGAAGCCGCGGGGATCAGCTAGTCATCTATAAACACACAAAAGGAAAGCTCCACGAAATTAGCGAATGATATTGGAAATATAAAAGATCAAATGTTAGAAATCAAATGTGGTATGAGCAAGACAGAGCAAAAATTAATAACTATAGCTACAGAACACGACAAAATTAAAGCTGATATAGAAAATATTACCAGTGTTACACTTTCAATGGAAACAAAAATAGCCTCATTGGAGTGTGGTTTGCTAAAATTAAAATCATCACCGAATGAAGTGCCTATGACTGCTGAAGACTCATATGGTAATATATTGGCTGAAATGACCGATCAGACTCAGAGAAAGAAAAATGTTATAATAACTGGAATACCGGAACCACAAATCACTGACTTTAGAGATCGACAGAAAAAAGACAAGGTTGAGGTGATGAACATTATAAAAGCAATTTCAAAAGATAGCCCTGAACCCATCAAAATCATAAGAATCGGGAAATATAAACCTAATGAAAATCGTCCCATTAGCTTTAATGATTTGCTGCTTTGATTCTGAACACACAGCAAAGATTTTACTTCGAAATAGAAATAAGTTGAAGAACGAGGCAATTACAATCTTTTCGGATCAAACACCGTTCCAACAAGCACGGTTTAAAAATCTCAGAGACGAACTAAAACGTCGGACTGCAAACGGGGAAGACAGCCTGCGAATCAAGTATATCAAAGGTGTGCCTAAAATTATCAGCTCTCTTCCAAAAAACGACATGCTTTAAGAAATTGCAACAAAAAAGATAAAACCAAAACCACTACATACCAACTCTTAAACAATTATGATGGCTTGAAAACTAATAAAAAATCACTGAAATGTTTGTATGCCAACGCGCGGAGCATAGTTAAACCAGGAAAGCTTGACGAGCTACGATGTATAGTGGATTCCTTTAAAACTGCACTACATCTTATAATTTTATCAGAAACTTGGATTAAAAGCGATGAAGAGGCCAAAAGACTTCATATACCGGGATATACCCATTACTATCACTACCGAAAAACAACAACTGGAGGAGGAGTCTCGATTTTCGCTAACAATAAAATAAAACATAATTTAATTGAAGAACTTTCGCAAGATGATAACCACTACTTATGGATACATTTGGAAAAGCTATCGGTAGATATTGGTGCTATATATAAACCTGGCCGAACAAACGCCAAAAACTTTTTAGACACCCTCTCAATACAATTGAATAGCAAGAGAAGAGCAGTAATTTTTGGAGACTTTAATTTTGATTTATTGGCCCCCGACAACTTAGTAGAAGATTATAAGGACACACTCAAAGAAAACGGTTTTAAAATTATCAACAAGATCAATATCGAACACTGTACTCGTGAAACACCACAAACAAAAACCCTGCTTGACCATGTATCAACTAATCTCAAGGGTCACCAGTTTCACATGGCCGTTATTGAATCCTCAATGTCAGACCACAAACAGATATACTTCGAAATAGATAAATATGAACCAGAACCAAAACGAAAAATAGAATATGAAACTATTGATTATGGTAAACTCAATGAAATTGTAGAAATTAATAGCAACGAAAATATCAACTACGACTACTTTGAAAATAAATTAACACAAACTATTCAGCAATGCAAAATCAAAAAAACTAAAATACTTAACCCTCCAAAACAGGACTGGGTAAATAAAAGCATAATACATAAAATAAATCAAAAAAACATACTTTGGAAACAACATAAAAGCAACCCGAAAGATGAAGATATTGAGAAAAAACTCGTAAAAGAAAGAAAAACAGTTTCAGAGGAAATACAAATTATGAAAAGTAATTACTATTACAAAAAATTCTCTGCATGTAACAAGAAACCAAAAAAGATGTGGGACCTAATAGATAGCTTAACAAACAATAAGATAAGAGAAGTATCAATACCAGCTAAACTGAAAAAAGGGGATAAGGAATTAAAAGATGGACAGGAAATTTGTGAATATTTTAATGATTTTTTTTCGACTGTTGGTTTATTGCTAGCAGAGGCTATTCAAACAAAGTACCATGATAACAAAATTTATACTAATGCAACACCTACCGATATCAATCCTAATTTTGGCCTCAGTAAATTAAATTTTACTACAACAAAAGAAATCATTGAAATAATAAATAACTTAGATGTTAATACAAGTTCTGGAATCGATTGCATAAATACTAAAGTTATAAAATCCATTAAAAACTCTATAGCTGACGAACTTACTAGGTGCGTAAATACCTGTTTAGAAAATGGTAGTTTTCCTGCGTCTCTAAAAAATAGCTAAAGTGACACCTATTTATAAATCTGGAACAAAAACAGATCCTAGCAACTATCGACCCATTTCTGTACTCCCAGTATTGTCCAAAATTTTTGAAAAAATTATTTACAATCGGCTAGAATCCTACTTGAACTCCATTGATTATTTATATCCCAAACAATACGGATTTAGATCGAAATCCAATACACTGTCTGCTACTGTTGACTTAGTAACTAAAATAAAAAATAATATAGACGCCAGGAAAATAGCCCTAGGCATATTCATAGATCTAAAAAAAGCTTTCGACACGGTTAGCCACAAAATTCTACTGAACAAATTAAAAGATATAGGCATCACCAATAACGCTCACAAAATTTTTGAATCCTACTTAACTGATCGTTTTCAAATAGTGAAGATTGGTGAATACCAAAGCAAACATAAATTAATAACTTATGGAGTTCCTCAGGGCTCGATTCTTGGATCTATATTATTTCTGATCTACATAAACAATATAAGTAAACTTGGACTAAAAGGAGAACTGTCGTTGTATGCCGATGATACCACCTTGTTTTATTATGGAAATAAAATTGAAGACATAATTCAGGACGCCCAAAATGATCTTAACTTACTTAATGTCTGGTTTCAATGTAATTTGCTGACCCTTAATGTAAACAAAACCCACTATGTAATATTTGCAGCTAAAAATAAAAAAAATAACGACTTTGAACCACTTAAAATAAATAATATTACTATTAGTAGGTCAGATTGTGAAAAATATTTGGGTCTAACTTTAGATAATAAGCTTACATGGAAACCACACATTAAAAATATTAAAACAAAATTAATATCTCTAACTGGAGCCCTTCGTGGTATTGTACGCTGCTTACCCCATAAAGTTCGTTATTTAATCTATAACTCCCTTATAAAACCCCACTTAGATTATCTAATCCAAGTCTGGGGATCAGCCGCTATTACTAATCTTAAAGTACTACAAACGGCACAAAATAAATTGATTAAAGTTTTATTCAATTATGATTTCTTAACATCAACAGAAAAAATATATAAAGAAACTAAATTAATGAATATAACTAATACTTACAAATATTACACTTGTATCTTAATCCGAAAACTACTATCAAAAGAAATACATTCAAATATAACCTTCACAATTAAAAATAAATATCCTCAATTACAACGATTAAGAAGTGCCAACAATATAATCTTACGCCCACCAAGGACTAATTATGGTAAACGAAATATTACTTTTGAAAGTGCTCAATTGTATAATAAACTTCCTAAAAATATTAAAGATTGCAAAAGTGTAAACATTTTTAAAAAACTACTCAAAGCCCATTTTAGCAGTAAAACTTAAACATAAATAATCTTATGAAATTAATTGCTAACTTATCAAGTAGAAACAATATTTTTTGTTGCCACATCTAGTAACTAGTTTTGAATGAATCTATGTAATCTTTGCAGTGAATCAGCCGTGGCTCGCGTCGTCCGTCGATCGACCCGCGATGCGTCGGTATAATTTTGTTATGATGGTGCTTTAAAATTTTAAAACTACCTACTAGTGTAATTATTATAAAATAATATCATACTTAACATGTACCTACTAGAAATTAGAAATGTATATAACCTATGATTACCTACTTAACCTATTTTAATTCGGTACCTAGTACCTACCATGTATTCACTGTGCGCTTTAAGATACAATTTTGTAACCCACTTTTTAATAGCCAGTAAGTTCCATGTAAGTGGAAATTTCTTTATGGAACAATAAATGTCTTAAACCAGAAAATCAAAGAGTTCCTATGGGATTTTTAAAAACATAAGTCGACGTGGACGAAATTTGGGCATTACCTGAAGTTAATAATACCTTGATTATTGGCTTAGGTATATGTAAGTATAAGTAAATGACCATAATTATTTCAGATTTTTCGATGAGTAAACTTTGGAGATAAAGGAGGAGCGGTATTTTTTCAACATTTTGCACGATAAATCAAAAACTATTACTTATAGTTAAAAATAAATAAAAATCAGTTTTAGAATGTACAAGTAAAGAGTTTTCATATTATTATGATACCCATTTGGTATATTTATCTTATTTTGAAAATTAAAAATACTATTTAAAAAAAACTATATTAAAAATATTATTTCTTTATTCATGAAAACATTTTAATTTTTTCTTGTTATGTAACCACAAATTCACGGTTTTCGGATTTTTCCTTTACTTGTGCTATAAGACCTACTCACTGCCAAATTTCATGTTTCTAGGTCAACGGGAAGTACCCTATAGGTCTTCTTGACAGACACGACAGACAGACAGACAGACAACAAAGTGATACTATAGGGTCCCTTTTTTCCTTTTGAGGTAGGGAACCCTAAAAAAGATCCAGTAATTTGTTTTGTACGATATTTAAATGAATTTAACATTCCTCACAACGGCACAAACTTACATATGCACATAAAAATAGTTCCTCCAACAAATTACATATGTACCCTCATGAATATTCCGCGTCCCACGAGATTTATTACTGTACGGCCGGCTTTCCGTCCTGCCGTGGATTTATGCTTCGTAGGACTGAATTAGATTTGAAAGGCCAATCTCTACATTTAATACCGTTATGTATTTTAGAAATCGTAGCATTAGGTAGGCCTAGTGCCTAGTGGTTAAGGTTTCGGCCTCCTCTTCGGAGAGAAAGAAGCTCGATCCAGGGTACGTCCAACCTTTCAAAGTTATGTTGCTAAATGTCGTGAGTTAGGAAACTTATGTCCGCCTTCGGGATGCAAACTATCTTTACCTTTACAAAATTTCATCAAAACCGATTAAACGGATGGGTCTGTAAAAGGTAACAGTCAGACACACTTTCGCATTTACATTACATATTAGTAATCATCATCATCATTATCAACCGATAGACATCCACTGCTGGACATTAGTCCCTTGTAGGGACATCCACACGTCACGTGCGCCGCCTGAATCCAGCGGCTTCCTGCGACTCGACTGATGTCGTCTATCCACCTAGTGAAGTAGGTATATTAGTAGTAAAAGTAGTAAATTTTTATAGTAGGTATAACTAGCTGATGCCCGCGATTTCGTTCGCGTGGATTTAGGTTTTTAAAAATCCCGTGGGAACTCTTTGATTTTCCGAGATAAAGCCTATATCACTCTCCAGGTCTTTAACTATACCCATGCACGTACGCACGATCACGTCGATCCGTTGCTCCGTTGCGACGTGATTGAAGGACAAACCAACAAACAAACACACTTTCGCATTAATAATATGGGTAGGATGGGTAGGAATATACTCATAATATACCTAAGATGAATTGTATTTGTTCATAGTATGCACGTAGGATGAATAATTTTAAATACATATCAAAAATTGCGTAACCGGCAGGAATCGAACCTGCATCTTCTGGGTTCGCACCCGATGCCTTGACCGTGAAACCGTGGCCGAGTTGGCCACGGTTTCGCTTACCGCCAGTGACGAAATTTGTGATACGTATGTTCTCTCAGTACTGAAGCGACTGTTCGATTCCTGCCGGTTACGCAATTTCTGATATGTATTTAAAATTATTTAGTAATTTCCTTGAAGTGTAGGTAAAACACTAAAAAATTATAAAAAATACATGTAGGATGAAGTTGCGATGGAAAGGAGTACATAGGTGTGTTGATTCCATAAAATGAAATATTAGTGTAAGTTCGTGAAGTGAGAAAGTACATTTGATGTGACAACGTAGTACCTACCGTTTTAACTCGAAATAAATAGAGACTTTTCACATAGCAGTGCCAAATAATCAAAAACCTTTTTAACCTGTCCCTAGTAACACCTACCTACTTAACAATTTTTGCAATAACTATTTTTATAATCGTGGCAATCCCCTGCCAGACATCCTTGAACTTTGACAATTTATTAAAGTTTAAGGGTGTCTGACTCTTGCCAGACCTCTTGGTCTGGCGTCTCTAAGTGGCTGGCAATGCAAGACGTGATTTCTCATACTATTCCGAAGAAAATAAAAAATAAAATTATACTTTGACGTCTTTTTTACACCTTTGTTACCTGTTGTCTCCCAAAGCCACCAAGATCCAAAAGTCATAGTCGCTGATCGTTCGCATTGGGGACAATATTCAAAGAAACTTACAGCTTTTATAAAATAACGAAGGTACCCTCGCAGGCTCTCTCTCTGCTAGGGTAGGTTAAGCCCGCAGAAGTTTAATTTATTTTATTGGTTTGCCAACAGATAATACACATGAAATAAAAATTACAATGCCCAGCGAAAAAAAAAGAGTGTACATCCAATTACAAACCGGCACGCTTTTTTAAGTGTGCAAGTGCGGGATTACCAGTTTAAAATACCAATATTAAAACATCACTGTGTAATTATTAGGGAATGTAAAAAAATATCAAACGTAGTGAACCTGTGAATTCAATGTTCCCGTCAGTGTGAGAAACCCTGCGGGTTGCATACATCCGCGCTAATGGACGACATCAAAGAGCTGCTAAAAGCGTGTCATCGAAACTGGTGCCTGAATTTTGAGCTACACTGAAATCTGTATATAAAACGTAGAAACTGACTGGTCGAAGTGCAGCGCAAACCGCAGGGTCTAGAAACTTGAAATTTTGCACGTAGATTTTCTTTAACATAAAAATATGGTGCCGTATAGTCTTGATTCACTTGGGTTGATTCACCTTTTTTTTTTTTTTTTTCGAGGGGGAAATCTTCTAAAGATACCCAATCGGGTTATGTGGGATTTCTACCCACTCAAACCCCCTCGGTGGCCCTCCTCCGCGCGTTATTGAGAGGCTCCGGGAACTCTAAAGAACGTACGCCGGTGCCTCTCTCGCGCGAGGCCCGTTGGACACATCCTGGCGAAAGTGCAGCTAGTCGCGACCTCGAAGTCCTAGCGCCTGGGACTATTGGTTAGACTGATCAGGACGTTCACCTAGATGAATCAAGTATTAAGTACTTTGTTGACTTATTATGTTGATTGTAATTACGTATGCTGATTGCTTACCATATTTCTATGCATTTATCTTGTTTTAAATTGTTGTATTGACCAGGTCTCATAAATATAAACTCTGCAGAATTTCACTGACTATAAATTTGGGTATTAAGTAGATATTAAATAAATCTAGCATCAAAACCAGGTGAGATTATAAAAAGAACAAGCTACTTTTTCCATAGTGTTCCAGGTTTCTAAAAACACTAAAATATTACTATATATAAGCTACCAGACAGACTTTAGTGCTTCAGTTGTTTTGTTAATGATAGAGATATGTATAGAGCGTGGGAATCTGTTAGAACTATTTTTGATAGGTTGTCATATTAATGGCTTAAGCAGCGTGGGCCTGAAAAATCTTAGCTGTTAGTAGGTACTTCACCTAACCCTGTAAATATAAAGAAGCCCTGAAAGAACAGGTAAATATACCGTTTCAAAAAACCATCCCATAAAGCCCTTTTTGTTGAATAAACTTTACCGTCTCCGCCATTTCCTCTTTACAAAAACATTTTCTGTAAAAAGCGTCAATAATAACTGGAGATAACGCCCGATATGTACTGACTGCTCAACTGGATAGTTGCTATTCAGTGAGCGCGCGTTATCTGCGTGTCGTATTGGAAAATATCGAACATCTGCAAGAGTTATCGTTGGCATTCGTACAGTGATGTTTAATACCAGGAAGAGATCAAAATCTAACTTATAAATAACATTTTTTCACTATTTGTTAGATGTCTCAAAGGTAGGTGAAGTCTGCCAATCCAAAAAGTCCGTAAAGTGGATTATGGCCGAACCCTTCTCATTCTGAGAGGAGACCCGTGCTCGGTAGGCGACGAGTTACTTACTGACGATGAAATTACTAAGCTACTATAACAGCTGGGCAAGTGCGCATTGGCAGACTTCACACAATTTTGAAAATATTATGGGGAACTCTCATGCATGCAGGTTTCGTTCACCTTCCCCTTTCGTTCACGTTTTCCTTCACCATTAAAGCAAGTTATATTTAATTGCTCAAAACGTACAAACTTCGAAAAGTTAGAGGTGCATGCCCGGAAATCACCGCTTCAGTAGTAGTAGTAGTAGATACTTAGATAATAATATGATGTTTCCCATCTTACTTTTATTTTTAGTAATGTGGCATATCCAGTGAATTTACCAATACTGCCGCTTCAGCGAGCGCGATTTATAAGGTCTTGGTATCCCTATAAATTCAGATGTATAGTATAAACCTCACCATATAAATGTTCTATCTATGTTCAACTGATTTTATAACGTCTCATACTACCTTACAGTATCGTTAGTCTAGATATGATAATACATATTATTTAGGTACTATAGTATATAGTACATAGGTACCTACTCATTAAAAAAATAAAAACAAATACTTCAGTCTGCATGTATTACATGCATATTACATGCAGACTGATTTATGGGATTTGATTGGATAAATATTGCATAAATAAATTAACAGAAATGTATTTCAAGCAATATGGACTAATACAGACAAAGTTTATTATAATTTTTTAGATAAGTAATAGCTAAGTGATTTTCAAGTTTCAAGTGTCTTCTTCTTCTGTCAATTTTAGGTCCTATTTCAGGATAACTTAACCAGCCAAATATTGTATTTGAAATTGGTAGAACAGTTAGATAACAATATACGAGGTAATGTAACATTTTATTTCAGAATACATTTAGTTACCTATGGTACGCAAGGCACGGTAGGCCTACCTACCTAAATGAATGAAAATGAAAATTTAAATGAATTCTTATCTGCCACATTAAAATGCGAAAGGGTGTCTGTGTCTTTGTGTCTGCTAGCTTTTCACGACCCATCTGTATAACCGATTATGAATAAATTTCATACAAAAACAGCTTGCGTCCCGGGGCCGTGACATAAGCTAATTTTTGTCCCGGAAAATCAAAGAGCTCTACAACTAACATGAGTCACTGTTTAGGCAAGCGGTGAACAAAAGTTACAAACAAGTTAGCCTAATGGGTGCCAACCTCCGGTAGGAAATGGCACTAGAAGAAGCAGATAGATACCTAATTAAAAGCTTTACATGCACAATTTATTTGATAAAGTTACTCATAATACATTACTATCAGTGCAGCGTCTATTCGGATGTCCCAACTCCCGTGGCCATTAAACCTCAGAACATCGGAACATGGACGCGCATCACAAATCTAATTCAAACCGGCGAGCATAAATTTGCGGAATGACGGAAAACCGGCCGTAATAAATCTCTTTGGACGTGGAATATTCATGAGGGTACATATGTAATGCGGGAAGGAACTATTTCTATGTGCATATGAGAGTCTATCTGACCGCTCGCTCGCAAGCAAAACCCGCTGCCAGTCCTAATGTTTATTATATTTAATAAATCTACATAATCCATAATAATATTACAAATGCGAAAGTGTACCTATCTGTCTGTCCGTTACATTTTCACGGCCCATCTGCTTAACAGATTTGGGTGCAGTGATAGCTTGCATCTCGGTGACGAACATAAGCTACTTTTTATCCCGGTAAGTAAAAAACTTCCCACAGGATTTCCAAAAACCTAAATGCAAATGGGAAAAGTCGATGGTCTGGTTTTCATGATTAGATATAAGCTAATGCCCGTACAGTGTGGTTTAAGTTTAAAAAAACCCATGAAAACTCTTTGATTTTCCGGGATAAAAAGTAGCCTATGTCACTCACACCTATGTATGTATTAGTACATCCTTTCCGCTTTCTTTAATTATTTAAATCCTCTAGCCTAAGGTTGTCTGGAAGAGATCTCTATTTTAGCGATAAGGTCGCCTATTGCACTTGTAAACATCTTTGTTATTATTTCTATTGTTTTGGTTTGGGTAAAGAATATTTTACCATTACTTTACTTTTTACCTAAGTCTTTAATTGAAAGACAAACCAACAAACAAACACACTTTCACATTTAGAATATTAGTAGGTACCTACTAGTGATATCAACTCTCAAAACAGTCTGTTCATTGTATGAATTTCGTCGAAACATAGCGGGAACATGCTATTATATGAGAAATACTAAGTACAGGAAGATAGGTACCTAGCGTACCAGAACGCGTGCTTCAAATAGGAAATAGCAAAATATTTCCCGCGCGCAACAAGAAATATCTGACGAGCCTAGAACAGCCTGCCGCGTGCGTTATTGATTCTACGTGAACGTAATGTCAATTTTTTGAGAGCAACGGCACAATGGAATAAGAATTTTATTCTTCTCAAGTTATTTGAATTATAGAAAAAAACAATTATGTTCTAATAATTTTCATTATAAACTTTAACTAAGTATAGATGAACACGACCTTCTTAAATAAAAAGTATCTACACAATAGGTAGGTATATTAAAAGTATGGAGGTGGTATGGAGGTATATGAAGAAGATTTTTTGCATACTTACTCACCTTAGAGGAATTATTCTATTCATCTTAGCTACTCACCATAGTCAGTCAGTTTATGCTTTTATATCTATCTTTATATCTTTACATCTCTACATAGTATAAAATAAATTCGCTTCCCGCGTCTGTACTCTGTATGTATGTATATTGCATGTATGTATGAACGCGTAGATTTTTTAAACTACGCAACGGATTTAAATGCGGTTTTCACCAATAGATACTTAGATTCAAGAGGAATGTTTATATGTATAGTTTAAGTCTCAAAAAATTAGAGATCCCTAGGAAAATTTAAAACTCACTGACACCACATTAGTATCTACACTGCACCCATGCGAAGCCGGGGCGGGTCGCTAGTATTGTGATAAACTACCAACGCATGGTAGGTATTTCGTACAAATATTATGAGTTTTAATTCGGGCGCTGCAAAAATGTGGAAAAGGAAAATGTGGTAACACAGCACAGCATTTTAGTTCTAATTTAGGAGAGACATTTCACATAATATGAACAAACAAGTAAATTTCTTTAAATGTTGATAGTTTTCCATTACACTGAATAGGTACTTGAGATCCCCCCTCACTAAGGCTGCCTTCCTATAGTGTGTGTAGCTATTACCTACGCAGAATAAAACCCACCCATGACCCAAAGCTTAGTAATAGTCTTACTTTCATAGCTTAGTAGACATTCTCCCTGAACAAAGCTAACATAGAAACTAAAGTGATTCTGTTGTCCATCCCACATTAAGAAATCTTACAGATTCTTGTTGGACTAGCAACTCAATAGAGAAATAGAAAAATATAAGTATTTAAGTATAGTATAATATTATAAAGTAGTATAGACCCAAATCTATCTTTTTTCGATAGGATCTGTTTTAGTATTTCAGTCTTTGTGACAGGCCATGTGGGCTGCATACGTCCTTGCTAATGGACAACATCAAAGGGATTCCGAAAGCGTGTCATCGAAACTGGAGCCTGCCTCGATATTGAGGTGAGGTACCTACCTACCTACGTTCAAATTATAGCTAGTTCCTTCTATAAAATAATTTATTTATATAAAGTAAACCTAATAAATCGGTAGGTACCTATGTGTTGTACCTATTTAGCAAGGTAATAAATATTTAATCACTACCCATATTATAAATGCGAAAGTGTGTTTGTTTGTCCTTCAATCACGTCGCAACTGAACAACGGATTGACGTGATTTTATGCATGGGTATAGTTAAAGTCCTAGAGAGTGACATAGGCTACTTTTTATCCCGGGAAATTAAAGAGTTCCCACGGGATTTTTAAATACCTAAATCCACGCGTACCTACGCGGGGCGAGTATCAGCTAATAATAATATTATATTAAAATATACTTTTAATTCCGCATTATAGTTTCCGTATTTCATATTTTAAATTTGAACATAATAGTACAAGTTAGTGCCTTGCTTGACCAAGTATACCCTGCATTGAAAGTATGAATGAATAAAAGTTACTTATTTTATTTTACACCACAAAGATCAGTAAGTGCCTTATGTGTTTGCAAGGACAAATGGCTTTTCTGTCGCGTTTGCCTCTTCTTTTTACGTGTACCTTCTTAGTACCTAGTACGTAGAGATAAGTGATAAGCCTTACGCCCACTTACAGCGCTATCGCCAGATAGATTGTACCTATCTATATTATGACACAATAACAATAACATATTATAACAGTAATAATATGTACAAAACCTATAATTATTTAAGTATTAATTATGTATGTTTTATAAAAATGAACTCTGCAGTCAAAATTGATGTAGGTACCTACACGATATGTGACAAAATTCCACCCAAAATAAAACCGTCGTTAAGGGGACATTTACCCCACAATGACTTGCTTCACGCAGCCCTGAAAATATCAAACAAATTTTCCCCGTAATTGACAACGTAATAAGCAGAAATAGCACCATCATTACCCTCACCTCCGCATTGAAAAGAGATTTCTCCCGCGGGCTCCGAGCTCCTTCCGTCAAGCGGCCATTTTGAAGAATTTTATTGGCATTAAAGAATAGATGCTTTTCCTTTGATATTCTCTACAAAAGACACATATAGCACACAAGCAACTCAGCATATATACTAATTTATCACCTCTATCATCTGTATCCCGACCATCAAAAACAGTACCTACAATAGTACCTACTTTGAATAAATGATTTGAATTAAATTGAATTGAACTGAAATAAAAATAAAATATATTACAAAAGGATAAACTTACTGAATGCCTCAATCAATGAAAAAAGCCTCAATAGCTCAACGGGTATTATGAAGCGGATAAAATCCGAAAGGTCAGCTTTTCAATTCCCACCCGTTGCACTATTATCGTACCCACTCCTAGCACAAGCTTTATGCTTAGTTGAAGATGAAAGGTGAACTATGGGGCCGATTCTCTTGTACACAATCTCTAAACTAAACTAAACTAACAGGCCTAAATCTAGTTCCATCCTTTTCCGCAAGCAACATTACATAAGGGATAGCAATAGATTTAGGAGTGACATTTTAGTTTAGTTTAGAGATTGTGTACAATGGAATTAGCCACATTAAAATATTAAACTAAACTCTGGATCTAGAAACATAAGATTTTGCATGCAGGCTTTCTCTACAACGCACACCTGCCCTACTAAGTAAGGGTTTTCAGGAATTCTACCCGAGCAAAGCCGGGGCGGATTAGATTGTCTTTCTAACTGATTTTAGCTACCTAAAGTATTATAGAGTCCTTGTACCTAAATAATACCCAGACACTAATATAGATTTATACTTTCCCGGGAATATTTTAAAGCTTTTAATTTCCCAGTGGCTCATAAAACAAAATCCTACGACAGAAAAACGAAAATGTAAATATTTCCAAAGCACCTGTATTACTAGGAGACCGACTCTCTTTATTAAGGTATCGAATCCACCGAGACCTTCAGCTAAACATTAACTCTATTTACTTAGTTTTTATCGCGAAGCTTTGGTCTGAATATTAAATAATCTATTAAATTTAAAACGTATTTTCACTCAAGTGAAAATCTTTTAATAGCACTAATTCAACTTATTTTCATTTATAATATTATTATGTTCATAGGCATAAATCAGCGTTTTAGTTTACTTCAAAAAGAGGAGGTTCCGGTTTTACCCCGTATGTACATATATTATGTATGTAACACCGAAATAATACAAAAAATTATAAGCGACATTAAAAAATCGGTCTACGGTTACATTTAGAAAAACCACCAACCAGTCAAGTGCGAGGCAAACTCGCGCACCGACGGTTCCGTACTACTGTCGTATTTTTTCGACATTTTGTAAGATAAATCAGAAACTATTGTACGGGAGCGGTGTGCAGGCTCGACCGTACCAAAGGGGAGATCTCCCACCGAGCGGTTGGTTGTGCTCGGTAGCGCCAGCTGGGCCGACGGTTATGTCTTGAAACTTCTATATATAGTCCAGATTGCAGAAAACTCCGTTAGTGCGATTACTATCGGCGGTACATTTGTTCGGGACTACGTCATCGATTGAACAGCGCCATCTAGTTTCTATTGTGGTAACCGCCACATCACTCTCCTCCGAGATGAACGCGTAGTGTGAAGCAGTGAAGAGAGGTGGCGTTGTAGCGTGAAGGCGTGTGAAGGGCAATGGCTGCTAACCATCCAGAGAAGCGGTAGACCAGGACGCTTGTAGCTGGCGATGGAGTGCAGGGCCATTGTTGCCCCGAAGCTGTGGCTACATCCGTCTCACAGGCCTCGATGTGCTTGCTGTTGCTGCTTGTAGACTTGGAGTTGGAGGAGACGTCGGCTTGCGGTGTGTGATCCAAAGGTGTTGCGGTGTATGCGATCACCCTTGATCACGTTGAGTGCGCAGTGCGGAGTGCGGCGGTGTGCGGTTGATCTTCGATGACGTCGGCTGTTGTAGTGTGCGACCATTCTTGATTTCGTCGGTTGTTGAGGTGTGCGACCGTTCTTGATCACGTCGGGGTCACCAATGTACGGGAGCGGTGTGCAGGCTCGACCGTACCAAAGGGGAGATCTCCCACCGAGCGGTTGGTTGTGCTCGGTAGCGCCAGCTGGGCCGACGGTTATGTCTTGAAACTTCTATATATAGTCCAGATTGCAGAAAACTCCGTTAGTGCGATTACTATCGGCGGTACATTTGTTCGGGACTACGTCATCGATTGAACAGCGCCATCTAGTTTCTATTGTGGTAACCGCCACACTATTATGCGTAAAAATAAATAAAAATCTGTTAAGAATCTACAAGTGCCCTTGCATAATATGATACCCCCTTGGTATAGTAATCTTACATTGAAAATTGAAATTTTTTCTGTGATGCACTTAACCACAAATTCACGGTTTTTGGATTTTTTCCTTTACATGTGCTATAAGCCACCTTTTCCTTTTGAGGTACGAACCCTATAAACAAAAAATATTATGTCATAAAGTCATAATTAATTTCGCTTTAGGTATTGGATAATGGACCTAAAGGAAAAAGTAGCCTCAAAATGGCGTACTCGAAAAATCGCAATGCAACGAAAACTTCGTGTTTCAATTAAGTTGGAAACGTCGTCGTCGCGACTTAAAAAGTTTCGACTTAAAAGCTTTCTGCCAAAAGGTCGGGATTATTTTCTGCTCGACCTTTTAAATAGACGTTGGTATTGTTTAAATTAAAATCTACAGGTATTTTAATCTATATACCTACTTAATATTAATTACCTAATACATGTTGTGGTGTTTGTGCAATTAATTAACAAGTTAGCCTATCTTTCTTTTCATGGATCAACAGCTGAACCCACATAATATAGCTGAACCAACATGTGGCTGAACCGATCTTGATTGAACTTGGCACAGAAGTAACTTAGTTTTCATCCCAGATGAAAAAAATTATAAAACAAAATCCTAAAATTAGCTCTCTTAATCAGATTTATAAGTAAACAAATTACAAAATTTCGATGCGGAAACATATTAAAATTTCAGTTTTAATTAAAAGGAATTTTATTTGAACACCAGCAAGACCATATATTTAGCGGTGCATAAATTTTCGAGTTCCTTGTTTTTTCCCCGCTTCAATCTGTGTAATGGCGGTGGAAATGAAATGTGGGTTTGGGAGTTATTTCGTAAGTCGAACAATAAAATATCACTCGAGAAATCTAAAATTTTATTCAAAAACTGTATGAGCTGTTTACGTGGACAATCATTATGATCAACCCTTCGCCGACTCACTACTGAGCACGGGTCTCCTCTCAGAATAAAAAGGATTTGGCTACATAATATAGTCCACCATGCTGGCCAAGTGTGGATTGGCAAACTTCACACACATTTGAGAACATTATGGAGAACACAAAACGAAAATATAGCTATGCAAAATATATTAAGTACTAATGCTTTAGTTGCTTAATAGGTAATATTCAAGTAAAAATCAAACTTCGTTTATATGGGCTGTGCTTGTAGGACACTTCTTTTAAACTTCAATAATATAAAATGTTATAAAGTGACTTTTCATGTTACTTGCTCGAAAGCGAAGAAGGTTGAAATATCACCCGTGTGATAAACGCTTAAGGTGACGCTGGATGCACGTCCGAACTGCTCGGCCCACGTGGGTAACCTGTATGCTATTTCACCTAACATTGTGATAGAAAGAAATAGACTCAGTGATGAGCAGTGTAGCGAGTGCATGCGCTCACACTAGCGTCCGGATATATTGATGATGGCACACAGATAGTTGGACAGATGTCACCGATGAATTTTTGTAAATATATGATTTATGAAGGAACTACTTATTTCAATTATTATTGTATAAGATTTTATGGAAGAGCGGGGTCGCCTGCCACGAGTACTCGTAGCAATACTAAAACACTTACTGGGATGGTCCCAATTACTACGCACTATGTGAAATTGTTTTACCTACTGAAATAGATATTTTTAATTTTTTTTTGAATGATAATGATTACCTACTTATCTTTTGATGAATACTATAAAATCTCACTTACATACATACCTATTAGGTAACTACTACCTCAGCGTGTATAAACAACTCGTACTTATATTATATTATAGAAATCCATACTTCTATGAAGTGTCTGTCTGTAATTTCGAAATAACTACCGCAAGCTCATAATATTGTTATTTGAACTGTACCATAACAGCTGAATCAAATGTTTTTAAAAACTGTCTGTCTGTCTGTCTGTTTGAACGGGCTAATCTTCGGAACGGCAGAACCTATTTTGACGGGACTTTTACAGACGTAGAGGATTAACAAAGGATACTTTTTTAACCGACTTTTAAAAAAGGAGTTGTGTTTTTCTACCTATGTACACAGAAATCTCCGAGATTTCTGAACCGATTTGCGTATTTTTTTTAATTGATAAAGAAACTTTGCAACATTGTCCTATATAAAATGTGGATTTCAACTCCTCAATCCTGATGCTGCAGGGGACATGACCACCAAAACTTATGGGATTTTGAAACTGTCGGTTATAAATTGATATTGAGAGGTAGGTACCTATATCTACCAAGTAAAGACTTTATCATTGAACTCGAAGACCCACTTCTCGACCCTGATGCTGTACCTAAGGAATTGCATTGCTAAATCGTGGTGATCCCACGGAATTTTAAATGAATCATCGCCCACGCCCGTTCGGTACCCTCATTCCGCACATTGTTTTTATTAGTCAGTCCACCAATCACAACAAAGCATTCTCCCCTGTCCCCCGCCAACATTTTTCGATTTTGTTTTCATGTAAATCCTTGTATATGCGTACTCTAGGAGTTGAATTCTCTGTGCTGGCGGATTACCTATTAGGAACACATGATTACACATTCGTTTGTCTGTGAAAATAAATTTTGTTGCCTACACTTATCTATTAGTAGCGACTAAAAACTATATATACCATCTACTTGTGTATAAAAAAGTCTAAATAAATTCCACTTTGATCTCAAAAATGAAAATTTTATTTTTATAAGTAGGAAGTAGGTACAATTCAATTTCCCTCTAAAAGCCCACTACACACATAAACACAATATGTATCATTTTCTGTTTCAACAGTCACATTAGATGTATCATTCGACGCAGAACTATTGAAGCTCTCCATTTCATTTCTGGAATTAATAAACATACAATCAACATATTAAATATATTGTGAGTATTATCTATATAGAATGTATGCAAAAAACATAGCATAACAACTTACAAGTATGGTATGGGTAGACCTTTCAATATTTAGTACGGAATTGAATGTTGCAGCATCATGTTGGATTTCAGTGGTACGTATATTGGGCACATTCATTTTATTTTCCTTGTTTTCTTCTAAAAGGAATGTCTTGAGTCACTAAAATACAACATAATTCAGCATTGACAAATCTGACAACAAATAGTAAATCTCTATATTATTATATAAAAATGAATCGTTGAATGTGTTGCTGATCGCAAATCTCGAGAACAGCTGCACCGATTTCGCTAATTCTTTTTGATAATATTCCTTGAAGTACGGGGATGGTTCTTATGGAGAGAAAAATTTAAAAAATGTCCTGAAAAAGAATCTACTGTAGGCGGTGCGAAGTTCGTCGGGGCAGCTAGTAACATAATAATAATATTATCCTAATCCTAATTCCTAATCTAAATATATAAAAGAAAAAGGTGACTGACTGACTGACTGACTGACTGACTGACTGACTGACTGACTGACTGACTGATCTATCAACGCACAGCTCAAACTACTGGACGGATCGTGCTGAAATTTGGCATGCAGATAGCTATTATGACGCAGGCATCCACTAAGAAGAGATTTTTGAAAATTCAACTCTGGAGGGGGTGAAATAGGGGTTCGAAATTTTGTGTAGCCCACGCGGACGAAGTCGTGGGCATTTGCTAGTATCTAAATAATATCAACTTACAAACACAGTGTCAAACTTTCAGAAGCTGGCTCTAAATGGTACGGTGTGATAGCATCATAATCTAATTCAATTCGATTTTTTGCTTTGTCGTTTCCTTGCCAAAGAAAATCTCGTGATCCACTAAAATAGAAGTATAATATATAAGTATTTATTAAAAATAAATAAATGTCATCATCAAATTCACCATCCTGGAGAACCTTGAAAACGACACTCGCGTCTATTTTTTATAAAAAGTGCTGGCCCGCCATCTTAGATTAAAAAATTAATGTCATTATCAAAACCAGCATCCTGGAAATTTTTAATTAGTTTACGTTTTATGAAAACTTTGAACTTATGACAGTCACTTTGAACTTATGACAGTCACTTTTTTTTTAATTTATTTATGTTTTTATATACGTACAATAAATTTTCAAAAATATATTGATTATGCACTGTCATAAATTTAGTTCTCAGCGACTCTCGTGGTCCCATACTATATATGGCTCGAACAGCCCTTTTCTGCAGCACAAAAATAGAATTTATATCAGCAGCATTACCCCATAATAATTCCGTGGTGCCATCTGAATCAGGGTTTCTACTGAAAACCAGCGCTGTATGTTTTTGTACTTGTGCAAGACAATATGCATTTATGCTGAGTAGGGACCTTTTTTTTTGGGTTGTGCCACACATGACATACTTTATTCCGGCGCTTCTTCTACTTGAGGTTTTTTGACTTTATTACTCAAGTATAAGAGGCGCTGGGATAACCTAACCAGTTGGTAACTGGTAATGTGTGGTACAGCTTTAAAAAATAAACGTTTTTTCTTTTCTTGGTACGATTTGACGTCATACTATGAGGATATAGGATATAGGATACTTTTTATCCCGAAATTCAGCATGGTTCCCTTAGGAGAGGGGTTGAAAGTTAAAATGTATACTGAGCTGTAATTCATTAACGCGTAGTCCGATTTCATTCATTCTTTTTTGTTAGAAACCATACATGTTAAAACTTCAAGTTCCAACTTCTCAACCATCATCATAATAATGACGGGTAGCTTTTGTACTTTTGGATTTCAATCAGCTGTTTTAGGAATAGTTGATGTTGAATTGATATTAAAGGTACGCTTAGAATAAACTATCTCTGGTTTAGGTACCAAGCAACGACTTCATAATTCAACTCGATATCCCAACTCTTCAACCCTGATGATGCAGGGTACTGCACTCCTAAGCCACTGTTGATTGTGAGATAATATTGTAGATGCCAAACATATATACCATTATTGAACTTTAAGTTCCAACTCTTCAATACTGATGCTGCAGGGTACTGCACTCCTATTCTATGGGTTTTAGGAACTGTTGTTGGTGAATTAATATTGTACCATTTACTATTGTACCAAACCACGACTACATGGTTGAACTCCGTTCACAAAAATCCACGCACTCCATCGAAATCCTATTCTATTCCAAACTTATTCGCCAGCGTGACAGGAGTGGAGAAGGCGGATAGGGACGTGTGAGGGGTGCAACGGATCAACGTGATTTTTTTCCATCATCATCAGCCTGCGGTCGTCCACTGTTGGACATAGGCTTTCCCTAAAGAGCGCCACCACACCCGGTCCTCAGCCTTCCTCACCTAGCCACTTCCCGCCAGCCTCTGTATATCGTCGGTCCATCGTGCTGGAAGGCGTCCCACACTACGCTTACTTATACCTACGCGGTCTCCACTCAAGAACTTTCCGGCTCCAACGGCCATCACCTCTACGACAGGCATGACCTGCCTTCTTTTATCCCAGAAAATAAAAGAGTTCCCACGGGCTTTTGAAAACCTACATCCACGCGGACGAAGTCGCGGGCGTCAGCTAGTAAATAAATAAAAAAGTACTATTTGTACGAAGCGTTGCGTACTTTATTTGTAAGACGGACAGACAGACAGACAGACAGATAGACGGACAGACAGACAGACGGACAGACCGACAGACGAACAGACGAACAGACGGACAGACGGACGGGCAGACGGACCGATGGACGGACCGACAGACGCATGGACGGACGGACGGACTGACGGACGGACGGACGGTCGGACGGACGGACGGACGGACGGACAGACGGACGGACGGACAGACGGACCGACAGACAGACAGACAGAGGGTTCCGTTTTTTCCTTCTGAGGTACGGAACCCTAAAAATACAAAGAAATACCACCAGGTAGGTACCTACCTACCTATATTATTATACATATACAGGTACCTTTTTAGGGTTCCGTACTTTATAAGGAAAAAAGGGACCCTTAGGATCACTTCGTTGTCTGTCTGTCTGTCCGTCTCTCCGTCTGTGTCGTATCTGTCACACAAACCTATAGGATACTTCTCGTTGACCCAGAATCATGAAATTTATTAGGTACGTAGGTCTTAGAGCACAAGTAAAGGAATAAATCCGAAAACCATAGATTTGTGATTACAACTTACAAAAAAAAATTAAAGTGTGTTAATGAAAAAATAATTAGTATTTTCAATTTTCAATGTATAATAAGTATACCAAGTGGGGTATTATATGAAAGGGCTTTACTGTATTGTGTGTATTCTAAAACACATTTTTATTTATTTTTATGCATAATAGTTTTTGATTTATGGAACAAAATGTCAAAAAAATACCTGAGTACGGAACCCTTGGTGCGCGAGCAACTCGCACTTGGCCGGTTTTTTAAAATTAGATAAAATAAATAACTAAACAAAGTTACTTACCTATTGTACTAGGACCACACGAGTAGATATCCCTACTAGGACCTCAACAACAAAGTCAGGTCAATAAACCAATGAATAAAATTGGTGTCCAAATTTCAAATTCCAGAGGTCAATGTACAAAATGCAATAAGTATTTGAAGGACTTATTGACTCTGCTCTGCTCAATCTTCTACACATTTGCATAGCCACTGAATAAAAATTAATTTTATAAAATCATTACGACTTTTGTTTTTGAAAACATATTAATAACAACAGTTGTCGTCATAGAAACCACAGTATTACACGCGCAGCCGCGCGCCCGCTGGGCTGGCCCTTCCCTCCGCCACCCGCGCGGTGTCTAATGTTTTGGGGTGAGAAGCATGATGATTTTAGCCGAAATCTAGCGCTTGAAAAGGGTTGAACAGTAGTTTGGGAAAAGTATTTTTGAGAAAAAACTACTGAATTTAGGTTTGCAAAGTAAAGTTATTTCAACTAATGAATAAATAAACTACGTGTAATGATAAATTGTTTTAGGATTTTCATATCCCTAATCTTATTTATTTACGCCCAAAGTTGTCATAGATTTAGTGTTAAAATAGGAATCTTTTGAGGCTCGTAACTTTTAAATCAATATTTTTTTCAATGTTTTAGATATCATTGAACCTAGATAATGACGAGATAAATCGATATAATTCTTAGTTTTGTGCGTACAATATCGAATATTGTTGTATTTTCCCTCCTACGTTTGTATGAAGAAAGCACCGAACTGAGCTGCCTTAAGGAAAAATTTCCTCCGTGGACTTTTCTAGAAAATGTTTACGGATAAGCGTTGCACCTTCAAGGGCTGTCTTAGAATAATTTTGCAAGATTATATTATTTTTCAACGGCAGACTGAGATTTTAAAAGTATTTTCCAGAAAATGTTTAATGCATTTATATACAGGATGTTTTAGCTGATGAAAATTAATTTTGAACTTTACAGGTAGCTAGATTTATTGATTTCTGATAATAATTAATTGTTCCTACTAACGTACCTATCTTGTTAAAATCAGAGGCCCTAGTTTAATTTTTCAAATTAATATTAACTGTGCGTAAATTGGTATTTTAGTATGATAGGAAAGGGATAGAGAATTTTTCCGTCCCTTTTTCTTTTCCGACTTGTGCGGGTGGTGTATAAATGACGAATTTACACACAGGCACAATAATTTAGGTACTTATCTAAATTATCTTAAAAGTTACACTAGTGTCCCCGATAAGATTTGCACTTGGAAACAACATACAGTTTAGAAAAATTGAGGATCGATACAGGAACATACCTACATAGATTTGGACATACATTTTAGTACATTGTTTGACTAATTTGTACCAGTGAAATCAGCTACTTAGGCTACTTCAATTCAATTCAATAATCAGCTACTTAATATTATCGATCCCGAACTACATTTTATAGGCAAAGCTGGAAATAGTCCCCCATTTTTTTCATTTCACGTCGATAAACCGAGCTCTTATAATGCATCGGTCGGAATAACACGTATTTGCCGACAAACCGTAACTTTCCGTTTACTTTTAACTACTTTTCAGCTTACCTACTTTATGAATTTCGAACATTATTTCATTCGCTACAAAATAAGAAAAAAATTATGAGCTAGATTTGACTTTCATAATACGGTATTTTACACCAAGCGAGAAAAAAAAATTAAAAATGTATAAACAAGATAATATTAACAATAAGGAATCGAAAAATATTATAAAATAAATTTTATAGTTCATTTTAAAGATTTCACTTTTACAAATATGCAAAACACATGGTACCGTAGACGCCACGTTAATTCCGACTGTAACGTCACATGGATTGAAATCGTAATGTATTTCACTAATAAAACACCGTTGCTTACCAATCCGTGTGACGTCATGAACCTAAAAAGATGGCGGGCAGCGTTTTCGCGGCGAATTTGACATGCTTAAATGCATTTTTATTGTACTTATCGATTGAATAAAAAATTTGTAAATTTTTTGGTAGTTTTTTATCACTTTAGGACCAAATTAAGACACTTTTCAAAAAAGGGTAAAATACCCTATCAGCAACCTGATGCCCGCAACTTCATCCGCCTAGATTTGGATTTCTAGAAATCCCGTTGGAACTTCTATTTTCTTGATGAAAGGTATCTAGCCGACTCCGGCGTGATCAGCAAACAAACAGACTTTCGTATTTGTAATAATATGGGTATGGGGTAGTGGGTAGTGGGTATGAGCCGCAAGTACCCGCAAAAAAATCACGCGCGAACGGCTTCAGACAATTTTCATGTCACAGAATTCTGCGGAAAATTATATCGCGCGGCGAGCCGGTGAAATTTTGCTGTGCGGGATTACCCTAAGTCCGTAAATGCAGCAAGAATTTATAGCGGCCATGCAGTAGGTATTTTCCTTCAAAAACTCTCTTCTTTATAATAATTGCAAGATCGTATTTTGTAATATTACTGTACCAAATATCGTACGAAACAATAAACAACAATAAAAAATTTAAACCAAACACAATTATCTAATTCGAGATGCATAATCGCCTTTACGCAAAACGCTTTAGAATTTAAAATCAATTTCGCTTCAAATTGCTTCCATACATCATAATCTGTTATTCATATGCAATACAATTTAATAATGAACTTTGCTATGTAAAAAATAGAGTTGAAAATTCATTGAAGTGGCGACGCTAAGTAAAATATAAAGTAAGTGGATACTGAAACGGCTCGGAGTGATTTCAGAAAAGCCTTCTGAAGTCCGCCGAATTAGGGCCCTGGGTAAATAGGATTACATATATTTGTTCAGCATAGCCTCCCAGTTGGGGATAATCTATTTTGAAAGAGATTTTTGTCTTAGGGAATACCTACTCTAAAAGGCTTTGTTTAAGTTATTTAACTGACTTTGAAATTGTGTTTACAGCTACCTACGCCTTTTGCTCAGATCTTGGCTTGTACGAGTATGTAAGATGCCTTCTAAATATTTCTAAATAAGTAGATATGTTTTGAAATAATTATAGTTCGTCAAGTACCTACCTAAATATTTTTAAAATTAAAGTAAAAGTAAAACAATAGAACGAAATTGTAAAAGAAAGTTTTTTTTTTTAAATATTATATGTAGAAGCAGGCGTTACTTTGCGAAAGTCCATGTGATTATTATGATGTACATCAAGGAACCAAAAGCTTAATTTGCCACTTCGCTAAAACTGACAAATACTGGACGGATTGGGCTGAAATTTTGGGCATGCTATTATGATAGCTATTATGACGTAAGCAACGGCTAAAAAAGGATTTTTGATAATTCAACCCCTTAAGGGGTGAAATAGTGGTATGAAAGTGTAGTCCACGCGGACGAAGTCGCGAGCATAAGCTAGTAAACAGAGCAAATATTTTTATCGATGTTTCATGATGATCATTCAGCAAAACAAACTTCATTTCCATAACAAAAGAATTCCTTAATAAAAGTAAACATTAAATGGCTTTCCTATAAACAGTATGCTTTTACATAATGATGAAATTGTTTTTAAGGGAAACATTGTTCCTAACATTATAATATTTTGTCAAGAGCGAATCTTTTGTCCTTCAAATTCAATGGCCCACGAGTTAAAATCATAATAAACGAATAAATCATCGATCTACTGAATCATTTGTCTGGAAGTGTCATTATGAAATACCTACCTTATTATGGACTTTCCCTGTATCAGTAATCGCACCTAAGTGCTGTACTAAATTCCTCCTATATCAATGGTTTAGGTCAGCGGTCAGCAACAGGCGGACCGCGGTTTGAATGTTCATTCTTTTTCATTTCCTTCCCTGCCTTTCCTTCAAATGAAGATGATTCGACTTGCAAGTAATATTTCCTTGCAATTTTTTTTCTGGACCTCGATAAAAAAATTCAGCAGTATCCGGACCCCACTTAAAATTACTTGCCGACCCCCTGATTTTCTATCTCGCACTTGCAAAGTGTAAAATCCACCAATTCTTAATGCCTTGAATTCCGAAAAATCCATGACATTAAAACTACGTATGGGACCCTTAGAAAGCTTTGAAATTTTTTCTAAGCCTTCATTTTTATTTTTTATAATATAAACACATCGATAATTGAAGCACAGATATACTCGTAAGATTCAAGTGTATATACGCGAAAACCTGTTGGTTTGTCCTTCAATCACGCCGCTACGCAGCAAGGGTTGATTGTAAATTTTTTCATGGATAAATAAGTAGGTATATTTAATGACTTGAAGAGTGATAATCATGCTACTTTTTATCCCAGTAAAATAAAAGAATTTCCATGGATTTTTTTAAAAACCCAATCAGGGTCGTTAGAAATTCCATGGGAATTTTTGGACTCATTGGAAAGTTGTTTTGGGCAGAATTTGAGTTAGGTAGGTACGTACCCACCTAATGATCAATTTGCTACTAGAGTCGCTACACTTTTTACTATTGCGTGATTTTGCTTTCTAGCCAAATAGCTCAATCTGTATGTTTCTTCCAGAATATTTTACATCTTTGTGCGAAAACAAGCGGGAGGTGTCCGGGACGTTATCAAGAGCGTTCAACTTCGGAAAATTGTTCTCAAGATCTCCAATCTGAAACAATGGGCGTTAGCGCAGTTGCCTACGGCGTTAATTGAAATTTTAACACGGAAAAAGTAGGAACACTCTTAAAACAATGGCATTTATTCTCTATTGTTTTAACATTAGTTTGATAAAATACGAAGAATAAAATACACTACAAAATAGAAATACAAATAAAGATCAGTGTATAATCGAAATAACTGTCTTTATTTCTTATTTATATTTATTAAGTCGAGGGTTCCATACTATGGTAGTTTTTCGACATTTTGCACGATAAATCAAAAACTATTATGCATAAAAATAAATGAAAATCTGTTTTAGAATGTGCAAGTAAAGCCTTTTCATATGATACACCACTTGGTATACTTAGTATAACTTGAAAATTGAAAATACTAATTATTTGTTCATGAACACTTTTTTTGTGATGTAACCATTTACATGTGCTATAAGACCTACCTAGCTACTAAATTTCATTACCTACCCTACTCTATAGGTTTTCTTGACAGACACACCGGACAGGCGGATAGACAGACGGTCAGACAGACAGACAGACAACAAAGTGATCCTATAAGAGTTCCTTTTTTCCTTTTGAGGTACGGACCACTAAAAATACACGGATGAAATCTGGGATTCAAAGAATTTGCATTAATTTCAGTACTCGTTACAGTGCAGTGTGGGACGATACCATAGAGATTAGAGATATATATATAAATAAGTGACGACCTTCATGTTTGCGGACGAGCTAGCTTTACAATCGTAGCATCTTTTGACGACCTCCCTGGCACAGTGGTAAGCGCTGTGGTCTTATTAGTGGGAGCTCCCGGGTTCGATTCCTGGCAGGTGTTTGGGATTTTATAATTTCTAAAATTTCTGGTGGCTTCGGACGTGGCTAGTTACCACCCTACCGGCAAAGCCGTGCCGCCAAGCACTTTAGCGTTCCGGTATGATGCCATGTAGAAAGGCGCATGGGTTTAATAAAAACTCCCATATCCCTGCCAGGTTAGCCCGCTTACATCTTAGACTGCATCATCACTTACCACCAGGTGAGATTGCAGTCATGGGCTAACTTTAATGTTAACAAAATTACAGAGAGTAAAAATACAGGATACACTTAAAAAACAAAGGGCAACCTTATCGCTAAAGTGATCTCTTTCAAGCAACCCAAAGAACTTATAGAACTGTAAGATGGGAAGTCGCAACGCAGCTACATAGCAATATATTATATTATGTATACTAAGAATAACTTAGAAAATAACGCCAAACATCTCTCAAAAGAGGTGGAAAGTAGAAACAGTCGCGAGGAAAATTCTTGTATTAAAATCATAAGTAGGTAGGTAGGTACCTATCTATCGGTTTTCGATATTCTGATTACCGGAAAACATTTTGCTTGGAAATAAGATTGAGTCCCTCAGGAGCTGACGAGAAAACTGCTAATGAAATAACCTTCCTTCAGGCATTTTGCACTTTAAGATATTTATTATTAACACCGTGTTCCTAGAGCATATTTTCATTGTACATAATATATTTTTTTATCTTAATTTACTGCAGGTTAAAATCATGTCTGCAATCTTATCTGGTATAGCGACCCGCCTAGCTTCGTACGGGTAGCTTATTACAATTTTCGTAGCGATTTCAAATTTTTTGAAAAAAGATAATATAACCTATGTCATTCAGGAATAATGTAGCTTTCTACTGGGGAAAGAATTTATAAAATCGGCTCCGTAGTTCCCGAGATAGGAAGTGTACTACAAACAATCTTACAAACTTTACCTCTTTATAATATTAAAGTATAGGTAAGTGTTATTAAGTAAGTTTAGAAAGGGGTCCCAAGATGCTCGAATGGCGACCTCGCACCAGTAAGTGCATCGTTGGAAGAGCCCCTACTAATTAGTAAACGACAACATCAAAGGAACTGTAGGGATCTGCTGGATTTCGTCCAGTAGTGGACGTCTATCGGTTGACGATGATGATGATGATGATGATGATGAGAAATTATGAATTTCCATATAGACCCCACCAGGATCGAAATCGAGACCTCCTTGATTCCATTCAATCACCTATGGATCCTGTAGATCCAATTGTAAAGTTAGCCCTATCTCCTGAGTCGAAGTCATTTTGTCCCAAACGAAAATTTCACATTTTCATATTGAAAGAGTATCTCTGTAAAATAATCTGCCCATTTTTAATGCAAAGGAACTGGGGAATATGTAACATTTGTTCTGCATGATTGATTGGCAAAGTTAATAACCTTTGGGACCCGATCCTTTTATTTTGTTCGATATATTTCGACATTTCGTTCTTTGCACTATAATATTATGCTTAATGTTCAAACAGGCTACAGTTTCTACCAATAAAAATATTAAAATAAGTATTATCATGGGACTCTGTTTATTTATTGTTATAAATCTCACAAAGATATTCTGTTATTGTAGTTTCCTAATATTTCCTCTCGACAACAATAGAACGAATTCAATATTGCTTTATCTAAATCTGCTTTTATATTTTTCTTTTGAATCGACATTATTACTTATTTCAAGAAGATGTTGAAAGCTGGGAAACCGATTACCTAATATTTTATGGTTTTGTTCTTTATATACTTACTGTTAGAATGACAACCACTTTGATATACTTTAACATACTTTTAACCACTGTTTAATTATTTAATTAATTTACAAGTCGATACAATGCACTATTCATATCCTAAGCGTCAGCATAGAGTGTAGAGTCGATCCGAAACCATAGACTCTCGGACAATGTCAGAGCTTGTTAGGCAGACTTTCAACAATTCATGTAACACACTATCAACAATCCACCTAACAATACTTACAGGAAATTAAACACGATTATATATATCGTTTATTTTTTTAAATGAAGATAACGGAGCATAAACAGAACTGTCGTGCCTCCTCGGGGAAGATATAATTTGTAAAGTTTATAATGAAATACTCCGCTGAAGATGCCGAGTTTGTTATAGAGCGAGAAACTGAAGTTCATGAAAATACTGAAAGATATTGGGTCACACCGGGCGATTTTTATGTTAGGTACATTTTTATTATGTATATTTTTTACAAACACACATAATACGTACATACTGTTCTGTATGTACGTATACGTAACTCTTACATACAGAACAGCAATCGAATCGATCTTGATCAAGTGTGATCAGCCCATCGGTTGGGGTTTAGGCCATAATCTACCACGCTGGCTAAGTGCTGACTGGCAGACTTCACACACTTTTGAGAATATTATCGGGAACTCTCAGACATGTAGGTTTCCTCACGATGTTTTTCTTCAACGTTAAAGCAATTACTGATATTTAATTACTAAAATGCACTCCGAAAAGTTAGAGGTACGTGCCCGGGATCGAACCCCCGACTTCCGATTAGGAGGTGGACGTCCTAAGCATTAGGCTATCACAGCTTTTACCACATACAAAAAAAAACAAATTTATCTATATATTATATTAAATGAAAAGGTGACTGACTGACTGACTGACTGACTGATCTATCAACGCACAGCTCAAACAACTGTACGATCGGGCTGAAATTTGGCATGCAGATAGCTATTACGACGCAGGCATCCGCTAAGAAAGGATTTTTGAAAATTCAACCCCTAAGGAGGGGTTTGAAATTTGTGTAGTCCACGCGGACGAAGTCGCGAGCGTAAGCTAGTTTTACAAATAAAATTGATCTCATTGTACCCACAGGTTTAGTAAAACTCGCCAGCGCGTTCCGTCGAAGCGCGAAATGGGACGAGCGAGTTGTTAAAGTCTCGACTGCCGACAAAAAGAGGACCTTATCTCAAACTTACTTATACCCGTCAAATGACGTCTTTTCACGATGCATTGCGCTGGGGAAATGAAATGAAAACTATCGTAAACTTGTCTGCTTTAAGCTACAGTATCTATAGGTTTGTTTCCTTGAGATTTTCTGTCTTTGACAAGGTACTTACTGTGATAAGACTTAACTTTAAGGTTTCTGTGCTAAAGCACGAACATGACAAACTAAACCAACTTTTCCAAGATTTTTAATGTGTATCATCCATTTAGTTTGACGTGCTTTTACAGTTCCTTGTATTACAAATATCGTATATCTACGCGTACGCGCGCATTTAGTGTGATATCCTACAGTGCAGCTGATCGATTGCGAAAAAGACGCTACATCAGTCATTGCAACAATCTCAATAATTGTGATGATTCGCTGAATCTATGGTACTCTTGCTGCAACTGGGAATTTTAGCTAATAGAGAGAGAGAGAGTCAGCCAATCATATGACGTGATTGCGATCGTTACACTGTGCCTACCCACCTAGCTGTCAAACCACGATGGTAATAGGGCGATTGTCTAAAACCTGCATCAATCATTATTACAATCTCAATTGTTTTGATTGGCTGAATTTGTGCGATTCTTGTTGCAACAATGCATTGTAGCCAATAGTGAGCGAGCGTTAACCAATTAGAGATGATTGCGATCGTGATATTGTAGCTGTCATTCTCCCGCAATCGCGCATTGTTTTGGTTCTGTTTGCGCGTTCTGTTTGTTTCAGGCTTAACACGTTGTTTTAACACGTGTAAATTGTAAAAGCGAGTCTATTTACTCGCGGAATTAAACCAGCGTTTATTAAATTCATACGTTTCATGAACACGAGCGCTTCAACTAGGTCTGCGGGTCACACTTTTATTACAATAATAAAAAAATTTATGTTTAAACTTAATCTTATCTTTTAATTTTTACATAATATCACAGAATATAAAGTACAGTAGCCGGCAAGAAATATTGTACCTACATCGATTGTATTGTGTAGAATGACAATTCGGCTTTGTAGAGCGTTGTCTCTGTCACTCATACCTATATGACGTTTTGTCGGTCTCAACGAGACAGTGCTCTATTTTGTTATCTCCTTCTAAAGGTCGATGGACTTACATTACTTTCAGCCGCGTAGGTACTGTAGTTCTTAACTCTTAACCAACCAAAAAGTCAAACATCTCGTGAAATTGCCGTCTGCTTCGAACCTATTAGATTGGTGCCGAATGAATATTAAGTTAGTGCTTTCGCGATAGCGGAAAAAAATGTTAAGCGGTTTTCTAAAAAAATACCTAACCTCTTAGTTTAAACCATCAATACCAACAATCGATAAATTTATTTTGTAATATTTAAAAAAAATGGATAAAAAAGATATAGAAAATATTACTTACAATAAAACTTATTAGCTAGCCTATTGAACTATTATGTACTAACGCTAGCCTTATCTAATTAGGTACATAATTATGCAGCTTTCTATTAACATTAAACTTAGTTACCAGAGTATCTTCTTGACTTAATCTAAGAGGTAGAGATGATCCCACAAAATTAATTATTACCACCTAGAAACTACAGATAATATTATGTAGAGTCCATGTTCTAGAATGTATGATCACTAAATACGCTACTCCCTACAGTATATCCCCAGGCTTGATCCATGATAGTTTGATTGCCAAAACAAGTTTGAACTATTTGCACTTGACACTAAAGCACTAAGTGGGTGGCCCGCCGATCGGATCGTTGTAGACTGGAGTAACATTGCCCGTAGCAATTAAGATTGCATGTCTCCAAATTAAGTTTAAGCCCGACTCCAATTTATTGGTTCGTTTGCTTTGATAGTGCCGTCTAGTTTGGTACAGTCGGCAAAGGGCTTACTAAATGAGACCATGACCTGACCGTAGTATAAATTACACTAAATCTACGGTTACTTACTTTAAACGCTAAATTGCTTAGAAACTTGAAAACTCCAATGCTAGTTGCTACAGTTTAGTACAGAAAATACAGAAATATATTATTGTTGACTTGTTGACTTGATTGTAATGAATCGTTACCTTATGAAGAACTAGCTTATGCTCGCGACTTCGTCCGCGGTGACTACAAAAATTCAAACCCCTATTTTTGACCCCTTAGGAGTTTAATTTTCAAAAATCCTTTTTTAGCGGATGTCTACATCATAATAGCAATCTGCATGCCAAACAGCCCGATCCGTCCAGTAGTTTAAGCTGTGCGTTGATAGATCAGTCAGTCAGTCACCTATTCCTGTTATAAGTATAATACTAGCTTATGCTCGCAACTTCGTCCGTGTGGACTACAAAAATTTCAAACCCCTATTTCACCCCTTTAGGGGTTGAATTTTCAAAAATCCTTTCTTAGCGGATGCCTACGTCATAATAGCTATCTGTATGCCAAATTTCAGCCCGATCCGTCAAGTAGTTTGAGCTGTGCGTTGACAGATCAGTCAGTCAGTCAATCAGTCAGTCACCTTTTCCTTTTATATATTATTTAGAAGATATAGATAGGCGTCCATCAGAGTGTGTTCCCACAAAACTACAGTTTGGTGCTAGTCAACCCTGGTGCTGTTGATGTAGGTAAATGTGCGTACATACTTTATACCGACGACCAGGGAGGTCCCTGGCGCAGTGGTGAGCGCTGTGGTCTTATTAGTGGGAGGTCCCGGGTTCGATTCTTGAGTTGCATGCCCAGGGTCAGACCCCCGACCTCGAGGCGGACGTCCCAACCACTAGGCTATCACGGCTATCTTAACAATGTTGATGATGTTCTTAATCATTAAACATAATATCAGTTTGATGCCTCAGCTATTAGTTGATAGATCTTAAGACGGGCGGTTAATTGGCAACAAGAAGTGATGCGAAACATCAAACCGCGCGAGGGGCTTCGCCGGTAACAGCGTTTAATCACGCCCTTTGAGCCCCCACCTTTCTACTAGTGACTCTATAATTTTGTCTTTTTCAGGATAATCCGTAAAATATGTGATAACTTAAGTCCCTAGTACAGTGTTTTGAGACGCCTTCATTTAGGACCTAATTAAAACTGTGATACATAAGTACCTATCCCTAATAATAAACCATTCTATTAGGCTTTTGTAAATTGTATAAAAACTTAAAACGTCATGATAAAAAATACCCTTTGTTGACTGAAATACTCGTAGGCAAATACACACTAAACTACGTGAAACATTTGATAGAAAGTCAAAACATGGACGTTTCCACAGAACACGGTCTTGTGCCGCTTGACGTATGCGACAAGTGACAATTCATATTCTTCATCTAACTTCTAAACTTATAGAAGTATCTCCTAACTCCCACCGATGCATTTACAGATGTCGAGTTGCCATTCCACCATCCCAACGTTTATCATTTCTTCGAGCTAAACACCTATTCCCCATTTTTGTGTGACCCGATTCTTTGAGCTATATCGGTAACTCGTTCGTCCACAGATCTCCGCATTTCCGATTTGATCACATTGAGAAACTCCGAGCATAGCTCTCCTCGTTAAGTGACTCTGAGCATTATTATGAAGCCCATAATATTAGTGACCATGTGGATGTCACTAGCCACATGCAATGTTGGAAAACTTTGGTCTTCAATACAAAATAAAGCATAGTCACCTATTTTGCATGCTCAAATGGAGAGTTCACCTTAATTGGAGGCCCCAATACGCCGTAACAAGGCAAATGGAAATTACAGCGAAGGGCGAATGTAATCGAATAAGACCTCCGATTTTCCCATAAATATCGTCTACTATTGGAACAGTGATTTAGTACGGTCTATTAAGTTTGTTAAACAAAATCGGAAGAAGAATAGAAGCACGTGAGCCCTTGTGGATTTAGGTCATCATCATCATCATCGTCAACTGATAAAACTGACAGGTTGAAATGGCAATCGGGGAGGGAACGCCCCACACACCCGCACAGCCCCCGCGCTAACCAGGTGCAAGCGAGCGCGGGTGACGTACGGGTGTGCACTGCGCAGGGCGTCCCTCTGCCTCATACCCCAATCGCCATCTCAACCTGTCGCGGACTATAATTATGTAAATACTAGGACATAGAAAACAAAAAAGTGGAATTATCTAAATAAAAATACTTTATTACAATATTATTTACAATTAGATCAGTATTTACAATTAGTGAATATTATAGAAAATCATTTTTGGAATATTTTACAAACCACAGAATATTCAAGTTATTTTTTAAAGAAGCTAAGTAGTTAGCGAAGTAAACCTTAAGTAGAGTTTAATTATTACAAAATACTGTTTACACTAGGTGTATTAAACACAACATTGGTGGTAGCTTGGTGATAGCTTGGTGGCCATTCACCAACGGTAGTTGAAGTTGGCCATCCCACCGTATTCACGGGGCAAGCCGTGTTGGCGGCCGTACGTGCCTTGGAGAGAGATGTCGCCGTTTTTGCCAACTGGCCATTTTCCACCAGCCGCTGCTTGGTACTGTAAAAAAATAAAACAATCAATAGATGTACAGTACCTACCTACGCGGCAGAAAATAATGTACATCGACCTTTAGAGAGACTTTAGCAACAGACAGGTCTACCAAGTACCGCCACTTCACTGGTAGCAATAGACAGACAGCAATAGATTCCTCCGTGCTTGTGTAACCTATACCCGGGGTTGTAGGTGGTCCAATAGTTTTGTTGTATCTTTCAGCTTATATACAGCTCTCATTGTATACCTAGGTATATAAGTAATCGCTGAAGGACTGTAAGTACCGGTATTCCACCCGCATTTAGGAGTTCTGCAGTAACTCAGTCATTGTTTGGTGACATGTTGTTTGTAAACTATTTGACAGCCACACTAATCTCGTATTGGCTGACGTCCGGAATCCTCCGTATAGTATAGGGTCAGTTGTCTCTGGGTATCTTTAGCCAAATCTTTTACTGACTTCTGTATAACGGCGTATAGGTATACTCACTTTAACTTTACTTATAATATACGGTACTCCGTAGAGAAAAACAAGCGTGATAAGGATAAGGAAGATTCTTACAGAAGTGCCACCATGGATCTGTCGGCTGATATCAAGCGAGGCAGCCGCGTTAGGGTTCTGCCAGTTGAGGCCGCCACCTAAGTGCGAGGAGTCGCCTGCGGCACCCAGTACACGTGTTCCGTAGACTTGACCGTTCAGCTTGCCGCGGTTGTCGTTAAAGATTTGGTGCTCGTAACCGCCTTTGCCCTGCAAAAGTAGGTATTAAGTCCAAGTCAAAATCATCGTTTAGGTACATGGCTTACTTTACAACTTAAAAATCAGCTTAAGTATTTTTTTCAATCCCGCTTGAATAGGCTGCATCTGTATTTTCAGCATCGTGACTTTTGAAAATTCACGTCTATGTTTAGGCATTTTTGGAGACCGTATGTTTGTTGGAATTTGCCTGTGATCAGCTTGAAAACCTCGGAGTTATCATTTTAGAAACCACTTAAAATAAATGTTACAATAGATCCTAACTAAGTATATATCCTATTTTTGATGTACCTATCAAGTGCTAATTAATACAAGAGAAGAAACAAAAGAGAAGATCGTGTGAAAAGCTGCACTCAAAAACCCAGAAAACGTCACTAGGTAATGCATGTCTCGAAAGAAATTCTGGTACATAAGTTGGTAGCCCACTACATCCCACTAAAGTAACAAGGTGTCTCAAATCTCCTCTCTGCTTTTGTCCGCCAGCGCATTAAATCTTGAAGCCGAATCAGGCTTCATTATTACATAGCTACCGCAGTAGGTATAGCCAAAACTTTACTCACAAATAAACCGGCGCCATTTTGTCCAAGAGTTCCAAACACACGACCATCATCTCCGATCTTCCTGTCCAGCAGGGTAACATCACGACGCTCTCTCGGATGACTTTGCACGTACCATTCTGGGTAACTAGAAGAAAGATAATCGAGCTAAGTTGCCTATAATAAAATTAACCATTTAAGAGAACATAATATTTGGCTATGGCAGTCGGCGAGTGTTTAAAGGATTTTCTTTGAAACGAATTTCTAGTGAAATATTATGATTGCCATCAGGTTAGTCATGTTGCCCGTTTCGATGAGATAACTGATTAATCTGTTCTAATTGATGCATCCCATTACGATTTTTTTTAAATAAGTACAACCTTATGCGTGGCACTTGTTAGGTTAGATACTCACATAGAGTAAAGGATCAATACCCGCAGGAGCACGGGTCTTCTATCAGAATACTTATCAATCAAGGAATCAAACCTCGTACCCCCTAAATAGAAGGCCGACGCGGTCTTAATCACTAGGCTATCACCGTTTTTTAAAATTACTTGATTAGGCAATAGAAATTATTATTAATAATAGACTGTTATACAATTACATTTCTATGCTTATTAGAATGTCATTGCTGTTATATAAATAGGGTACTTACGTATCAGCTACTATAACTTGTGGTGCATAGTACTCTTGGGCGACAACAGCTAGAAAGACCGCGGGTAAAATGTAGAGGAACAGCATTTTCTACAGAAGAAAAATAAAATTAGGAGATAAATTAGGAATTTGAATATTGGTTGATACGATAACAGTCTAAAAGTCAACGTTCACATACTACACTTTACGATACATCAATGCAGGCATTCTGAACCAGTGGTAGAAGCATTTAACGATTCAAAAAGTTTACTTAATTGTATAAAAATATTTTTATTCATTTATCACTATCCTTACAACTTATTCCATTATAACGTGGTTAATTGACATCAGCAATGAAGAATTAAGATTTAAGACCGACATAGAGAAAGATGAGTAGATATACTTATGTGCGATAAGTACCTACCTACATAGTAGCTTAAAAACCCTTCTTCTCATATTTAATTAAGTAGAAAAATTCTTACCTTTTTATTAAAGTACGAACACACGAAGATAGAATACTGATGTTCTTCCAAGGAGATTCACAGTTGGAATGATACATTTCCCCGTCCAGAAAGACTATTTATATAAAAAAACAGTTAGCGCGGGAGTTCCTGCGCTCACACAATCTGTAAGCTAACTGCTAAGTTATTCCCCTGGTACGCGGTAACGGGACGATCCACTAAATTATTAATTTGCTTGCAAATAATATTATTTGATAAGAGGTTAATAATTCCTCTGCCTTTTCTTATCAGTTGTACAAACGTATGACGTTTTCATCTTACTATTGAGGTGGTGACTCATTGCAAAATTTTATGCATTTTGTCGTACTAGTCTAGTACCTACCACCTACCTAGTTCATGGGTAAAAATCATCTCTTGAATTTTTAAATAAAATCACCTAATTAAATTTTTCTACTTCTTGTCCACAATTTCTCAGTGCTTCAAGACCAAAATCTTCAAACAGTGCGTGTTGCCAATGATAACATAATATGGATCCGAGACATGGTCGCTAAGTATAAGGGCCTCATAAGAAAGCTCAGTAACTCAGCGGGCGATGGAAGGAAGGGAATGTTTTGAAATTGTTGGCTCCTTGTGTCACAGTGTTACACACGGGGGTGTGACTCAACGGGAATAACCCGAGAAAGCTATGCTTGGAGTTTCTCTACGTGATCAAATCAGAAATGAGGAGATCCGTAGGTGAACTAGAGTAACAGACGTAGCTCAACGGGTTGCGAAGCTAAAGTGGCAATGGACAGGGCATATAAGTAGTTCGAAAAACCGTTAGACGTTGCTGAAATGGCGATCTCGCACCGAAAAGCGCAGCGTTGGAAGATCCCCACTAGTGGTGGAGTACGCCGACTTTTAAAACGGCCGATTATAAAAGCCGTTTTAAAAGTCGGCGAACTCCGTTCTTAGTGGACGGACAAGTCGCAGGGAGCAGCTGGATTCAGGCGGCGCAAGACCGTGGCGTGTGGAAGTCCCTAGAAGAGTCCAGCAGTGGATGTCTATCGGTTGATGATGATGATGGATTAAAATTTTAGGGTCTTGGGACTGTAATCATAAAATGACGTCATTTTTTTTAAATTATTTTCTTCAATAATGAATTCTAGCGCCATGCGTAGAATTCATTATTGAAGAGAATCATTTTAAAAAAATCATGATTTATATTTAACTAGCGACCCTCCCAGCAGACCAGACCAGAAATTTAGAAATTATAAAATTCCAAACCCCTGCCGAGAATTGAACCCGGGACCTCCCACTAATAAAACCACAGCGTTTACCACTGCGCCAGGGAGGTCGTCAAAACTTGACTTAGAAAGTGATTAGACGGAGGACTATACGAGTCGGTTCGTCTGTTCTTACTCAGAACGAATTTTACTAGGTTAGTAAGGTAAAAAATAAAATACCTAGTAAATAAAATAATCACCACTTTATTTTTACTTCTGTTGTGTATAATTTCTTTTATACACAATCTCTAAACTAAAATGTTCAAAACTAATGTACCTATCAACATTTTCATTAGTAGGTACACTGTAACAAAAAACATAAGAGCTAAAGTTAAATTAAACTATTTTAACGAAAATAAAACTTATAAAGCTTCTGTTCTTAAAAAAATTATATATAGGATGTACATTACACCAAGAATCCTATGTTATGCTTCCACCAACCTACAATACACAACAATAAGATACTTACTTACCTCCTATGATAGCATTGGTTTTTATCAAAAGGTTGATTATAATTTATCAACCTTTTGATATACATAGGTAAATCAAGTGTCTGATCAAAAACCAACAATAGGCTACTTGACTCATATCTAATTTCGTCCAATAAATGATTATTTATTATAGTATTTTGCTTAAGACAACGAAATATATCAATAACAATTTTTAAAAACGCAGGATGGATATATAAAACCAATTTAAAAAAATACAGTTTTTATTTTTATTTGAAACGCAGAAAACGCTGTCCGCCATGATGTGACGTCATTAAATATGTAAACAAAGAAATGTCATCCATATGTCACGCGGGGACTAACGTAGTATCGATATATATAAAATTTAAAGTCCTGACTAACTTATATATCAACGCACAGCCTAAACATCTAAACAGCTGGTCCTAGATACATGAAATTTGGTGGGTGTGTTCTTTGTAGGTAAAGAGAAGGTATCCACTAGGAAAGGATTTTTTGAAATTCCACCCCTGAGTGGGTTAAATGGGGGTTTGAAATTTATGAAGTCCACGCGGGCGAAGTCACGAGCATAAGCTAGTTTTTATATATTTCTAAAAACTCATAGTAAACGTAAAAAAATATCGCTTTCTCTTTATAAATTGAATAAGTTATTAAGTAAGACTTACAACAAACTGATCTTTGCAAAAATAAATTTGGGTTGAAGTCTTTGTCATATAGGATCCCTTTAAGCAAGTCTTCGTGTGTTACGTATATTTATTTCACTGGGCACTCTAATCCACAACTTTCCTGTGGTCTTTATCGATGCGTTTTTTACATTCTCGAATGATACAATAACGATAATTACTATATTTTTCATGTAAACTAGTATAGAAGTCATGTTTATTAAACTTTGGGAGGTTATGCTGTTGTTTACAAATGCATGACGGCAGAGCACAGATAATCTATGGGCCAAACATGGCCGACAGTGTTTTCACCTGTCTAAGAAAAATATATTTTTAAATTAAAGTTTTACGGTTTTTAGGGCGCAAAAAAATATAGTGTTAATTTTTTTGATCTAATAGGACAAATATTAACCATTTAAGACCAACTTAAAAAAAGTGTCAACTAGCCTATTCCATTTTCAAAAAAAAAATCTTTTTGTTCTGATCGCGATAGTGACGAAAATATTTAAATTTATTAAAAACTTCCATTGACTTATATATTAAAACTTCAGACATTTTGTTTCAAAAATCAATAGTTCTGTTGTAAAAAACCAATTCAAAAATCTAATTCGCATCAAAAACCAATAATGAAATAAAATGAATTTCATAGTATAATGAAAGATGTACATCGTTTTCTGTAAAATGACTTAGAATGTGTAGTGTAGCAGAAACTCTTTGCAGTTTCTGCAGAACGAAAACTAAATGTAATAATTTATTGTCACTCCTTCCTGTCGTAGCGAAAATGCTAAATTTATATTTTATTTTGCTTATTAAAACCATTATTCTAAAGGTTTTCACTTATTTAACAGAATGGAAATATTGGTTTTTGATCAGACACTTCTATGACCTACCTATATTTAACCACTATCCAAAAATGCAAGATTTGTTCCAAAAAAGAATTAACTTCCGTGATTCACGATGTTTTACAAAATCTATAAAATTAAGGTGTAGAACTGTAAAAAATCATAAAGTCCTTATCAATACTGTCAATACTGTGTGTCCGTCTGTCTGTCTGCTAGCTTTTCACGGGCCAACAGTTTTTAACCCATTTTGATGAAATTTGGTACAGAGTTGTCTTACACCCGGGGGACTTAAGAAGACGTTGGCTACTTTTTATCCCGGAAAATCAAAGAGTTCCCACGGGATTTTTAAAACCGAAATCCACGCAGACGAAGTCGCAGGCAGATATGCGCGCATGATCACTGTTGAACCAGATTTAACTTATAGGTATAAAAAACATACATAAGATCAAAAAGTGTGTTACAATGTCAAAAAGTAAAATATAAACTGAAAACTTACTAAGAAATCGGGTGCATATAGAAAAAGATTAAGCAAAATTAAAAAAAATTAGGTAGGTAGGTAGGTAAATGAAATAAAAAAAAATGAAAAACTAATAAACAAATTAGTAAATATTATGTTAAATGTAACTATGTCATACACACTTAGTTTTTAAAGCAAATCAGATTATTTGAATCAAATCACAGCTTACTCAACACTTGTAATAACAGTCGTATCCGTAAACAAAGTCAAAAAGTAAAACCTTATAAAAGTAAAAGAAAAGCGAATTTATTATAATAATATACTAATATAATAATAATTAATAGTAATGTGATTTGCCCTCAGCCAATCGAGCAATATCGGACAGATATAAATAAAAAATCGGTATAAGAAAGCTTGAGTTGCAATGACCTAACCTGATTTCTTATTCACAAATATCACACAGACTTAAACGATAAGCTCGCACAGCAAAATTCAACCGTGCGATTTATTCCGCAGAATTCTATGACATGGAAATTGTATGAAGCCTTACACACTTTAGAGCTAATAGCAACATATTGACCCTTTACAGTACGCGGCAGAAAGTAATGTACATCGGCCTTTAGAATGACAATTCGGCATTGTAGAGCGTTGTCTCTGTCACTCGTACCCATGTTTTGTCGGTCTCAACTACAGAGACAACGCTTTACAAATCTGCTTCCAAAGATCGATGTATATTACTTTCTGCCGCGTACTGTACTAATAAACGTTTTAAAACTGTTGTAACTGGTATGGAATGGGTCCACTAGAGACAGGGCGGGCCGCGGCGCGGCCATCAATATTTTGTATGTTCATATGTATTATCCGTCCTCCCGCCGTGCATCTTGTTTTTATATTATTTATTTATTTATAATCAAGATAATTGTACATTTTTACGCAGTTGGTTACGCAGTTTCATAATATAGAATGTATAGCAGACAGATTTTTGCGTTGCAATGCGGCCCGACCCCGTCCGTCTGGCTCTCTCTTCTTTCGAATCCCAAATTACCGATGTCTGAGAGAAAAAATCGGTGTGTAACTATATATCCGCTATACACCATTAATTAAAGACGTACCTAAATAAATATTTGTTTTAACGTTCTACCTTTAATTTGAATATGGCGTAACTCAACACCGTGAATCCCGAGATCTTCATACGAACATCACCCCATACAAAATAATTTTATTAATTAGGTTATTTTGGAACGTTGTAACTTTATAACCAAAGTAATTTTATGAGAAATACTGAAATCCTATAAATTAATTATCTTGATGAATTTAATTCCGTTGCCTATTCATTACCCGTATTATAAATGCGATAGTGTGTTTGTTTTTTGTTTTGTCCTTTGTCTGCAACGGAGCAACAGATGAGGAGAGTGACATATTATGCTACATTTTATCCCGAAAAATCAAACAGATCCCATGGGATTTCACAAACCTAAATGCACGGTGACGAAGTCGCGAGCATCAGCTAGTGTCTAATAATATGCTACCTATGGGCGCCTTATTATTAGATTAAATTGACACGAGCCGTTGCTTGCAAGCAAATACTATGATGTTTGCTTGCGAGCAACCGCATGATGAATCATGGCCACAGTTCACTACAGGGAACTTGCACTGGCAATTGTCCTACATTTGACGCTAGGAACCCTATGAATAGCCTATTTTTAGGGTTCCGTACCTCAAAACGAAAAACAGAACCCTTATAGGATCACTTTGTTGTCTGTCTGTCTGTCGGTCTGTCAAGAAACCTACAGGGTACTTCCCGTTGACCTAGAATCATGAAATTTGGCAGGTAGGTAGGTCTTATAGCTGACATTCGGGGAAAAATCTGAAAACCGTAAATTTGTGGTTACGTCACACAAAAAATAATTGTGGCCATGAACTAATAATAATTAGTGTTTTCAATTATGAAGTAAGATAACTATATCAAGTGGGGAATCATAAGAAAGGTCTTCATCTGTACCTACATTCTAAAACAGATTTTATTTAGTTTTAAGCATCATAGTTTTTGAATTATCGTGCAAAATGGCGAAAAAATACGATTGAGTACGGAACCCTCGTTGGGCGAGCCTGACTCGCACTTGGCTGGTTTTTATTTTTTTTCACGTCACACATAGCCTAAGTTTTGGTGCTGATTTTGTCGTTTCCTCACTCTAGTTCACACTGTCATGGCGCAAATTAAGCAATTTTCGTGCTGATTTTGTCAGTTGAATCATGTATAACATGCGAAACTGTCTGTTCCAACGCAGATATTTCACTCGAACCCCTTTGCCTGTACCTACATAATTCTGGAATCATGATTATTTATAACGAAAAATAATAGCCATAATTTTTCGTTCAGTAAGTTAACTTGAACATAATTTACCTACCTATCATAAAATCTTGAACGAATCCTCGCCCAAGTTTAAGACTTAAGTAATAAGTTAAAGGTAAATAAACAGTACGCAGAACCCGAAAAAAATATAAAAACAATACAGACTACCAGCCGTTTTGCGAAGACAAATCTAAAATAAATAAAAATATTTTTCACAACTTAAAATAAAAATTGTTACAGTAAAGTTTAAAACTTATAAGCTAAGACACTAAACCTAAAATCACACAATTTGTATTTACTATTTACTTTAAACTTAAACTACTTACTTACTTTACTTAAACTTTTAAAAAAACTTAATTTACCATAATATATTTAGTTACTATATTTACAGATATTTATATTTAAATAATAATAAAATTTTGTGGCCGACCGATCATTCACCTTCGGCCGAAAAAATCACCGTCAGCAAAATCTTTGGCTTCGGTCACATTGGGCCAAAGTTTTTGGCTGAAACCGAAGGTTTTTAGTTCAGGTAAAAATTACTTGTATATATAAGCCTAATCGACATTATTTCGACGTGTTACCTATAGTCCGTACAAAATGACTCCTCACGCGCCATTTTAACTCAACTGTCATGTCAAAAGTACGGTTCACCGGTTCACCTTTAAAATAAGGACTAAAATCGTACTTTTGACACGAAATTTGACACAAAAAGTTAAAATGGCGCGTGAGGAGTTAAATTGTACGCGTTATAGCAAAGAGAATATATTTTATGACAAGTTCAACAAAACCATTCCGTCAACATAAAAAAACAGGGTTATTAAACCTTCGGCTTCGGTTAGAAATTGACCTTTGGTCGGACACTAAAACAATAGTAGTAGGTACCTACTCACATAAATGTTGTTTTTCTTTGTAAAAAGTTTATAAAACACCAAAAATATGTTATTTTGATGCGTGGACACGATTTTGCAAAAATACGATTCATCCATTCGCTCATTTCGAAAGTTTTTATAAGATAAATAGGTACTTTCAAAGGTAAAGAAATAAAAAATATACTCAAAAGATCCAAACGCACTTACACTGCGCGTCGCGTTCGCATCAATTTTACCATAAAAGATTGTTATCAAGATGAAGTACAAGTGATAAGAAAGCAATAAAGAATTAAGAAAGAAATGAGGAACAGAAAGATGGAAGACGATTGAGAAAACCTGTCTTACAATTTAATAAATGAACGGTATCATGCAACAAAAAAAAAAATACAAAACCTTATGCTGATTGCATGTTACATGCAAACCGAACGTGCCGTATGAGACGTACCTAATACGTATCAATGTGCCATACCGTATTCAAATGCTAACAGCTATGCTTTAACATCTTTATTTTAGGGCAAATTTTGAAGCAACTCCGTGCGTAAATAAACTGTAAAAAATAATTAGAAAACTACAAAAAACAGCTACCCCAAGACATACTGTACTCAATAATGATTTCAAATGTGTTTAGTTTGTGTACAAATATTGATCAGTTTTGCATGATAATAACGTAATACCAAACTTTGACGTTGTTAAAACATCGTGCATCTCGCCTTTGAATATGTGACGCTCCGTGAATGTTGATTGAAATAGTAAGTACAATACGCAACAGAAAGTAATGTACATCGGCCTTTGGAATGACATTTAGTCTTTGTAGAGCGTTGTCTCTGTCACTCGTACCTGTCGTTATATGACGTTTTGTCGGTCTCAACGACAGGGACAATGCTCTACAAATCTGCTATCTCCTTCTAAAGGGCGATGAACATTACATTCTGCTGCATACTGTAAAATAATTATGTTCTCTAGGACGACCACGTTCTACCGAAGAGAGTACTGAGACTAAGGCCACACGATACGTTTCCAGTGCATTGCGGCACAGCACTACTGTGGATTTCAGTATTCGATGATGCACGGACACTGCGTTGCCGCTCCAGCACAAAGGCGTTGCAACGCACCACCCCTCCTCGCCTCGTCTCTTTGGTCCTAAGTCCGTTGCGCGTGCGGTGCGGCGCCGCACGACGTCACAACGCATCGTGTGGCATGATACAGCAATTTCTATGTAAAATGGCGCAGCTAACGCAGCGCATCGTGTGGCTTCACTTAGGTGTAATTAGAAGAGACCGGAGTCTACAAAAAATTCAGCGATCGTGGTTTTAGGGCAGTCTTCCGCAGATACTGATGGGCGAGCTTGGTTAGGTCGAGTTGATCCTGAGTCTTACCGCATACCAACGTCTGCCATTTATTGTTATCATCAGCCTGAAAGATAATGTTTATTCAAGTACAAGGACTCAAAAGGGAAACATTTTTAAAAAGAAGTTTTACTTGCGACTTGAGACCAACTCTGTTCATTTCTGGGATGGAAGTAACGCGAAATTTATTTCCGGTCGTATTTAAAATGGCCGCCAAACAGAACAGCTGTTTTGAGACCGCTATCCGCTGTAGGTATAACTAAGAAAGTAGCGGGTACAGCCCCGGTTTATTTGCTGTCCAGCACTACCTACTAGGTAAAATGTTAGATTATAATTTCAATTCGCTTCGACTCTGCGTTAATATGAATCGATCCTAAGTCTGACTATAATTTCGAACTGTAGTTTTTTTAATAGGTCCAGGGATTTTGCCGCCATTTTACTTTAAATATGAAAATACAAACCAAAATAAAAGATGGCCGCTCCTCTTTAAGCTCATCGGACGGTTCTTCGTCGAACTTAATGGAGCGTACTGCAGACTTCTTCAGTACCAGCGGCTCCCCGGTTACACGAGATACCTATTGGAAAATTGAGAACTTTCTATGTTTTTCCCCAGTCCGGCAAACCATTCCTTTAACATCTTGATATTACCCACTGAACGACAAAACATAGAAGGTGTCATTTGAAAATAGAGGCTCATGGTGGTTCTTTCTGTCATGCGACACTGGCTGCTGCCGTGATTGGCAGACTGAAAGTGACAGTTACGGAATATGGAGCTACTCGGACTCGCGTGCGGTATAGATCGCCCACCACTATAGGGATTTCGTTGCGCTATGATGAAGCGTACGGCATATTTCTATGTTTTGTCGTTCACTGATATATTCAACTGCTTACTAATAGTCTAACACGTCTCGAACACTTTCATAGTGTTCGGGACGTGCGTTTTGTCTGTCCATTTGTCCAAGCCTTAAGCTAGCATAAAAACTTATAGTCTGTACTCAATGAGAACTCACTCGCCATTTTAACTTTGTGTCAACTGTCATTTCAAAAGTATGATTTTAGTCATTATTTTAAAAGTGACTGTACTTTTGACATGACAGTTGACACAGAGTTAAGATGGCAAGTGCAAACCTAAAATTTATGCATTATGCATAGCTTTGGCAAGTAACTTGCACGTTTCTTACTCTGAGTAAACGCTTGTAGCTAAAGTCAACTTCTGCATTTTGTACATATTAAAACTTGCAGACATTGACGTAACAATGCCAGTTGACTTCTGCAAGTTTTATTGTTACGGATATTTAGTAAAGTATAGTATAGTATAGTAGTATTTAGTATAGTAGTACCGAGCCTTTGCAAGGCTTTTTCCTATCTTTTTTCCATAGGTACTTAGAATATTTTGAAATCGGTTCAGATGTGAGAAATATTACAAAACAATAATTATCATATTTTATGCTTAGATAAATTAAAAAAGTATGTAACGAAAATATCGATTGATAAAAGGCAGCTTTTGGGTGAAAACAAACAAAAAAATTAGTTGTTAAGTACATTTATTGAAATAAAAAAATGACATTGGGTCACATTTGGACTTTGGAATGGACTAACAATATTGACAGCGACTAAACTAAAAAAACAGAAATAAACACAATGTTACTTTAATCTTACAATAAAATAGTTCGTGATAATACAAAAAAAAACCTATTACTACAGAATAAATTAATACATTTTTTGTAAAACATAAAAAATATTAACAAAAAGAAAAACAAAAAATGTTCAACAAGAAAATAAATAAGTTTTTAAAATAAATATCAAAAAATGTAGATTCAACACTGGTCTGTCAATATTGTACAGGGAAAGATGGGAATATAAAATAGATTGAGCGATTTATAGCTATTAGCCCCTTCATTAACTGAAAGAAAAAAGTGATAACTATAATATGTAACAGTCAAGTTTTAATACAGAAATGCGATATGTTTTCGCTTTGTATAAACTCGATTGCTCGATTTTTCGATATTTAATAAAATTTTGATTTTTGATTTTTGGCTAACAATAATAGTGATAAAAAGATTAATTTTATTGAAGATTTTTACTGACTAATTGTAGAGGTTGGCATAATGCACCAAGACAATCTTTTAGATTGTAAACATGACTGTAGTTCCATTTATTCCTCTTTTGTTTAAATGAAAGGATAAAAATCGCAGTCTATTTTATACCTGTACTGGAAAGGGCCTAGGTAAGGGTTGCAAGATAGTGGATCAGGTTATGGGAATATGCCATTTTATCATTTCAAAAAATACTCTTTAAGTAGCTGCCGATTTATATTAAAATTGTGAATATTTTAACAAAAAAAAAGTGATAGAAAATAAATAGTTTCGTAATCACATTACACACGATGGTAGTCGAATAAATTAAAAGAAAAAAAAGATAATAAAATTTACAGGCAAAATTACAAAGCAAAATACTATTTAATAGACTTTCACTATAAATAAATACAATGGTAGGATAGGTCACCTAACAGGGAAAGTTAGTATTTGAAACTTAAAACCGTAACTACGACAGCCTACGTCTAGATTTTTATCCGTACAGCCAATTTTAATACTTTCAATTCACATCCAAATCTTTCTTCCTAACCGACTACGGTAAAATTTATTGCAAGTTGTTTTTTTTATTAAACAAGTTTTTAAATCAGTGTGGCTAATTCTGTTGTATACAATCTCTGAACTAAAATGACAGATCTAAATATACTGCTATTTCTTTATTTTTTTTAACCTTCAGATGTCTTCTTCTGAATATATAAAAAGAAAAGGTGACTGACTGACTGACTGATCTATCAATGCACAGCTCAAACTACTGGACTGATCAGGCTGAAATTTTGCATGCAGGTAGCTATTATGACGTAGGCATCCGCTAAGAAAGGATTATTGAAAATTAAACCCCTAAGGGGGTGAAATAGGGGTTTGAAATTAGTGTAGTCCACGCAGACGAAGTCGCGAGCATAACCTAGTACTGTATAATACGAAACATCAATTTAAGGCGCGGCAGCAATGTAGCGGAACATTGCTGCCTAGCTCGGAATGTAATGTCATTTAAGCTTATAGAGATTGTATGGGGACCAGTAGTGCCGCGACAGGACTGACAGCTGGGGACAGCACTGTTGCGGCAGCACTGGTGCGTGCAGCGTGGTTCGGAATCATACCTTAAAATACAGGCTTTTTGCCTAGTTCAAGGACAGTTGATTTTCTGTATGCACCTCTTTTTTAGAATAAGATAACAATAAGTACATTTCAATGCAGATGTAACTAAACCTATCTATGCTTTGCCTAATAAATGACTTACTTATTTCTTTCTTTCTTTCATAATACTTCTTGCGGAAAAGGAAAGCAAAAGATTTAGTCCTGTCAATTTAGTTTAGTTTGTTATCTGCGTGAAACAGAATTAGCCACAATATTATAACTTTTTTTAATTTTAATAATTATTATTATAATAATAATATGTTAGTGGATGTTTTGTTTTGATAGTTTATTTTCAAATCACGCCAAAAATTATTTTTCGTAACCGTAGTCGGGCTTATTTTCTTTACAAACAATTCGTTTCACATTATCCAAAACAAACCAAACCTAAACTCTAAACTAGCGATTCTTAAAAAAAAATAAAAACTAATAACACTAAAATAATTTGGTGCATGGTAAACTTGAGGTAAACTTTTATAAACGTAGAACCTAATATTAATGATGAATATATTAAAATCCAAGGATATATTCATTTGATGAAGATTTCATCTTTGGTAGCCTACGCCCTAATCACTTCTTTTGGTGCACTTATTACTATTCATATTATCTAATTAAAAGTTTAAACTTTTTTTACAAAAAAAAATCGAACATTTATAACTTTGATCATAATAATTAAATCCTTCGAAAAGCCGAACAAGTATCCTTACAAATATTTATAAGCAAAAAAGTTTTCATATCTTTGCGATTATGCAAGAAATGATTTTCAAATTTAGGCATGGCGTTGTCATGATTCGTAAATATTTTATAACATTATTAATATTGTTTTTTTGAAAAATCCCTATCCCCATCTGAATGAAATTAAAAGTTATTATAATCCGTAAAAAAATGACTCCTCACGCGCTATTAACTCTATGGGTCAACTTTCATGTCATAAGTACGGTTCACCTTTAAAATAAGGACTAAAATCGTCTTGAAATTTGACACAAAAAGTTAAAATGGCGAGTGAGGAGTTAAATTTTACGCGTTATACTTGTCTTTTCAAAAATTTGAGTTAGATATATGCACACCCGCCAGCAGCCACTATTAAAGTACAAACACATTACACTGTTTTGTGATGTGTAGTAACCACAGAAATCTAAATAAGTTAATAAAAAATTATATACGCAGTTTTCAATGCTAATTTTTTATATAATAATACTCGATTCGAAAGAGTATAACTCTAGCGTATAAATCAAACTAACTGTAACAATAAGCAAATACGTATTTTTGCAAAAACACACACTGGTGCTTTTGATGGGACTGGAGTGGCGACATCTCACGTTCCTATGACAATCCTATATTATCTACTTTGATTTCTAGAGTCGCAATGCAATCTCGTACGACACATGAGAGCCTGAGAGTTATATCATCTTCAAACGATAAGAGAATACTTATCTATATAATAGCACCTTACGTGTACAAAAGGCTGACGCCGCGAAGATTCGAATAAATTGAATTGATATAAATTGATTATTGTGAAAGTGCAATTCAGCTCGCACAGTAACTGCTTCTTAAAGTTTAACAAATGCCTCTCTATCTGTCGCGTAAACTCTTCTAACTCTCTCTCACGTGACAAAGTGAGCCCGGCCTATTCCAATGTAGATTCCGATCGCCATCTGTCGTGTTATGACTCACGAGTCACGACACACCACACAACACAGTAATGTGTTTGCGTCTTTATATTATAACCTACATACCACAAATCGGTATTTATATTAATTACTTCACAACCTGTTTATACTCCTGTACATTTCTATTATCTAATTATTATCGATTTAATGCGAAACATCCTGTAACTTTTAGCGTTCACGTCAGTCATCGAGCAACTGATTAGAATGACGTTACAAAAACTAACGTTATTAGTTACGTTTTGTAACTGTTAGCGATGTTTTATTACCATATCCCTTTTACTTAATACCGAATTTCACATATTATTAGTGAACATATAATAGTCATTGTATAATTCATCCGTTTCTTTTTCTATCTGCCACCATTGATTCTCCTTTTCAACCTCATTCGTTTTCAGCACTTTATTGGTCAATATTTCATCTATACGTGACGTAGACGGCTTCTGATTCGTCACTTTATAAATATGATCGGCCAAGGCATTAGCGAGTACTTCTTTAGGTGCTATTAACGAACTTCCGTTATTTGTAACGTTACTGGCGTTAGTAACGTTATTACTAATATTACTTACGCTATTACCGTTATCGCAACCTAACTCATTAGAACTTGTAATAGTTCGTAACCTATCCGCGTTTAATCTTGCGAAAGTTCTGGGGGATTCGATATTAGTGATATTTCTAAATACACTAGGATTCGGCCGTAAGTCCGTCTGATTGTCGTAAATGTCGTCATAGAGTATTAAATTGGGATCGAGGGTGTTAGGTAGAGGATTAGTAGGGATATAGGACCTGTGTTGTACCTTAGTTTTTTCTGAGATAACGTTTTCTATGTCCATTTCCTCCATATTCATTGGTTCCGGAGTGTTTTCGAAGCTATGGAGGCTGGTAGATTCTTCAAGAAGCGAGTTCTTCACGATGGATGGTGGGGAGAAGAGTACAGAATTATCTCCAGCAAGGGTTTTGCTCTGAAACAATAGAAAAGTCGTTAAACTATTTTAATGTTTCTTTTCACAAAAAAAAAATTAGTTTTTAAACTTATTGTAGAGTGCTAGTAACAGTAGCGTTGCCCCAGCTCTGCGCCAGCGCTTTGCGCGCATTCTTTTGTGACGGCATGTTTTCCTTATATTGGTACTGATTCTGAGCACAACCTAATTTTAGAGTATTCGCATCCTCTTCTTATTAATGTAATATGAAAGGACAGACGCAGTTTGATAGTTTTAAATTTAATTTTTAGATGGTAAAACCCGTGATATTAGGGCACAGTCGCGAGCCTACTGTATAAATTTGTAGCGTGCACTAAAATTTAGAGTCTTTAAATGTAAAGTTCATGTTCTGTCCCTTTTTAGCATTGTTAAAAAGAAAAGGATGCAGATACTCTAAATTTAGTTTAGAGAAAGACAACGGAAACGGTGCCATTATCCATGTAATAATCAATTTTGAGCCTCAATAGCTCAACAGGTAAAGGAGTGGACTGAAAACCGAAAGGTCGACGGTTCAAACCCGCCCGTTGCACTATTGTCGTACCTACTCCTAGCACAAGCTTGACGCTTAGTTGGAGAGGAAAGGGGAATATAACATGGCAAATATTCTTTTTACAAAAAAAAAAAAAACTTACCGGCGTTTCCACGATAAATGACACGTCGGGCACTTGCGATTGCGCGTGCGAGTGCGAGTGTGGAGTGCTAGTAGCAGTAGCGTTGCCCCAGCTCTGCGCGAGCGCTTTGCGCGCCTTCTTGTGCGACGGCATGTTTTCCTTGTCCGTATTGCGTCGACCGCTGCCTATGCCTGAATCGTTTACCTGTAAAAAATAAATCAAAAGCTATATTTTTGAACAACGTAAGTACGTACTGTTAGGTCGTATTTTCATTCATCTAAAGCACTTGTCTTTCTTCCCTTTTCTTGCAGAGTTGTAGTTTGAAATCTGGTCATTAACCCCGTACAGTTGTAAAAATATGTGAAAACCATTCCACATCAGAAGGAATTGGAATCGAACACTGGTCTAGGAACAAAAATACCCACACATTATTTTCTTGTTCCACAGTTGATGATAGTATAGAGTGGTTCAGCTGCACAATGTATTTTATTATTTATTATTATTTATTATTATTTATTATTATACCATAATGTGCACTGTTCACATGTACTAGTCGAATTCTCGTCACGTTTGATTATCTGTTATATTATTTAGGAGAGCCTCTTTTATCAAAGACTGCAGACTGCACCATCACTTAACACCAGAAATAATTATTGCAGTCAATCGAAAACTGGTCACAGAACAAAAAGCTTAGACATACATAAAATATATAAATTATGTGAGGTCAATGATCTTTGTCAGCCCTGGCACAGACTACGGTCTATTTAGGCTGCAAATTGCAAACACCAGTCTCGGTTTTTATCTAGTGCTTTCGTCTAAAAATGTGGTGTAAAATGGTCGAAATAAAAAAATAAAAAAAAATACCTGCACATTAACTTCTTGTTCTGCAGTGGATGACAGCATAGAGTCGTTCAACTGTACAGTACTATCGGAATTCTCTTCGCGCTGTATCATCTCTGTTATGTCCTCAACGAGCAGACCAGGGCTGGACGGTTCGTATTTGAGGCCGGATTTCTTGCCTATTTCCGCCATTGCCATTTTGAAAGGAGTCGGTGTTCTGAAATAATATAAAAATATTTTTTAAATGAAAATATTACAATAAAACTTAAAGCCTATCTAATTACCATACAAATCATGCCTGCGTGGAATGGTGCCAAGAATACTGGCTGCATATCCGCGCTGGACAGCCAGGCTGATCCATTGCGCAAAAAATGAGCACCAGGTGAGACTATTAATCGCGGTGAAATGTCTCGTAAATTTTTTAGCACTAAAAGACTCCATGGCCCCAGGGTCTCTCTCCACGGTGATGTAACTCTCGATAAGAGAGGCATAATATAAAAATATTGAATTATAACGTAATATCACAATATAACGAGAGAGAGAGAGAGAGAGAGAGAAAAAAAATTAAATAAATTTAATTTTTAATTATAATTTTTTTATTAAAATAAATTTAATTAAATAATTTGACTTTGACTGAAAATTTAATAAGAATTGTGTACTAAAATAATTTTAGTTTTTTGAATACAACTTACTTTGGTGTGTTTGCCTTGAAGTGACTTCCTTCGGGGGTTATATTCACGGGCGTAGGAGTGTGAAGTAATGGACTAGTGCCCAGATCCTGAAATGAAGAATCACTACAGTTAATATCGTAAAGCAGCCAAAATCATATTCTCAACTAGCTTATGCTCGCGACTTCGTGGGCGGCGTCTAAATCGTGAAATGTTAGTAGCAAAGAGTTCCCAAGGGATTTTTAAAAATCGCGGACTTGACGAAATTTGGTACAGAGATAGCTTTTATCCTGGAGACCTAGAATACTTTTATACCGGATTCTTTTCGGGATGGCATCAGCTAGAAGTAAAATACTGTTAAAACTGTATGAACTTACTCTGCTGCTTTGCGTATGCCTCAGAGGCGTATCGAAGGCCGGGAAGGAGAGTCCGGCGGGCGAGTTGAGGAATTGAGACGGACTGAAGGGCAGAGCTTTGATTGGCGTTGCGCCGTCCAACACTTTTGACATTGATTTCTCCCATACCTGGAAACAAAGTGAAAAATGTATCAAAATAACCACAAAAATATAATTTCATAGATTACATATTTTATTTTTAACTAGCGACCCGCCCCGGCTTCGCATGGGTACAATGAAGATACTAATGTGGTGTCAGTGAGGAGATTACAGGTGCCGCGGCACCGCCGCCGCCTCCGTCTCGTTTGTTGCGCGTTTTTTCCGACCTAATTCACGTTATTTCAATTTCCCTAGGGATCTCTAATTTATTGAGAATTAAACTATACCTATAAACTTTCCTCTTGAATCACTCTATCTATTGATGAAAACCGCATTCAATTCCGTTGCGTAGTTTAAAAGATCTACGCGTTCATACATACATACATACATACAGACAGCGGGGAGCGACTTTATTTTATACTATGTAGAGATTTAATTTCATATTTTAGTAAGTCAAGTACTAATAAATCCTCTTCCGACAGATTACACACACTCATTTTATTTCAAAAATAAATATGACTTTAAAAGGATTATAAAAAAAAATAGTGATACAATACGTAGACTCACGTGTGGGTTGTGTGTGAGGGCGGCCTGCCTCCTGACTTTGCCTCGCCTAAGTATGGGCGGAGGGCTAATGGCCTCCATAGTCTTCTTCTTTGGAGATAGATACACTGTGGGAATCACGATCTCTTTGCTGGCTTCCGATTGGATTGAGTATGTTACTGGAAAACAATTATCCATACTGAATACTATCCATATTTATTAGCCTCATCTTTTTATTATTATTCAGATACAAGTTAGCCCTTGACTGCAATCTCACCTGGTGGTTAGTGACGATGCAGAAGCGGGCTAACCTGGAAGGGGTATGGCAGTTTTTAATAAACCCATGCCCCATTGGTTTCTACACGTCATCGTGCCGGAACGCTAAATCGCTTGGCATGCCGGCTTTACCGGTGAGGGGCAGGGTGCCATGCCCCTTCCAGGTTAGCCCGCTTCCATCTTAGATTGCAACATCACTTACCCCCAGGTGAGATTGCAGTCTAGGGGTTATATCTGAATAAAAAAAAGTAATTTCAATACTCAAGCCAATGACTCGTTCGGTCACCACCCCGTATCCCCTAAAGTGGCAATTTACCTGTGCTGTGGCTATTGCTATCGGCCGTAGAGGCTTGATTTAAATAATTCTTGATAGTGGAGTCATCGGGGAGATGTTCTATGTTCACGAATCTGAAAAGAATTTTTTAATATGTATTATATTAAGATTTTGATATCATTTATACTCTATCCACGAAAAGAAGTCAGTATAGGGCTCTCTCTGTTACGTTATCCCATATAAATGACAGAGACGAAAATCTCAGAGGGCGTTAACCATTTTGAGCCACCAACAACATTTCCGTGGGTAGAATATAGTTATGTTATAGGTATTTTTGACTGATAGGCCGACTTCTTAACTCTTCCGCTTCATTCAGTATTATCGACATGAATCCTACCAATGAATGCAATGATCCAAATCCTTCACATTCTGAGCAGAGACCCGAATAATATCATCGATTCTGATATTTTTCTCTGAACTAAATTTAGAGTATCTGCCTCTTTTCTTTTTAATATTGCTAAACAAGGCCGAAAAATGAAACTTAATTTTAGTGCACTCTACAAATTTATACAATAGGGTCACGACTGGCACCTAAAGTCACAGGGTTGGACATTTCTAAAGTCTGTCTGTCCTTTTCTTATTAATGTAATATATGGTATTATATCTTATTAATTTTATGGTAAGAAAAAGAGGCGAATACTCTATTTAGATGTTCTAAGAATCAGTACAAATGACGATGAACTTACTTGAACGGTGTTTCAACAATCTCCACAGTATCGGCGGCGACCAAGCCTCCTCGATCGGGCGACTTATTCCTTATAGGCTGCTGCTGCAAGTTGTTGAGCTGATCCTTCAACAGTTGCCTAAAGTGTAACACTTGCTTCGACGGCTGGCTCGTGCTAGAAGAGTTGCTCTGTGTTGACTCGTTGAACGTGTCTGTCCAGGTCTGACTCGACTGAAACCAAATACGTGCCGAATCGAGAACCTCTTTTTTTGGAAGTCGGTTAAAATATTGATATGAGCAGACAATACTTGGCGAGATTCTAGAATTTAGGGCGCGATTTAGGGCGCGTTTCTTCTCATACGGATCTGAGCGAAGACGTGTGTTTTCAACAAATCACTTTAATGGGTGATGACATGACACAATGATCACGTCATCTAACAATAAACTGATTGGTCTATTGAACACGTCTCCGCACCGTTTCGCTTCAGTGTAAACTCGCCCTTACCTACATTGCGGAAATTGAAACGAAGCGACAAAGAAAGAAACAAAAAGAAAACAAAATAACCACACTAATAAAAAACAAACACGAAATGATTATGGAAGAATGTGTGTCTTGGAACATTATTACACGTGGCGTGGGGTGGCGTAACGTAGTGTGGGTGGGGTAGTGCAACATGTAGTGGTGTCTTGGTGTGGGTTGGGTGGCATGACATGTAGGTGGGGTGGCGTGGGGCATGTAATGATATGGGTGGGGTGGCGTGACATATACTGGTGTGGGTGGAGTGACTTGACATGTGGTGGTGTGGGTGGAGTGGAGTGACAGAGTAGTATGGTATGAGTGGAGTAACATGACATGTAGTAGCGTTGGGTGAGGGGGAATGACATTGTATGGGGAGCGATTAGCATTAAATTAAAAAAAAAAAACACTACATCAAAAGCGTCTGCGACCCTCTCTTGCCCCTCTCGCGTGGGGTGGCGTGATATGTCATGGGGTGGGGTTAGTGACATGGCGTGAGGTGCGGTGTTGCAAAAGTGTTTTATTATAACATAAAAAACAAAAAGCACATTACATCATTGAAAGCGACTACGACCCTGTCTCTATGCTCGTCGCTTACTTGCTCAGCTCGCTTGGCTCGCGACTGCTTGCGTCGGAGTGTTTCGAAGCTATCCAGCAGGTCCAGCTTGTATTTCTGTCTCATTGTGGAGTTCCAATGTTATTTTATTGCAAGTGGCGTGGCGTGGGGTGGTTTGACATGTAATAGCTGGGGTGAGTGGCATGGCGTGAGGTGCGGTGTTGCAAACGTGTTTTATTATAAAATAAAAACAAAAAGCACACTAACATCATTGAAAGCGACTACGACCCTTTCTCTACGCTCGTCGCTTACTTGCTCAGGTCGCTTGGCTCGCGACTGCTTGCGTCGTAGCGTTTCGAAGCTATCCAGCAAGTCCGGCTCGTATTTCCTCCTCATTGTGGAGTTCCAGTGGTTTTTTATTGCATTGTCTGTCCTGGAATTATAAAAATTAAATAACTACCACACTACTAGTAGAGTTCCATAATATGAAAATACATATAAATAACATACCTAAACCGGTCCTCTAATTATTGTCAGATTTTAGTTGACTTTTGATCTTATATTTTGAACTGTGTGATAGGGTTCAGTTCAGGTCTGGTATAAAAGGAATGAATTCTGGTAATATTTACAAGTGTTACGATTGCCGCATTGGCAATGCGTTGCATTGTAGACAGTAGTCAACATTTACTGAGGATGCCCTAGTATTGAAACGTGCTTGGAGTGTGACTAGGGGCATCTCTGTGGTAGTGGTGCGTATTATCCTATTCAAATACTAACAGGCAAAACTTGACACATACCACATTCAACGAATTTAAGAAAGCAGTAAGAAGCAAGGGTCACGCCATCTATGTTAGCATTTGAATATGACTGTATTGCTAGTTTTTCTTGCATGAATAATAATAGTTAAGACTGGGGGAGTGACGAGCGGTTCATAGTGCATGCTGCATATTGTGGCATACAAAATATTTAGCGCATTATAGCAAGAAAATCTAGTTAATTATGTGTCACTAGCGGACTTCGTCCGCGTGGACTACACTAATTTCAAACCCCTATTTTACCCCCTTAGGGGTTGTATTTTCAAAAATCCTTTCTTAGCGGATGTTTAAGTCATAATAGCTATCTGATGCCAAATTTTAAGCCCAATCCGTCCAGTAGTTTGAGCTGTGCGTTGATAGATCTGTCCGTAAGTCAGTCAGTCAGATTTTCTGTTTATATATGTAATGAACTTTCGCTAGTGACGCCATTCTTCTATCTGACCTGATATATTCAAAATAGCTTTAAATTACAAGTTATTCTCAGTTGCTTTTTACCTGCCCGGCAGTAGTTTGGCAATCCTGGCCCACTGGTTCCCTAATTGTTTGTGCGCTTGGTATATGATTCTGTCTTCCTGATCCGTCCACGCAGTTTTCTTTATCGACGGATTTAAATGATTGTGCCATCGCTCCCTGAAAAGAAGCATAGAACTTTCTTGTATATTCTACAATCCCTTACCAAATTGCTGAGATCATTTTTATCCAAGCTGATATTATAAATGCAAGTGTGTCTGTCTGTTTGCAACCTTATCCGGCTGATTTCCAAACAATTTGGTACTTAATAGAGGTCCGTAGCATGCATTCCGGGGACGGGCAGGCTACTTTATATCCCAGAAAATTAAAGAGTTCCCACGAGATTTTTAAAAACCTAAAAACCACGCGGCCGTCCAGTTTTTATATTAATTGGAAAACTAATTATAAGATACTAGCTTACAATACAAATTTCAAACTCCCTGAGGGGTTGAATTTTCAAAAATCCTTTCTTAGCGGATGCCTACGTCATTGCGTTGATAGACCAGTCAGTCAGTCAGTCAGATTTTCTTTTTATTTAAATAGATATCTATCTCTACTGAGAATTACAATTCGTTTTATTTAAAAAATATTGTTTAGCTGCAAACCTCTGCGGTATTTTTGGACAATATTCTGAATATGTTGAGAGAATTATAACTTAAGGAGAAAAATAGCTGAAAATAATTACCTGCACTGTTTTCCTATCCTGCCTTTGAGGTGCCTCGCGATTAGGGTCCATTTCTTTGGACCGTACTTAGTAACTAACTCTGTGACTTTCTCGTCCTCCTGGAACAACAAAACGAAGAGTCTTTAAATAATTTATTATAAAATCTTAAATTCTGCGTGGATTTTATAGGTATGCGTGTCTCTGATTTTTGTATTTGAGTATTAAATACTTAATTGGTCATGATATTGCCTTAACGGAAGATATGTCGTTCCAGATGGCTCTAAACGACGAATTTGTGTAAAATTATGACTATCGAAAACAAGACATTTTGCACGATAAATCATAAACTATCTACTATGCATAAAAATAAATAAAAACCTATTTTAGAATGTAACGGTAAAGCCCTTTCATATGATACCTAATTACTTTGAAAATTGAGAATACCTACTAATATTTTTTCATGAACACATTTTAATTATTCTTTGTGATGTAACCACATATTCAAAGTTTTCGGATTTATTCCTTTACTTGTGCTATACGAATTACGACCTACCTACCAACCGAATTTCATGATTCTAGGTCAACGGGAAGTACTCTATAAGTTTTCTTGACACACGACGGACAGACAGACATACAGATCCTATAAGGGTGGTGGTCCTATAAGGGTTCCTTTTTTCCTATTGAGGTACGGAACCCTAAAAACATGCGTTATATCAGTTTTTACTACAATATCAAGTTCACATGATACAAACAATTTAAAAAACAATATTTCAATTAACGCAGTCATGCTCTTGTTTTTTACGGCCAACATACAAGTAAGTTCCACGTGATCTCTCAAACTAAAAGTATCATTATAAGATTATCAATGACCAATATGATTGCAAAAAGCAATCAAAAAAAGTACAAAAGAAGTGATGAACAAAACATGTGAATCGTTACTTCTCAAGGTAATCTGGTGTTTGAAAAAATTCGAATAACATCGTTGGATCAGCTGTGAGTGGTAGAGAGACAGCCAGTGCGTGCCAGACCTTCGTTATTTTATAAAAGCTGAATCTTTCTCTGCGTATTGTCTCCAATACAGGGAGGGACGATCAGTGACCAGACACCCTTAAACTCAAACAATCTTTCCTGCCTATATTGGGGTTTCTTTTTCTGAAAGTTTCTTTGCGTATTGGACAAAACTTACAACTTTTATAAAACAACAAAGGTCTGGCACGCGCTGGCTCTTAGTCTTATAAAAAAAAAACTCGTCACACGACAATATTTATGATTATTAAGTTAATAAAGATGTTATTGATCTTAAGGCTCAACGCTGAATGACTTTGTCTTTGATATTTAAGGTCTAAATTGGTATTAATAGAGTTTATTACACTTTTAGTCATGATGCAAATTAGTTTTGATCCTTTGGATTGTCTAGTCATCATCATCATCATCTTCATCAACCGATAGACATCCACTGCTGGACATAGGTCTCTTGTAGGGACTTCCACACGCTACGGTCTTGCGCCCCCTGAATCCAGCGGCTCCCTTGTCTAGTATTTTGAATTATGTAGGCAAGAGAGCACTAAAAAAATCATTTAATAGTCCCATACTAAAACTGCTCCAACAATTCGTCATGCCTATTATAAAATACACGTGTTCTGTTACTAGAAGCGTAGGCATATGGGAAAAATAACTCCTTTGTAAAACCACATCCATATTATGTAGTTCTATAGTTTGTAACTAATTGCGTCCTTGAGATGCCGTCATATTATACTAAACTTTATAGTCTTGTTATCTTGTAGCACTTGAGAATGTTAACAAGATTATATTCAGAAGATTAACAATGTGATATGATATGTGGGCTATGTCTGACATGTTAAGAATTAATATTTTCTATAGTGGTATATATTATTATGACAAAGTGCTTAAATATCGAGAATAAACATGGCTGAGACAAAAGGATTAGGTGATTTTCCGTTGAGTTGGGGAGCTCAAAAAATTACCTAAGACGGCGACAGAAGCAATGATTTCGTTTGTTTTTGAATAAAATATAACTGGTTTGGAAATAATTGCAAAGAACGTGTAATCTTCAGATAAAAATGTGCAGCCATGATACCTAAAGTCAAATCCATACTTCCAAACTAATATTATAAATGCGAAAGTGCGTCCGTCTGTCTGTCTGGTAGCTTTTCACGGCCTATCCGTTTAACCGATTTAGATAAGATTCGGCATAGAGATAATTTACAACGCGCGGAAGGACATAGGCTACTTTTGATCCCGGAAAATCAAAGATTTCCACGCGGACGAAGTCGCAGGCATCGTCTAGTCGTTGATATTAGCCTTAATTATTGTCATCGTCATCATCCGATAGACGTCCACAGCTGGACATAGGTCTTGTCTTCTGCTGACTTTCACACGCCACGGTCTCCGCCTGAATCCAGCGCGGAGGCTACGTGTGACTCGTTTGATGTCGTCTGTCCACCTAGTGGGGGGTCTTCCGACTTAATCGTAAATGAATCTACGGGACATACAAATTGTCTCAAGTTTCAATTTATAATCATCTACAAAGTCATACTAACGTCTGGTACAAATCGATTAAGGATAGGACTACCATATTAAACATACTAAGATTTCTGGCCCCATTTATAGAAATGTCGTCCATAGGGACGACTCAAGTTTTAGAAAACAATGCTAATGTAACACTGCGAGAGTAACAAGAGAACCGAAAATGATCTGAAAGTACTGAAAATAATGTAGGTACACCAACCTTTAGAAGGAGATAGTGGATTTGTAGAGCATTGTCTCTGTCGTCGAGACCGAGAAAACATCACATAGGTATGAGTGACAGAGACAACGCTCTAACGCCGAAATCTCTTTCTAAAGGTCGATGTACTTACAATATTTCCTGCCGGCTACTGTACTTGCTTTTTACTACATGTAAAACCACAAATTAGGTCTCTATATTATTTCTTCTGTTAGGTACCATAATAATTTATCTCACTACTTAAAAGTTGATAATAAAAGAGGATAATTTTAAGGTATATGTCCCGGAAACAAACAACTAATCATGGAAACCCTAGCCAAGGATCATTTCTAGGGTACATACGGATAGAAAAAAATCAAGGTCACAGACGATGTCACCGTCTAAACGCGTCCAGGCAAACATATCGTCATATGTTTACTTAGGTCTTCAAGTGATCCTGTTTAAATTAATGTTTTTATTGCGTGTGAATGAAGCTTTTAATGGGCAAGGCGTTTTGTTTTCGCAGCTGGCAGATTAGTCACAGACTGGAGAATGCCTTAACACTATTTTTAAAACAAGCCAACTAGCAGAGACCTAGCCAGAGAATAGAGACCATCACAAAAGGCAAAACTGCTCAGATACCCGCCTTCTAATTTTGAAGTTTGATGTTTTGAATGTTTAGCCTAAATATTAGCTTTTTAGGGTTCCGTACCTCAAAAGGAAAAACGGAACCCTTATATGATCACTTTGTTGTCTATCTGTCTGTCTGTCTGTCTGTCCGTCTGTCTGTCAAAAAACCTACAGGGTACTTCCCGTTGACCTAGAATCATGAAATTTGGCAGGTAGGTAGATCTTATAGCTGACATTTGGAGAAAAATCTGAAAACCGTGAATTTAGGGTTAGATCACACAAAAAAAATTAAATTGTGGTCATGAACTAATAGTTAGTATTTTCAACTTTTGAAGTGAGTGACTATATCAAGTGGGGTATCATTTGAAAGGTCTTCACCTGTACATTCTAAAACAGATTTTTATTTATTTTTATGCATCATAGTTTTTGAATTATCGTGCAAAATGTCGAAAAAATACGACTGTAGTACGGAGCCCTCATTGCGCGAGCCTGACTCGCACTTGGCCGGTTTTTCTTTGAATATTTTTGGTACAAATAAAAAATAAAATAAATAAGTTTATTTACTATATTGGGAATAGATAGTGATTGAATAGGTCATTTAAACTAATAGAAAACGGAGATTAGCTGCTGTAGATGTATTTTTCTGCATAATGTCGCACGTTTTATAATTTAGTAGATTTAGCTCATATTATCCTAGACGGGGAAGTTCATAATAGTGCTTAGTGATTATATTTCTGCTGACACAAATTTTATTCTAAAATAAACTTTGCTCTCATAAAATCTTATCAGTATTCTTGTATTTTATTCGAGACCACCTAAGAGAGTTATAATCTATCCATTCATACATGAACAATACAAAATGAATCTCTATGGTCTTGAAAAAAGAGTGTTAATTCTAGTCATTAAGTTTACAAATTTTTATATCCGTTCGATGTCAACACATTTAGGGTGCGTCCACATCTGGCGAATGTGCCGCGAATGTGCAGCTCGCGAGCCGTTTGCGAGCTGCCCGCGAGCTGCACGCGTGCAGTCACGGCAATGGTTTGGTGCGCCTCTAGCGCAACTCATGCAAGGCTCGTAAAAGGCGAGCGCGCGGCGCGCGATCTGCGCGCACTCAATTCTCGCGCTTACAGTTCCGTTTACTGGCTCAGTACTTCCGAAGATGTCGGACGACACTAGTGCTTTTAATATAATTGCTGCATCATTAGCTATTATATTACTGATAAAAAGGAAAAAAAAGAGACAACGGCGTTGGTGGCAAAATCCTATTTTTAAAAGAAAACAGAATATAGTAGCGGAGTTGAAAAGCCATCAATTAAGCGGACACTATGCCAATTTTTTAAAATTGTCACCAGAATTATATCAAAATCTTCTACATATGGTTAGTTTCAAGATTGCTAAAAAGGAAACGCATTTTAGGCTACCAATTTCAGTTGAAAATAAATTAAGTTTGACATTACGATTCTTGGCCACTGGAGATTCCTACACAAGCTTGCAGTACCTTTTTAGAATTTCTAAGCAAAGTATAAGTATTATTATTCCTGAAGTGTGTTTGGCGATTATCAAGTGTTTAAAGGAAAACGTACGTGTGAGTATTTTTCCAATTATTTTTATTTAAAAATCAAATAGCCTTTTTTATAAGCAACATATAAGTTTACGAAAAGAAAGTATTAATATTGAAACAAATCATCGAGGCTGTCATTCGTATCTTCTGTCGAATAATTACTTTCCTGACTGTGCGGTCTGGACGTAGAAGCACTTTGAGAATAAGTTGTATAACCTTGCACATCTGGTTGATAATTATAGTACCCAGAATCGGCTTTCATTATGACATCAAATATTGCCTTTTGAACCATATTTTTTGTTAAACGTGAATAAGATTCCATTTTGGCTCCAATAAAATTTATAAATGAATGTACTTCTTGTGACAACTTGGAATTATCGCTCAATTTTTCTGTAGCAGTCTTTAAAACTTGTAGGGCTTCAGTTACGATTTTATCATCCGTCGATTTTTTCTTTTTGGGCGGCGGAGGTTCAATAAAAGACAGGTTGCTTTCGGTGTCAGTATTTATTCCATCATCTTGTACCTGTTCCTCATCCACTTTATCTTGTTCTGTATCTGCTTGTTCCTGTAATAATGTTTTTATATTTATATTATTATTATTCAGGTGCCAAGGAGACCAGATATATGGCTAGAAGTGAGTAAAGGATTCGAAAATAAATGGCATTTGCCCCATTGCATTGGCGCAATAGACGGTAAACATATAGTCATACAGGCACCTCCGAAAAGTGGAACTGAATATCATAATTACAAATCTACTTTTAGTATTGTTCTGTTTGCACTGGTAGACTCAGATTATAAATTTATGTTTGCTGATGTTGGTTGCCAGGGGCGTATATCTGATGGAGGGATATTCAAAGATACAGAGTTCTACAAGATGATGCAAAATGGCACCTTAAATTTACCAAGCATTACCTTATAGGACTAAAGCGATACCCTACTTCTTTGTTGCTGACAGCGCTTTTGCTCTAGATAAACATGTGATGAAACCATACTCCGGTAACCACAGTAAAGGCACTCCGGAACGTATTTTTAACTATAGATTAAGCAGAGCTCGCAGAATTGTTGAAAGTGCATTTGGCATTGCATCATCCATTTTTAGGGTACTTAGAAAACCCATGATATTAAAACCAGAAGTTGCTGAAGTGGTCGTTATGAGTATTATTCACTTGCATAATTATTTGAAACTGAACGCCACCAATACTTATACTACTAATTCTAATATGTACATCAATCAATCCGTACCTAATTTCACATCTCTTTCAAATATTCAAACACCACAAATAAGATATTCCAGAGAAATAAACGAAATAAGAGATGAGATTGCTTCTTATTGTGTAAATGAAGGCCGTATTGCATTTCAAGATAAATATTGTTGATTTAATTACTTACAGTATTTAAACGTTTCCTTGGTTTATCCCGATCAGCTAAAAAGGAAAAAGCGTCGTAGGCAAACCATCTACTTTTGTAAGTCTCGGATGCACCTAAAAATATATGTAGAATAATATTAGTTACATAGTCAATTTAATTAATAAAATAAAACACAAAAAGTAACAAGTAGTTTTTACTCACCTTTCCCTGTCCCTTTACTTTTTTTACTTTTTCCTTTCTCTCTTCTAAAAGAAGATAAAAGACTTAACAGTTTGCTACGGCATTGTTCATAATCGCTTCCCATTATAGCACCTATTTCTTTCCACGCATCATTTTTTAGATTTTTTCTATAGTAATATTGATCTTTGGGATCCCACAAAACTGGAAATCTTTTATATGTTTCAATTAAGCGTAAACAATTATCCTCCGTCCACTCCATGACAACACGTACTTAGCCTCCAGTAATCAGAAACGAACTGAGCGGAGGGGTGCGGGCCGCGGGGCTTGAGGCGCGGGCGGAAGGAAGACGCGAGCCGCTAGCGCGCCGCCCGCTCGCTGATCGCGTACGGCGCATAGGTTGCGCGCGAACTGCGCGCGGGCGGCGCAGGAGCGGCTCACGAACAAAAATGCACGCGCGCAGCTCGCGGGCAGCTCGCAAACGGCTCGCGAGCTGCACATTCGCGGCACATTCGCCAGATGTGGACGCACCCTTAATATTATCACGAACTGATTTTACTATACCCACTATAATTATTATGAATTATATAATTTTTGTTGAAGCACTAACAAAAATTAAAACGATATGTATATTTATACCTAACGAAAAAATGCGTGCGAAATGTTTAATTGTTTATCTTTGTACAAATACGAAAATATTTTTGAATGACGCTTTACTTTAAATCGTTTTTAAATTGCATACATTTTCTTTAAATAGGTCAGGTAAGTAACCTGCATTAATATGAATTTTGTTTTCGATTTTTAACATTAGTTATTGATTGTGCCAGTCACGTAACTTACCACTTGCTCACTTATTTGAACCATAATGTCTCCGGTTCTATACATTTACTATGCAAAACATGATTGAAAGCAATGAACGCCCAAAAATATTAAGCTTTATCTATTCGCCAAATCACAAAGTAGACCTACGTAAACGCACATATTCGTTTAATCTGTCCTCCGCATAATATAATTGTCAAATGGCAGTAAAATCCAGCGTAAACAATTTTGATTAAAATTCCTAGTGCGTGCTCCTAGACAATGGATTCATTCATGAAATCTTAGAACTGTTACAAGAATGCTAAGTTCTGTTACTTAAGTGTTCAATAATACACCTAGGCGCCAATTTTAGTTGTGTCAGAATAATCACATTTTTGCTATAAATCGTTACAGTACAGTCAAATTTTTACATAATAATAAACAAATCGTCTAAGTAATTTCTCTAGCGCCTTAGGGCGTCTAGCTAGTTTACTCAAGCTATCTTTTATACTTTGTCAATTCATCAAGTTTTTCAAACAGAATTATGGTGATTTTCTGTTTCTAAGATTTCTCATAGTCTGGATACAGCATAATGATAATTTAAACTAGTTATTCATCTCTGCAGTAACCAGATATTTAGAATTTAGATAACGAATAAAACTGCAATGATGTCATATCTATAATAATTTATACATAAAATAATTTGATTCTGAAATCTGAAAACTCGAGCTTACTTTCAGCAGATCCAAATCATTATCTCTCTAAAATATAAATGGTGATCTATCTTGACCACTGCAAATTGCAACTGCAGAGTGCTAATTTCATAATGTTGCATTTAGCTTTAGTTTCCTTTGCATCTAACGAACAATAACAACATAAGTGACGGTATGAATGAAAGGTGTAACATTCAACGAGCGTGCAAGTTACTGACCTATGACGCATCTTCCTTGCACTGTTAGACTCAATGGCGTGCGTGCGTGAATGGAGAGATGCGATAAATCTACACTAACGCGGCAAATTACTAATGCTAATATTATAAATGCGAACGTGTTTGGTTTTTGTTTTTTAGTTTGTCCTTCAATCACGTCACAAGGAGTAGTCGACGTGATTTTTCGCATGGATACCTACTGCCGCTAAATAGATTGAATATGTATGTATAGTACGCGACAGATGAGATCGAGATGGCAATCGGCGTATGAGGCGGGGGACGCCTCAACCACTCGCATGTCACCCGCACCGGGTTAGCACGGGGGCTGTGCGGGTGTGCGGGGCGTTTCCTTCCCAATTGCCATCTCGACCTGTCGCGGACTAAAGTTAAGGACCAGGGAGAATGATAGACTACTTTATGTATTATCCAAATGTAAAAACAAAGAGTTCTCCCAGGTTTTAAAAAACTTAGACCGCAGCGTTGAAGATTCAGGAGGCGCAAGACCGTGGCGAGTGGAAGTCCCTACAAGAGTGGCATCTATCTGTTGATAACGACATTTTGCACCCACCTCCTTGGTCCAAGGGCCTTTGACTAGATCAGGGTTGACGACCTTCGTCCACCGCTGCTGGCACTGGACGTCGGACCGGTCGGAGAACTGCGCCGATATCATCTCCCAGTTCTCATTGTATATCCTTACGTAATTCTTGAGTCTTTTGTCCTGAAACAGAATACATCCTTTGTTACTCATTTGGTCCGGGGACAAATCTAGCGGAAAAAGTGTCCAGAAATGTTCTTGGGCACCATACTAACCCGGCTAGGTTAGTATGGTGCTCAAACATTTTAAGAGGAAGACTGGGCCCGGATTTCGAATCTAAACACGAATTGGTGTTAATTCTACTTGACACACTGGCAATTTCAAGTTCTTGACCCAAAAGATAATCTTAAGGCCCAAGACATGGGTCGGTTTTTCACAATTTGTAAACTAATGCGACAAAGTAGACTTATGGCATTCAAGTGAGTTAGACGTGAGCTACTCACAAATTAGTCACTATTTTGACTAATTTCTTAAACTGGACACTTTCAAGTAAAGATTTTTATATAAACCTATGAAGATGATATTGCTAGGGGTGAAATTTGAATGTTATAATTCTGCTTTGTTGCATTAGTTTACAAATTGTGAAAAACCAAATTAAATTTGAATTTCGAGTAGAAAAATTAATTTTTATTGTGTCTCCTCCATCATCAATTTTATTCATAGTGAAGTATACTTTAGATAAAACTATACACAATATGGTCTCTATCAATGCCACGTTAACAATAGACATGTGCTTCTGATTGATAATGTTGCATTAATATACGGACACTAATAGCTAATTTTTCAATGAAGTTTGCCTCTTCAGGTATAATGCTTGAAATTCTCTATCTACTTCCTATAAAAATATCATACGAACTTAATTTGTACTTGCTAAAATCATCTTTTGGTAAGAAAATAATTAACTAAATATCTATGTAGGTACATTATTATACAAAAGATTCCTGTCAAAACTCTTTCAATTGATTTAATTTGGAGTTCGGATTGGATCTGTTTCGATCCTAGAATAATAGGGGGATTCCAACATCAATGGTTTCGATAATACAGTTAATCTTACCTCATCTTTCGACCACCTCCCCCTATTGATATTCTTCCTCGTCCCAGAGCTTTTGGTTGTAATCGGTACATCTTCGTATACCGTCGAGTCCTCTGAATATTCGCTCGACTCTGACTCATAGCCGCTACGTCTGTAGACAATTAAAATTATACTTTTAGATCGAGTTACACCTTTACCCTACAGGTGTGTTACGGTCAATAGAGATATCAAATATACGGTCAATATGGGGACATGAAAAGAGCCTCCCTGCGTGGTGCTTAGTTTTATACCGATCACAAGCACCCGGCGTCCCTGGAAGCAGTCTTTTCACCACGATGGCTACCCTTAAGACTTATCGCAGTTGCGGCTTTTTGGATCCGTGTTTGAGGTGACCGTGACTCGAGAAGAAGAAGAAGAATAGAGATATCAGTGACGTTAGAATAGGATAACCGAAAGGGGCTGGGGACGAAACTGGTGTCCGACTACTTTAAATAACGTCGTTCTTTGAAATACAATTACTCTTCCTTTTTCTGAGACCTTGGTTAGGGGTAAAATAACTATACATTTTGAAAATTGAGACAGTGAAGAAAACAGTGTTGCTTATAATACAAGTAGCTATTAGTAATATGACTATTGCCCTATAAAGATTTAAAAGTAATGCCCTCAACCAAAAAAAATTTTTTTCACTAGGGACTTCGTAAAAGCTTGTTGAAGCACAGGTATTTACCGGCGATACTTCGTAAATCCTGGCGCCATTCATACAATTGTAGATACAGAACAAAATTCCCAGAAGACCGGCATATCCATGTCGGCCTTTAACTTGTTTATAGTGCACATAATTTTAGTTCTTATTTACTCAAGCATAAAGACTGTAAGTGCGTGTGGACTGTAGAGACGTAGATAAGCATTCCTTTGATAGCAAGAAACGAGTTTCAGTATGTAGGAAAAATAATTCCGGTTTTAATGTCTATAACTCTCAATTCGGTCCATACTTTCGATGAGGTAAGAATGGTTTATAAATAAGATAAATTATGCACGCCGGCCGGCATCAGCTGATAGCAAACAAGTTTCTCATTCATTGCGAATACTGGGACGGGAAACGTCGGCAACATATGAATTGAGTCATCTAAGCAATTGTTGACGTTACACTTATATAAATATGTAATTACTATCAGCAACATATGAGTTTTATTTACTTAACTAAGAGTGCATCGCTGTCTATTACATATTTTGCAAATACCCGAATACCTACTACTTAAATATCTTCACCATTGAATAGCTTGAGTTCTATGTGAGAAATAATATAAACTTCTAAGGTTATTCTCAACCTCCCATGGCTGTTTATCATTAGTTCATGTCAGATATTTATTTCTAAGTCTTAAAGCTTGTTCTAAAAGTAGAGGCCATGGCGATAGACTTAATATCGCTGCTTAATATTATTTAGAATAGGTATGCTCATTGCTCGTTGGTCTGGCTACTTGCGTTACGCAAACGCCATAGACCAAAATGTGTATGAAGTAGGTAGGTATGCACCATGACAATTTCAGCTTTCTTCCACTCGTCCATATCAATCTCTGTTCAGAACTTTTGATAATATAGGTAACCCAATTTTAACTCATTGCTGTTAATAATCACATCACATTGTGTATTTTTTTAAAATCTAAATATATAAAAGGAAAAGGTGACTGACTGACTGACTGACTGATCTATCAACGCACAGCTCAAACTACTGGACGGATCAGGCTGAAATTTGGCATGCAGATAGCTATTATGACGTAGGCATCCGCTAAGAAAGGATTTTTGAAAATTTAACCCCTAAGAGGGTGAAATGGGGGTTTGAAATTTTTGTAGTCCACGCGGACGAAGTCGCGAGCATAAGCTAGCAATAAAACTTAAAGCTAGCCAGCCTTATCTGATTACTATAAACATCATGCCCGCGTAGAATGGTGCCAAGAAAACTGGCTGCATTTCCGCGCTGGACAGCCAGACTGATCCGTTGGGCAAAAGATGAGCCAGCCCTTCTGTCACCAGATGAGGCTATTGATTGCGGACAAGCATACTTGCACCGCTTGCCGTCATAAATTAATATCCTTTATCTTGTCTTGTGACAAAATGTGTGTACAATTTTATGTTTTTTTTTCATTATCCGTAGTGGATGAACTAGTAGATAGTTTTTGTATTAACTCGGGATCCTTCATTCCATGAATTTATAATAATTTGGTTCTTGTTTTGAATAACCGGTTAAACTTGTTAATGTGTTAGATAAGGATTTAAGATGAGGGCAATGAGGGCCTCAATAGAATGCCGATGTCTACTTTCCCAACCACGTTTTCCAATAGAATATGGATTTGGCTGGTCCCTTCCCTAATACGTTTTTATAATGCAAATTATTATTGATCTTGTTTTATTTAATTTTATTTCATTTCCCTTATTTATTTTCAACAAAAAAAGTTAACATTATTGGTTTCTTCGTGCTCGTAAGCGCTTGACGACTTGTCTGAGGACTTTTTCTGTGCCAATTTTTACAGATTTTTTAATTGCATGTTAGGTTTGCACTGGTCGTCAATCATGCTTAGAAAATGTTGAGGTCTAGTTTGGAGCGCGCTTGCGTATTCACTCTTGTTTTGAAGGTAATTAGGTTATACCTAGGTACTTGGCAGAAAACACGGACGCCGCAAACACGGTAATATTATCAAACCGCAAGGGCATTCCCGGTTCGTATCAGAAACATTGAGCAAAAATGTTTTGTGCGAGTTGATTGGATGTCGACCACATAAGGATGCCAAAGTTCACGGTTTCACGCTCTGTGGTACAATGATGCACATATTATGTAGTAGGTATGTACCTACTACTTCCTACACCACCGATGTCCTTGTCAATGGATTTCGTTTAACTCATGGCAGTAGCATCTTTGTGCCAAGCTTAGATATAAGCAAAATGTTTAGTATTGTTTTACTTATTACTGGTACCAAGTCCCAACCTCCATATCTATCTATTGACAGATATATAGTTATAAATTCTGGAGGTTGGTAGGTAAGTACTTCGCCGAAGTTTTTATATTCAGAATCTTTCACAGGAACCACATAGATAGATTACAGCTATAAACAAAGGGTACCATGAAATACCTACTGTATCATAAATTTCAGTGCATATGTACTCATAATATGATTAAATTTTATCACAGCCATGGAATGATGTCATTGTTAGGTAGGTATGAATATTTTCTACATTGAGGCCCGTACGCTCCCGAGTCAATAATAATCTCACAACCGGACCTCTTTTAGAACATATTTTTATTGATACCTACGTCTTTCGGTTTAATAAAAGCGTGGGATCCAAATATTTCAGTAATTGGTTAGATACGTAGCTGTTAGAACTTTGACCCTGATGACTGATCTCGTATAGCCACGGTGTCTTTGTCTTTGAAAATATCTCGCCCAATCATGTTAATTTCGAGTTTCCAATGTGACAAGTCTTAAATCTTCATCTGTAGATAGTTAAATACAGCTACTAGATAGGTACCCCTAAAATAGAATTACTTATTCTAATTCTATAGGTTTGTAAAATCGTTTTAACTTATTACTTAATGTAGGTATTCATTACTGATTATTTAACAGAATCACTATAAATTATAATATACCTATGTAGGTACCTACCAACCGAAAGTAGATAGGTAGGTAATATGATAATTATAATTGTATAGCCAAATTCATACGAATCCAATTAGATCTGGTAGGATCTCAGATGGTAAGTAAAGTATCTATTTACATCTTGCATTACGGATAACAATCATCAAGTTTTCATACTTTTAGATAACAATCAAAGCAATCAATACTCACTCATTTAACATCACGCTAAAATTATCCGAAAAAGAAACGCGATGCCGATTCATCAACCGCTAATAACTCCATTATCCACTTATATGCATTTTACACTAACATCAAAACACTCAGAAAAATATTATGTTCCCGCCAAGCCAAAACGCGTAACACACATTTTTACCACGCACACTCATTGGAGGACAGGACCAAACTATAGTGTATTGTTGAAAAATTTTATCCTTTTCTCACACTTTGAAGGGAAGCACTCACACACCCACACGGAACGCATACGCAGTACTAAATAAGGGTGAACTGCAAGGACTACAAAGACCCTGAAGGGACGTGGTGCGATGAAAAGGACAGCAAACGAGACACAAAGGAAAGAGAAGGATAGAAAAGTAGGTGCTGGATCATACCCTCCAGTTGGAACTTGTGACGCAACACGGGCGAAGGTAAGCAGGTGTAAGCAACATGCATGAAAAAAATACACTTTTTTATTGGATAGGTCAGTCTTTAGTTCTTATGTAGGTACGAAGATTTGAAAAAGTAGGTACCTACATACCTACTTGTACAAAATAAGTTAAGAGTTTAAAAAACCTATTTTAAAGTCAAATCTTTTTCAATGTAAGTACTAAAAATTTTAGTACATATTTTGATTTAATGACAAATAGATTAAAGCTTACTCGTGCCATTATGGAGTTACATTGCCCACTTTCCGTGACCATCATCATGCTTTTGTCATTGTTTTTTTTAGTGCATTCATAGAAACAAATTCGACAGTCCTGCCATATGCCATCAGAGAGTTCCAATATCTAACTCCCAACTAGGTACATCATCAGAGACGTTCAATGGTACCATAGTCATATGACTATGGTACTGAATCTATGGTCATCCAAACCACAGGTGTCTGCAGATTTTCAACTCAAACCATTATTATTACTCGATCGGACAATTTCGAAGTGCCTAGGCAGAAAATCTGTTAGGTACCTACCTACCAATTTCCATTCAACTAATAAGTCAAAATAATAAAAAGCTTTTTAAAAAAGTTAAAAAATAAATGCTTTTATTTATTTAACTTTTTAATGATCGAAAACAAAATAGGGTACCTAGCGAAAAATCATTATTAAGTAGGTAGGTACTAACTAGGTATTTCCAAAGTAGCCGTCCACAGCCTTCTTTGTCAGTGTATTGTCATTTGTCTTACAAGAAGGCTGTGGACCGTCTCATCGGTCGTCCAATTTCCTAAAAAGGGCAAAATGAAACCTTTTCATTTTCACATTCGAGATGTTAAGTACTTTACTCGTATATCTATATATTTAGATACGTATACTCGCTAAATATTAACAAGCTCCTTTCATTTTAGTGAGAAAGGGACTGGTGGGGAGGGGTGAAGAGATTGGGACTTACGATTGAAAACAAAAAAAAAATAACAAAAAGTTCTTAAGGAGCGGAAGCCGCATTGGTGATCCATCGGCATTTTCGTTTCTTGCCAAATTCGAGAGGTCACAGTTGAATTTTTTTTCAACTAATATTATTCTTTAAGTTATAATGTAACTGAGTTATAACTACATTAGGTAATCATAACTACATTTTAGCTAAAGCTTATTAAGTGCCAGCGCGTGCCAGACCTTCGTTATTTTATAAAAGCTGAAAGTTTATATGCGTATTGTCCCCAGCACAGGGAGGAACGATCTGCGACTATGAAGTTTGGATCATGGTGGCTTTGGGAGATAACAGACCTAACAAAAGTATTTTTTTTCTTCAGGATAGTATTAGAAATTACGTCATGCATTTGCAGACACTTTTATATCGTTGCAACCACCTGTCAGACACCCTTAAACTTAAGAACTATAACTTGACCTTTTATAGAATAACGAAGGTCTGGCACGCGCTGGCACTCTCTCTATTAGTAATAAAGGATTCCGAATCTTCGAGACTTTGGCAAAGTAATATTTACCACTGAATAGGATTAGTTAAAGGACGAAGACAATCCTACAATTTTAAAAACACATTTACTTGGATGAAACTGAAGAAAATATAATTCAAATTCAATTTGGATGGATTCTCCAATCAGATATCGTAAATAAATAAACATCCTGTTATGTGCACAATGATAAAGTTCTTTTGGATCCCGCTAGAGGATAAACTTATTATTACTACCGACTTAAAGGGCATTGTCAGATACCTAATCTTCAGTCAGATTAGATGCCGATAAATAGAACTTTTTCACATAGAAAAGCTAATTTGATGAGGTAATATTGATAACAATTCCTCTCAAAGGACTTATCGCTAAATTTTTTCACATTAATCATTTTATTACATTGACAGTCTTTTGCTTTCAATAAGTTTTTCTTTAATGTGACACTATTACGTTTTGCTTTGCTAGTTTTTGAAATACGGAAATGGTTGGACGATATAAGGGGGTGGACAGGGCTTAGTTACCCAAAGTTAAAAGAATGACCTCCGAACTTCGTTTCGAAGAAGGCACGCGATGATGATGATGATAATTATCACGTTTTGCATTTCTATAATATTATGCTTCATTAAAGTATAGGCAGTTAGATAGTTGGAATTGACCACTCAGGGAGCTTAGCAACAAACGTAAGGTGGTACGAATGTAGTATAATTTCTAATTAAGGCAAGGAAGTAGATAGCTAATCTATGACCATTTCCACCTGTCTTTAGTACCACCCTTCGGACATGATTTCAACTGCGATTGTGTACTTACACGGAAATAGTCTGATTATTATTGTTATTTACGAACCCAAGGCATGACAAAGGGGTAGGAGTCATCAAGGAAATTAAATTATAGAAAGAACATCATTGAGTAATTTTAAAAATGAAAAATATGCTGCAATCAAGAAAATGTAAATAGAAATATGTATTGTAACACAAATGCATCAGAAGTCAGGACCTCTGTAGCTGTACGAGTACGTAACTGAGTATTTAAAGTTATCAAAGCAAATTTTATGATGCTGTGAGCTCATCAGTATCGGTTTGGGCTCTAAGCCCTAAACGTACAAGCACTGAGGAGAAATCTCTGCGTAAAAGTCAAAATAAAGGCTCTGATTGTAAATATGTATGGGGTTTTACTTTAAAATTGACCAACGTCGTTATACTTTATATTATTGGCTTTGAAACATTTGGCTGCATTTCTAATTATTTATGCGTAAGTCTAAGTACACACCTTGGCAGCTATGTATTTAAAGTAGCCGGCAAGAAAATATTGTACATCGACCTTTAGAATGAGATTTCAGCATTGTAAAGCGTTGTCTCTATCACTCATACCTTTTTTTTATTTATTCAGATACAAGTTAGCCCTTGACTGCAATCTCACCTGGTGGTAAGTGATGATGCAGTCTAACATGATAGCGGGCTAACCTGGAAGGGGTATGGCAGTTTTTATTAAACCCATACCCCTTTGGTTTCTACACGGCATCGTACCGGAACGCTAAATCGCTTGGCGGCACGGCTTTGCCGGTAGGGTGGTAACTAGCCACGGCCGAAGCCTCCCACCAGACCAGACCAGAAATTTAGAAATTATAAAATTCCAAACCCCTGCCAGGAATCGAACCCGGGACCTCCCAGTATTAAGACCACAGCGCTTACCACTGCGCCAGGGAGGTCGTCAAACCTATGTGACGTTTTGTCGGTCTCAACGACAGAGACAACGCTCTACGAAACCACTGTCTTTCTAAAGGTCGATGTACAATATTTTCTGCCATGTACCGACTGTATCTACCGGATTGCAAAAAACAAATATATACATTATACAACACAAGTTAGGGAAACAATATTTTTTTTTAATTTGTACCTATCTACAATCTACATACAAGTAGGTTACTGCCTATACAAAGTAAAATTAATGTCTTGAGACATTTGTAATTATCAAAGGACAATCAAAGGACTTCCTCCTAGTGGAGGTCTTGCGTAAAATGCAACAACGCTAACTCGAGGGGTTTTGAGGAAGTGGCCAGTTAACTCACGCATATTCCATGTTTCCTGTCTTATGTCCCCTAGGTATGTCTCAATTCTCGATGTTTGGCTCTTTAGCTGTTAGCACTTCAAGACTTTCTCGAAACAAGTTTGAAGAGGAATGGCAAACAAATGTCCCGTTATATTTCGAAATCTTCGAACTCACATTTTAGAAAAAAGATCTTAAGTACTTACTTACTACTCGAAATGTTTGAGTTTCTTACTCAGGTAGGTATATTCCTGCACTTTCTTATATTCATTTATTTACTAGCTTATGCTCGCGACTTCTTCCGCGTAGATTACATAAATTTCAACCCCCTATTTTACTTCCTTAGGGGCTGAAATTACAAAAATCCCTTAGCTGATGCCTACGTCATAATAGTTATCTGCATGCCAAATTTCATCCCAATCCGTCCAGTAGTTTCAGCTGTGCGTTGATTCAGTCAGTCACGTTTTCCTTTTATTTATTTAGTTTATTCATTTGCCTTCACGTACAATATTATAGTAAATGCTTAAATCTAGCATTCACATGAGGATGTCAGGCTCAGGACATTGCAAATATTACATTGTAATAAAAATATCAATTAAATTAGCTAAAATATTATCCAGTGACCATTATACATTGCTCATGCTTAACCCAGGAGTTTCAGAATTCAGAACGGAATTATTTTCCTCTCGCACCATCTACTCCATACATTATTATCGAGGTTCATTCGTATTTATCAATAGCGTAAGTATTATTGCATCTACCTACTTTTCATTCCTTATTTTTCTTTTTAAATTCCATCAGAACTTGTTTCTGTTCCCAGAGGTATTGTTATTGCGTATTGGATTGTGGCTTGGTTAAAGATGCAACTTTTGCTTTACTTAGTGAACGATAGTTGTTTGATAAAAAGCTTATTTCGTTAGTAAGTATACCTAAGTACATTATATTATGGTGCGCAGGAAATTTTAAGGCTGTGAGATTTTGCACAACCATAAATTATTCACCAGCCACCATAGTCGTCGGCTATGCTCCCGCATGCCATAGGTACATTTTCTAATATTTGTTTATAGCCTTATCAACCTGTTTATGACCTGTACAGTGTACAACCTTAAAGCTGTTCACCTGCTTAAAATAGAATGCTAAGTATTAAAATTATGATAGTGATATAGTTCTTGCATTTCACGAAGGCCACTGACTCATGTTTGTGTTTTATACATAATGTAAATGTGTGCGTTCTTGCGCTTGCTCGCGACTGATTGGTCCGACATGCACGCACACTTACGCAATGACCATGTAAACGACGTTACCACAAGTAAAGTTCAGTAGCGTTCGTGAATTGCAAGAACTGTTTTATTAAATCTGCAAACTAGATTGCGTCATTTCGTGGGTGACCATAGTATAAATATAAATAGATGTTATAGATAAAAGCCTAATAGACAAAATCAAGGTGGCCACACTACTCGGAGTCAAGTTGAAACTGCAGAAATAATATACTGTGTATCAGGTATAGGCTCGTCTCAAATGCAACACGTTTGACCTGTAAGCACTTGAATGAGCATAGTTAGCAGTTCGATGTACTCAGTAGGAAGAATGTAGGTTATTTAATAGTTTCTCATTATTGAAATAGCCTTACAAGCTGAGTAACAAAAAGTTCACAGCATTTTTATGCCATCTTAAGAAAAGAGCAAGGGACGACTAAATAAATAGAAGCGAATACGTAATTATGAAACAAAATAACAAAATTTTAAAATTTATTTATATTTCAAAATCAATTCACCAAATTTTTACTATTTTCAGGGTCTTTCAAATGCGATCCCGGCCACGATTTTCTTGTTTCTATTTTGTAGGTATCTTATTTCTTAATGCATAAACATAAGTACCTACCTACCTAGGCTTTTGTTTTATATTTAGACTAGCTGATCCCCGCGGCTTCGCCCGCGTGTATATAATATAGCCTATGTCACTCAGGAATAATGTAGCTTTCTATTGGTGAAAGAATTTTCCAAATAGGTTCAGTAGTTCCAGAGATTACCCCCTACAAACAAACTTAACGACATTACCTCTTTATAATATTAGTATAGATAAAGCATTTATTCTATTATTTTGCTAACATAGAGCTGAGCAAATGTAGTCAAGTGAGGTAGATATTTATTCTCTTTAAACATAGGTATCCTGTAACCATATTTTATGAAACTTGTCTTCAAACAAGTATAGTTGGAAGGCAATACGACACCGGATTCTGTCGTATGAGAAAACACTTCGCAGGCCTCCGACGACGCATTTTTACGTAACACAATCCAACCAATGAAATGGAACTAATTGTTTTCATCCTCCGACAGGTTTCTAGTGGTATTAACTTTGACAATATTAACTTTTACAATGAACTAGTCATAATTTGCAAATTCCTAAAATAAAGGAAATGAAAATCCATAGATTAATTATTATTGGTCTCGCTCCGCTCTACTGAAAATCTTTTTTCTGCTTAAATATGTCGAACAGCTAGCTAATATACAATTTTTCCATGCCATAAGTAAATGTTTTAAAAAAATAGACATAGCGGTTTATACGTAAAAAAAACCTAGGTATAAAACTTATGGAAATGAAGTCACGAGCATCAGTAGCTATACCTACTAAAGTAAAAAACTTATTTAAAAAACTGTCCCCCCAAGATAAGCAAGCCGATCGCACTTTAAATGGCGAAGGACGGTCGGCTCCTTTATATTAATGTTTTACCAAAGTGTTTTTGTCTCATTTTACTAATTAAAATAGCTCCACATTTATCGCGACTCTTAAAAGTACTCCACTTATGAAGTAACTAAAGGCTTTTAGTAACCGAATGCAACGCAGAAAGTCATGTGTTTATTTTTAGGGTTCCGTAAATCAAAAGGAAAAACGGAACCCTTATAGGATCACTTTGTTGTCTGTCTGTCGGTCTGTCTGTCAAGAAACCTACGGGGTACTTCCCGTTGACCTAGAATCATAGGCAGGAAGGTGGGTCTTATAGCTGGCCTTAGGGGGAAAATCTGAAAACCGTGAATTTGTGGTTATATCACACAAAAAAAAAATTGTGTGTCATAAACTTATAACTACTATTTTCAATTTTCGAAGTAAGATAACTATATCAAGTGGGGTACCATAATATGAAAGGGCTTCACCTGTGCATTCTAAAACAGATTTTTATTTGTTTTTAAGCATCATAGTTTTTTAAGTATCGCGCAAAAACGAAAAAATACGACTGAATTACAATTACGGAACCCTCGTTGCGCGAGCCTGACTCGCACTTGGCCTGTTTTTCATTATTGACTAAGTATAATTCAGCGTTCAGCGCGACACTTAGAACTTTCGGACAAAAATTCATATAATAATATAATAGGGTCCAATGCAATAGTGTTTTTGCATGTAGTAGTCAGAAGAATTTCAAAAAAATTCGATACCTATAAAATCATAAATATGTATTGGTTTTATGATAGTGTCACACAAATTGACGGACGGGATTCATTTTTTGTTACCCTTTCATCTCTTTTTTTGCAGCCCGGTTGTAGTATCGCTACTGAAATTCTACAATAAGGTTTTAGTAACTAAGTAACAACGTTGGGACAAAAAGATCTCTACATATTATGTACAATATCTAATCTCTTAAAAATAATATGTAAAGAACTTGGTCTATGCCAGTCTCTTATAATCTGAAAGCAAACAAGTGAGGGTCCAAACAGGTTCAGTATCCCTTTGAGCATAAGCGAATAGACGAGCCTAATGTCTCTAATGTGCCCACGTGAGTGTCTACAATAGTGCCAAAGTCTAGGGGAAGGATGCGAAATTAAACCCTTGTCTATTCATTAGGACGTTCTCACGCATCGTCATGGTCATGTACAATTTATCATTATAATTCCCCTACATTAGGAGCCAGTGCTGTTTATAAAGTTATGTATGAGGTCAGTTGGTATGTGTGGCATAGTTAAAAGCTTGAAATAGCATTATTGATGAACCAAAAGATTAATGCAATATGATCCGAGCCACTGAGTTGTTAAATGAATGGGTGACCTGATTTTTGTGCTGCTTCTTCTCTTTACTTTCCATCTCAGAGCTATCAAATATAATCAAAATAGAGAACTTACTCGTTATTACATTTACCGTAGGGTTCCGGAAGATATATCATTCAATATTTAAATTTTTATCTAATTTGATTAAATTATGGATATAAATGCTGGTAAATTACAAGATCTGGCAAATACATAGGTATATGTACATATATCAAAAAATGTTCAAGTATGTTATTTTAACAGGGTTCTTAATGGGGACTGCTTTGACAAAACTGGACTGATAATGGGCAGATAAAGAAGAAACCAAAAATCTGGTAGCAACTTCCGACTTGTTTACTAAACGAGGGGATCCAGGTTTTTGTTGGAAACATGCGACGCGTCAGCGCCATCCCATATGTCGATGACACATTTAAAACACACATGTGTAGTTTTTGCTAGTTAGCCGAGCTGCCACTTGGCCTTTTCGGGAGACCAGTTTCTGTTATCTCCGAATTGATAAAATTTCTTGCTACACGGCCCTCTTGCTAAATTTTCCCTAGCATATTATTAATGAAAACAGTGGTTTCATTACTGAAGGAACAATTGTAATTGCTTTTTTTAATATGCAAAGGACATTAGGATAGGTATAAGAGTGGGGTGCGTTACAAAAGGACAGCTGGTCCCCTCGTAGTGATTACGATCGCTGTAGCCTTGGTTAGGACTTTAATAAAATATTACACGGTACGTCCGCAAGTTTTCAGTATGCATCAAGTCTGGACGGACAAATCCTAAAAGTCAACAAATAAAAGCCATTATTGTAGAACAACAAAGGTCTAGGGGTTGTTCACCTGGTCATTTCCCCTAAGATTAATGTCTTAAGGCGTACAATGACTCCCGCGCACATTGCCTGACATTTCTCAACCCCGCGTAGCATTTTTTTTCTTTTTTCAACTTCCTCCCTCCCCTTATTATCGTCTTACAATAATTGTGAAGCAGCACGCGCCCGAAAGGTGTTTAGAGAAAGCGATAATGAACCATTTACTTTGTGAGCCTTTGTGGGAACAGAAATTCTATAATTACCTCTTAGTACTCTAATAGAAAAATAAATTTTATTGCATGTAGTATTGAAGCACATACAAACTTGAAATTACCTAATTAAACATCTGCTCTAGGTAGGTACAGGCAATTTAGATTCCTTACCAAGTAGTGAACTCTGTATGGATAAAAATGAAGTGACTAAACATATACCTACCTATTCTGCACAGTTTAGAGTAAATGCTGAAATATAGCACAAGGCAATCATAACCGCGGAGGGGCCTCTTGTTTTTATTATTTGAGGTCATTGTTCCTGCTCGAAGCGCCACGGGACTGAATTGTAACAGTTTATCATATTATCATCCCACATGCGTAGAGATTGGAGAGTGGATACTGGAGACACAAGGATATCACTTAATAGTTGACAGACCAAATCCTTTGCTAGTCTACTAATTATATTACACTAGCTTATACCCGCGACTTCGTGTGCCTGGTATTAGGTTTTTGAAATCCCGTGGGAACTCTTTGATTTTCCGGGATAAAAAGTAGCCTATGTCCTGCTCCAGGTGTTTATCTATACCCATGCAAAAAATCACGTTGCACCATTGCGACGTGATTGAAGGACAAACCAACAAACCAACAAACAAACACACTTTCGCATTTATAATAAGGGTACCCACTGATTACCCTTTATTGGGGTTAAAATATTTTAGTCACAGCAACTGTAATGTCCTGTCTTTCAACTAGTTTTCTATTCAATTCAATTTACTTTATTGCGAATTTGGGTTAGTTTACAGATCTTAAAGGTATTTATTATTAGTGTACGTCCAAATTCTACCTTGCGGCATGCAATGATACAATAATACAAATTACATTAAAAATACATGCACATTAAATACTGATGATTAAATTGTTCTCATTATCTAGATCTGTCAGTATTCAGGGAGAAATGCTATCTGTAATAGCTCCACCTCCAGTTGTAAGAAAAAGCAGAAAATGCAAGTACAATTCAATTCCCAGCAATTCAGACGAACTTATTAAGCGAAAACGTACATAAAATTAATTTTAAATGTCTGCAGACGACTAATTAAATTTAAAGCAGCCTGAAATCCTTTAAAGGCCCGAAAGTTTCGCATTCACTATGGAATAATCAAAAAAATCCGCGGTGCATTGACCGGTAGTTGAGTTGCGAAGAATGCAGTCTGAGTCGTGTTCCAAGTAGTGTCTTGGGCAGGTGATAAAGCCCATCTGGTAAGCACGTGTCAATTTTACCCGATATCGTTCGGAGTGTGTTCGCCAATTATCCAAAATTAGATTTCGAACGGTTCCCGTGCCGTTTGTTTCCTTTATCGGATTTTAATAGACCTTTTAGTGATAATGTTGATTAACACCGAAATAATTAATCGATTGGTCCCATAGCCAATGATGATCGTACAAAAAGTTGCACAAAAGCGATTTATAACTTCAAGGCGTTGAAAGGATACCAGCTGCAATAAATTTTAGGATGGTATGTAGACAATAATATGCTGTCCTGCATTTTGCACGTATCTAATAATTGGAACATCATGCTGTATCAAACAGTACAGTACGCGACAGGACGAGATAGCAATAGGGGTATGAGGCGGGAGGACGCCTGGCACTCCCGCACGGCATCTGGTCCCGCATCAGGTTAGCGCGGGAGCTGTGCATGTGTGCGGGGCGTCTCCACCCCGATTGCCATCTCGACCTGTCGCGGAATATAGTCTTATTATACTTAGATTATTCCTGCAAACATTTTGGAATATGTACAATTTATTACTTCAATGGGGCCGATTCTCTTGTACACAATCTCTTAAGTAAACTATATTCAGGTCTAAATCTACTGCTATCCTTTTCCGCAAGCAACATTACGAAAGGGATAGCAATAGATTTAGATGTGTCATTTTAGTTTAGGTGTACCTACCACGAAATTAGCCACAATGTTCTACTTTCGAATGGCGACAAAATAGTCACAATTTCCCACTTGAGGATGTTATAGTATAGGACGTTTCCGAAAAAAACCTGCTAAATACAGCAGTTGATACCTACATAAAGGATGAAAATGATAATGATATATATACTACGGTCATGCTTTTCAATAGGTCTACCCGTGAAGTTGGATAAAAGTTTCAAGCTATCTACACAGATATCTACATGTAACATGTTGTTGCCCATAATAAAGTAATATAGAATTATCGATCGAATTCAAATGCGGGAGTGCACGCGCCATCTGCGCCCCCACACAATGTTCGCGCAGCTGCTCCCATAGGTCTAGGAAAAACCTTGTTACACGTCATAGGTTCCGCCAAATCTAATTACACTAATATTAAAAGATGAAAGTTTGTGTGTGTGTGTGTATGTTTGTTACCCTTTCACGCAATTACTACTGGACCGATTTGGCTGTTTGGAATGGAGATAAATTATACCCTGGGTTAAAAAATAGGCTAATTTTTATCCCGAAAAATCAAAAAGCTTCCACGGGATTTCGAAAAATCTAAATCCACGCGGACGAAGTCGCAGGCATCAGCTTGTAATTTTATATGCAATACAAGGTAGTCTAACGCTTACCATTTACAAACACGAAGAAATCAACAATGTACCTAAGTTGTAAAATTGTTGATGAAGAAACTAAAAAATCACAATTATGATAAATCTTAAATCTAAATATATAAAAGGAAAAGGTGACTGACTGACTGACTGACTGACTGACTGACTGACTGACTGACTGACTGACTGACTGATCTATCAACGCACAGCTCAAACTACTGGACGGATCGGGCTGAAATTTGGCATGCAGAGAGCTATTATGATGTAGGCATCCGCTAAGAAAGGATTTTTGAAAATTCGACCCCTAAGGGGGTGAAATGGGGGTTTGAAATTTGTGTAGTCCACGCGAATGAAGTCGCGAGCATAAGCTAGTGGAACATAAAACTTTATCACGCGGGTAACTAATTATTTTTCAAGCACAGCGCGTTAAAAGACGCGTTAGAATGACACCAAATATACTTGTTGAGTGTAATCCATCCATCCATAGCACATAAACAGGTGCCTTCTTTAATGGAAATCACATCAGAAAGCCGCTTAGGTTCTGTATCAGCGTAGTATTCTAGTAAGTAGTAATCCTCATTGCCGAGGGGCATGGGACCCTTATCCATTAATCACATAATAGTGTTTTCTTGGGATAATAATGCAGTGGGTTCTCAGGTCCTATAATTATTGAGTGTTAGACTGCAGGGCGATTTCGTAAAACCTGTATCAATCATTATTACAATCTCAATTGTTGTTATTGGATGAATTCGTGCTATTCTTGTTGCAACAATGCATTGTAGCCAATAGTGAGCGAGCGTCAACCAATCAGAGGTGATTGCGATCGTGACATTGTAGCTGTCATTCTACCGCAATCGCGCACCAGTGGCCCTACCGCGGTTGTTTGACAGCTACAATGTCACGATCGCAATCATCTCTGATTGGTTAATGCTCGCTCACTATTGGCCACAATGCATTGTTGCAAAAAGAATCGCACAAATTCAGCCAATCAGAACAATTGAGATTGTAATAATGATTGATGCAGGTTTTAGACAATCGCCCTACTGGTGTGCACAAACTAGATCCAAATAATGAAACGTTATTTAAGTATCACCAAAAAATTTTAAAAATAACAACGGAGAATTCTTAGCTCTATGCGGTGCGGAACCCTAATCATATTTGTATCTCTTTTTTGTTTGATAAAGGATATCTTCCTGGGTGTGCCCAATGTAAAAGCGATTATAATTGGAACTGCTTTGTTGTTTTGTTTATAAAAGGTCGGCTGTGTTATTTTAATGTTATGGGACAAGCTGATAGCAGTGTTCTTATAAGACATGTTCGAGTATATAAACAACTACGTAGTTAAGTGTAACTTTTAACTATTTAGGAAATCCCAATGATTGAATGATAACTACACGCCCTAACTATAATTCAAAGCAATTCAAAATACAGCCGTTTGTATAAGTTAAGCATTCATAGACCAATCTATCTACCATATTTTTTTCTAATTCCATCCGGGTTAAAATGTTCTTGGATTTTTCAATACGACATTCTCGTGTAAAGCTATGTCGTCGCGCTTTGCGTGCCTACTAGGTTCTTTTTTTTTTATTATTATTAACACACAAGAAAATTTACATATAATAGGTAGTACGCATTGCAAAAAACCGAAATAATACTATTTCTAGAATTCAGGTAGAAATCATCTGTAGTCAATCTTTCGAACATCGGGAAATCGGTAAAGATTATTGATATAGCTGTAACCTGACGAATTAGCCAGCCGAAGTGGCAGTGGGCAGGCCACGTCTACCCGATGGCCACTGAGGCGGACGTGTTTTGTGTGTTTTGGAGTGGAGACCGCGTTTCGGCAAGCGCAGTGTGGGACGACCTTCAACACGTTGGACTGACGATCGAAGTGGGTGGATGAGGACGGCACAGGATCGTATGTGGTGGCGCGCTCTTGGGAACGCCTCTGTCCAGTAGTGGACGCAAACAGGCGATTGATTGATTGATTGAACCTGAAGAAGAGTTCCGGTGGAAAACTTTACAGTCTCTTGTAATTTTGTACAAATTCCAGATTTAGTAGACCTAACTGAAGTATAGGTCATACAATAAACACAAGGGGCAATGCACTTTCTGTAGTCCATTATGTATTTCATACCCTCTCAATAGTTTCGTATAGCTTGCAAACACCTTTATTAAAAATCAGGTTTAAAGGACAAAGGGTCCCTTCAGCCTGACAGTCCTAAAAAGCCATTTCTTAACAATACTTGCTTGTGGCCTAACCCAATTTAGTTGTGTGGTCTAACCAGGAAAGTAGTCTTTTGTTTTACAGTGTGAAATAAAAGACTGTATTTAGGTCGTTTTGTGAAATATAATAGGTATACTCCAGACATTTACCGTGTCGCATGAGAAAAGGGGGATTAGCTCAATGGTTTTTGGATTTATTATCAAATCCTCGAATGAAGTTTTCAAGAACATGAATAGCAATATATTCATCTATTCAGCCCAAAAGTAGGGCAAATGAGTTTCTGATCTTATCTTAAGAACGATGATACTTAATAGAAATGTATACTGCAGTGCTGGATTAAATTTTTATTTGCTTCTTTCGTTATGTAAACTGGATGGGAAAACGCAAATAAGGGTCAAAAAGTTGGAGTGGTTGGAACCGAAACCCCTATTCAGTATTTTTCGTTATCATTTCAATATTTACTTTTATTACTTTGAATTATGCTTATATAATATGAATTCGTGCTCTTGTCTACGAACCTACCCGTATTTTAATCAAGCATGAAACGAATCCAAAATATTGATTGTAATTTATTGCATCTGACGTAATTAACATAGGGGTGTGTACGCATATACCCCACATTTCAATATCAACATTGTCTGAGTAAGGTTCAAATGTTGACATGTAGTTACAGGTAAGTATAGATTCCCACGATTTAATAAACAGGGGAGGCCGTGCATATGCTTGGACAAAAGGGACAGGCAGGCATGCATGCATGTCCTCATGTCTCCGTACAAATTTTTGTTAGAGGATTCTCAGGGGATGATGCTACATTTGTTTTGAATATCCCATAGTGTATTGACCCTGTATACAGTAAAGCTTAACAGATTAATCAAATTGCTTTGTTCGCTGGTTCAGTAAGTTTTAGAGGAGCTAGTAATGTTGTCTAGCTAATTCGTACAAAATTTATAAATCCGTTTCCAAATTACATAGCTGTTTAATCATGGAACTGACAAATTAGATGCATGACCTGCAGAGCTCTCAGTGGATCTCCTTGGTATATCTCTCTCTCCGTCGTTCCTTCATTATTAAACTCCGCTGATCCCATTTTCTTGTCGTTGGTCATTTTAGTGATTGTGTTGAACTTGCAAATCGACTAGATTCGAATCGCATTACTTCAGTTGGTCAGACCATCTTGTTTTAGCTATTGGTCTCTACTTCCTAGGTTTTCTAAAGTCTTTCTATAGGTACTTATAACTCTAATAACTGATGTATAGCTCAGATAATGCTGAAAGTTGAAACTAGCCAAATCGTTTATTACCTCTTGTATACAGGGCCACATGTCACACAATTACCCACTGTGTATGTATTTTTAATTTTTATACATAAAAATATCGAAATATCTTGGTGCCACAGCAATTCGCAAACACGTTGGTGAAATTGAACTGGAGTCATCCAGATTGAGAGCCTAAAAGATCTCGTGAATCGTGATACACACGCACTTAATTATCTAAATATATAAAAAAAGATGACTGACTGACAGATCTATCAACGCACAGCTCCAACTACTGGACGTATCGGGCTGAAATTTGGCATGCAGATAGCTATTATGACGTACGCGGTCGCTATGAAAGGATTTTTGAAAATTTAACCCCTAAGGGGGTGAAATAGGGGTTTAAAATTTGTGTAGTCTACGCGGATGAAGTCGCGAGCATAAGCTAGTTTCAATATAGGCCAATATATACTCATGCGAAACGTAAACAAACAAACCATCTTTGCAGATGATTTTTATATTCCCACAGGTCACAGTGCCCCTTCAGCTCATCAGAGCAGAAAACACGTGCAATATGACGGTCACGCCTGTTGGTACCTAACTGATTCTCATTAACACGAATAAATTAAGTTAATTCATGTAATCAGTAACAATTACGCGCATTTTAGGCATATATAATAGAAGAAAGGGAAGACGGGATTTGGATGCGATTAATGCAAAATAGACCAGGGGAAATAACTCTGATTTTAGACAACAGTGTAAATTAAGGTCGTTTAAAGCGTTTTAAAAGAAATACGTGTACTTGTCGTTACTACAAAAAGTATCAAAATAAAATTTTAAACAAAGAACACAACAAAGTTTAAAGCGGAAATTGAAGCAAACATTTATTATGGGGGTACAACAACTGTTGATAATATTAAAAATTATAAATGCAATACAGAGCAGACGCGAGTCAAATTCATAAAATCGGTTTCAAATAGGTACACTCCGCCATATGGTATGAAAGATATAACAGCTTAATTAACATAATACCTAGTCAACATATTAAAGAAAAAACTGTACGAATAAAAATATTAGATACCTTAGAAGTTTATTGCCACTGAAAAAAAATCCCTATCTAGGTTCGCAGATTACAGATGTGGCCTGATCAATAGAACTTGTAGAAGGAACAGGCTTTTGAAATGCTATGCTGTGAATAGCTTATGACGAATTTCTTTGAACAAAGCTAACTTTTTGGTTTATTATCTAAATCTAAATAATATATAAAAGGAAAAGGTGATTGACTGACTGATCTATTAACGCACAGCTCAAACTACTGGACGGATCGGGCTGAAATTTGGCATGCAGATAGCTATTATGTCGTAGGCATCCGCTAAGAAAGTATTTTTGAAAATTCAACCCCTAAGGGGGTGAAATAGGGGTTTGAAATTTGAGAAGTCCACGCGGACGAAGTCGCGAGCATAAGCTAGTCAATCTATAAAGCTGCTAAGAAAAACTGAAATCTTGAGGTAATATGCCTCATGTTATATAGGTATTAGGGTCAAACTCGTATTATGGTAAACATAGTATTATGTCCCAAAGGAAAAGCCCTCATGCGGTAATGGAACTAGTAAAAAATTCATAAACCTAACAGTAGCATTTAATAGGGGTGCTTAGGGAATGTTTAAGACATCGAACTTGCCCGCATGGTCTACTTATCAAAAGGTGGCAAAGAAAATGTTGTACGTATGCGGTTTGCATGTCTTATAGATAAGGTTGACGACCGGCAAAGCAGGCATGCTGGTGTCAAGGGTTATAATCATCAGCATACATATACACCTGCACATCTATATAATTTCTATAATAAGTATATGGCATCTTAAACGTGAAGCAATTGAGCAATACCGAAGAAATTCTTTTTTAACGGCCTTGCGTGAATTTTGATAGGCATAATTTTTTCAAACCTGGGCAAATGGTATATTTTACCATTTTATATCTTGTAACAAAGGGAGAAGCCGCGAAGCTTTAAGATAGAGCTGATATTGGGGAAATTTTAATATCTACCTAGATAGGCTGCAAATTACAACCCTCTGATTCATAGCTCCTTGGTGGAAATATTGAATTCTAGCGAGTAATTCTATGGTTATTTTCTTAGCATGTCGCTCAGGGAGAAATAGTTTGAGTGTTAGTAATTTTGCAATTTAATACATTTATAGAGCGAAGATAATGACTGAGTCTGTATCCGGCGACCCTTTACTTATCAGGTAGGTATAAGCAATAATTAAATAGGTATTTTTTACTACAAACTTAGATGATGCGCGCGACTTCGCGATGATGTCCACATGGATTCATGGTCACTTATGTCAGTCTCGCACAGTCCAAACTACAGGACGGATCGGGCTGAAATTTGGCATGTAGATGACTATTATGACGTAGACATCTGCTAATAAAGGATTTTTGAAATTCAACTCCTAAGGGTTACCCCCTTAATAGGGCATTGAAATTTGTGTAGTCCACGCGGACGAAGTCGCGGGGATAAACTAGTCGGTTACAAGATAAAAAGTAGCCTGTGGCCGTCTCCGGGATACAAGCTATCTCTGTAGCAAATTTCGTCAAAATCGGTTAAATGGATGGACCGTGAAAAGATAACAGACAGGTACATTTTCATATTTATAATTTGACCTAGTATCAGTATATTACAGTATTTAAATACTAACTGAGATTTTTTTTAATTTTTACAGTGCGCTGGATAAATCCGTCAGGGGAATTTTTCTTACAACCGGAACCCCAGAAGTTATAAAAAATCGTAAAAGACATTTTTTACGACACAATATTTCTCAATGTAGGGTTGGTTTGGTATCGGGGTTTTAACTACACCAAATGAATATAAATTAAAAAAAACAGGTTACCTTTGATGAACTTTTGACATTCATACAAGATCGTACCCATGTAACTTAAATAATTTCAGAAAAACTATTGCGAATCTTACAAAGGAACTAGGCTCATGTACGGACTTTGTTCATAGAAAACTGTCTGAAAAAATAAATGGTCCCCTAATTTCTTATACTCCCCGCCGTATTGTAAGTGTAATTCTTGTAGTGGGCTACAAAAACAGCTGGTCTATTCAATGGCTTTTTGATACAGGACAAAAAAACGAGTGGAGCTGTATTTACATCGCGTAGTCCTGAATATTATTACCGCGCATAGATTTGCCTGTTGCCATCGTAATAGAAACGATCAAAACTTTTGTCAAAATCCGAGCTTGACCGGAAAATCTTCTGAAATTAGCTAAATTGAATCAAATCTTATTCAAAGTAGGTACCTACTGTTGTACTCTTTTCATAGTCATAATTTAATCACGTAAACTTAAAACTAAAGCTACGAGCGAAATAATATTTTTCAAAGCTAACCTCTTAATTTCGGAAGGATTATAGAAGGCGAAAGAACTTTTGTTAATAATATTATAGCTTCATTAATAAGATTCAAGTATGATTAGATAGGGGTTTCTAGTAGAGGAGACAAAACATAAATGGAGCTCTAATAAAATTTAAAGTTTACTTGAATAAAATATATTCTATACTGAATATTATATTCTATTCTATTTTAATGAATCTAATTTTTTTACTGCCGCGATGGGGTAAAAATTGGTTGCATTTTTTTAATTTCGTAGTTAAAGGATTTGTGAGAGTGCAATAATGACAGTGGGCACGGTACTTATGTTTGTGTCTGATTGGACTACTTTTTCTGTTACCCTATTTTCATGTTGAACATTTTATTACATGACAGCCTATTTTTAACTGGGCTCATCATGTATGCTCACTTTGACAGCAAAATTGTGTGGATATGATTGATAGCTCAAGATATAATAACTAGGTAGGTACTTCTTTAAGTTCTGATATCGTAGCACTATAGCTGGTAGTTACTATCAAACTGGATACCAAGAAATTTTATAGTGTAGAAAAAGGCTTCGCAGTCAACCCTTGGCAAAATGTCAACAAACGGGGTAAAAAATGGAAAAGGAATGTTTATGAAGCATAACATTATAATTTTCAGTGTAATTCCAGCGACTAGTGCAATAGATGCAGTTGTGTCGTGTGAAAGTCGCGTCCTGCCACCCCAATTACTTAGATATTCATAGAATAGTTAGATATAAGGATGGTCAGTCGTTTATCGATATCGATATGATTACCTTTAGGAAAAATCTGCAACGAGAGGCGATGTCATTTGACAAATCAACAGGGTTCCTAAAAAAGAAATCAATAGGAGTAGATAAAATATTTTCAGTAGGTAGGTATGTTATTTTTGGAACGTTGGTCGTTGTATAAACTTTTAAGATATCTGGACTGGTTATTGGTTACCTTATTAATAAATTAAAAGTTCTGCAACAAAAATAATTATGACGGTTTCTTATTTCCTAAGTAGATACTTACTTAATTAAATAGTTAATATACCTAATATTATTAATCTTAAATTTTAAGGTGTCAATTTCCTTATCATAGTAGTCATAAAATTTATTTACATACAATACTTGCATAAAACAAAATGTATTGCTATTGCATGACTTTAGCAGCTGCTCTATTTAAACACGGTAGTAGATACGTAACATTATTCTTATCGATGCGAATAAAATTCATCGATAAGTTGGCAAAGGTCATCCCTGGCTCGCACCTTGACTGCCATCTGCCGATACACGTGAGGCAATTAAGGCACGGCATCGAACCTTTGGGGGTGCTACCCTCCGTCGTTGGTCGTTTACCTCTGGGGAAAGAGGGGTTGCGCGGTCAAAGCAACTTGTTTGTACTTGTTCTCACATGAAAAGACAGTAATTAGGTGCAGCTATAATAGGAACGAAGTGCAGTTTTTGTTTTAAAGAAGGCACCAAAAGCCTGAATGTCTACATTCAAGTGTAAGTGAACTTGGAGCAACCTGCATTTAACTAAAAATTTATATCTGTTACCTATAACTGAACATGTATGCCTATCTGTTACCTAAACGTTCAAGTATCGTGCATCGTTCATTAGACTCAGTTGGAATAGTTGTTGTTGGCACAAACTTAATTCTAGCACTGCACTGAATAAAGTAGAATCGGTGGTGCGCCAGTTGATCGTAACCACATCGTATAACACAATATGCCGGACATTCCCATTGGACCCTTACGAGTACGGGACCCTAAAAAAGTTTGTACATAAAATTATGACATAATATTTTTTGAGAACCACATGACTTGCCGCCAACATCTAAACTATAGTCCGTAAAAAATGACTTCTCACGCGCCATTTTAACTCTATGGATAAATTGTCACGTCAAAAGTGCGGTTCACCTAAAAAATAAGGCCTAAAATCGTACTTTTCACATGAAATTTGGCACAAGCAAGTCAAAATGGCGCGTGAGGTGTTAAATTTTACGCGTTACATACCTACATAGGCATTTGTGACCTAATAGACATTTAACAGAATTGAAACCGCAGTCTTCAGTAAACGAAATAGGTACCTACTAAGGCCACGTCTAATATGGAGTACCTACCTACTGGCATTTTTCTCTAAATGTTAAGTAGGTTTTTCGGAATATTCCTTCCCTCTGTTCAAATCCACTGGTTTAAGTTCGGAAAATGGCGGTAGGTGGCGGTAGATGTATTAGATGATTGATTGTCGATTCGCGGAATTCATGGTTTATGATAAGTAGAAGTATCTACTATAATAGGAAGGTACTATACTTAGATAATGTTCTTTAGAGTTTAGATTAGACGATTAGAATTCAGAGACAAGATTGATGTCAAAAACTTGTTTAATATACGGCCGGAAATACCACGCCAAATAGTGCGTGTTCTTGTATTTAATGAAATGAATGATGACTTCATTCATGTTTGACATGTTGAAAAACTATTTGCGTTCCCCTCTGGCACACAGGTGCGAATACTCAGAAGGTCCCGCATTCGATTTCTGTTTCGATATTTGGACAGTTTTAGGTAAAACGTAGAAGCAGGGGAGATTCGACTTTCTAGGACTAGTAAAATCTAGTACATACTATCTTCGTTTTTATTACGAACTAGCTAGTGCCCGCGACTTCGTACGCGTAGATTTAGGTTTTTAAAAATCCTGTGGGAACTCTTTGATTTTCTGGGATAAAAGTAGCCTATGTCACTGTCCAGGTCTTTAAATATTACCCATGCAATAAAATCACGTCGATCCATTGCTCCCTTGCGACGTGATTGAAGGACAAACCGATCAACCAATAAACCATCAAACCAACAAACAAACACACTTTCGCATTTATAATATGGGTACTGATTTATAATAATGTACGTGCCTAGGCAGCTAGGTACACCCATTTTCCAATGAACTAGGTATTGGTTCTGTGCAATAATTATTGCACATAATCATCATCATCATGATGATCAACGTATCGCCTGCTCACTACATGGCACGGGTGTCATCTCAGATTGAGAAGGGTTATGGCCATAGTCTATCACGCTGGCCAAGTTTGGAATTTTTCGCACGCCTACGCGAATATCAAGTATGATGCCTACTTTCTGCAGGCTTTATTTCTATGGTAGTAGGCAGTATTTTCGAGACCTTGGCGTGCTTCAAGGTCCCCGAGAGCACGCGGGATTAACCAGACGAGTTGAAGGTCGCGGCTTATTCAAATCTCGCCATTGAAACAACCGGCATCATTGATATAGGTACCTACTACCTACCTACTTAGTACCTAAATCTATCTGACTATACAAATGTAACTAAAAAATTTATCTATATGTCGGAGAACAGGAGGATGGCTGATAATTATTATTCATCTTTAGCCGACATCAGAAGGTAGTAATTAATAAGTAGGTACTTTAATCCATGTTCTTTACAAATAGTTCTCAGTAACGTATCGCACATGGAAACCATCAACGTAACACAACCAGATCACCCTAACCTAACCCTACCTATGGTCGCCTCCAACCACCCCTCACAGCGACCCCTCACCTCACTCTAAACTAGCTAACCTAAGCTAAACACTACATCGTGTGATTAGGGCGCAATTGCTATTGCAACCTCTCAATCAAGTCACGACCTACTCCGTTATCTAATCATCTCAAGGTAATCAATCACAACTTCATGAACGCTCTTAAAAGGATCATTGCATCGACTCTCTTACGATCTAAACCAGATCTTATAATTGACTTCTCATTACTAATTCAGAATATCGCAATAGCTCTACCTTCTCCACTCTGTGCACATCTGCATACAGAACACCATAGCATCGTGCGCCACACGCGCCACGACTACTATATCCACCCAAATAAGCGATCACAACAGAAACCAGGTAGAATGTAAGCTATTCGATCTCATGGGCAACTCATTGTCTAATCCATTTCAACATTACACGAGAGTCATCAATGATTCTTTATCAACCGGGTTATACGATTCTAAAGCGGGTACCTACTATCAAAGTTAACTTCAAGTTACTATCACACTAAACTATCACTTCAAACTAATCACTATCTCAACTGCCGGTATATCTCCAATTACACTCTAAATCACTAGCGTCTGCACAAATAACCTTAACGGATGTCCTTATAATAATCTATCCACTGAGCCAAACGTTAACTCACGAATTACTCTAATATTCACCAATAATTAGTACTCCATATTCGTCAAACAACTACGCGAACATTATTAATTGTGCTTTGCAGACAAAGTCACCGGATGGCACTAGATGTTACGATTTAACACAATGTACATTAGCATCGAACAATTACTGTTCTAACTATATCACAATCACCGAATTAAATATCACGATTAAGAAACTACCTACCTATCTCAAAGAATAATAATTAGCTAAGCTATAATCTGATACTTAATTAATTTAACGCGAGAGAAAATTGTGAACGACAACAAAATTCGTGCGTGTCAAAGTCCAACTCTGACAACTAAAATAAAGATGGCTACCTTCCGTAGAGTAAAACTCATACGTTTCTTTTCACGGAGTCTATAGACAGTAAGAACTCTTTCAATATCGACCCTCCAATATATATATATATAATTTATAATATATATTATATTTTCATCTAGTGAAAGAAGTGAGGGCCCCTTAGGCCCTAGTCTACTTGGTTGGACTCGAACTTTGGACGTTCATCCGTTATTATGTCATCCTGTCATCCTTATGTTTATCTCTCTGTCTGTCAGTCTTCTGAAATTACACAGAGGAGCGGACGCGCAAGCACACGTTCACGCATACGCACAACATTCACGCAATATGCGCACGCCCACTCACATATGTGCACACAAATGCGCACGCACTCTCTCTCTCTCTCTCTCACACACACACACACACACACACACACACACACACACACACACGCAAACTCTTTCACAATGACGATAAAAATGAAGTGTTGGGTATGTAGGTATGTTGGGTAGTGTTGCGTTAGATCAGAGACGGTCGCAGTGATACAGGGATTTAAGAACCTGCATAGCCCCAAAGGTATAACGTAACGTATGAACTATGACACAATTTCAAAATGAGTTTTGTAACAGCAGGCTCTTTTTTGTACTAAGCCAGTACAGCAAACCGCTTCAAATGAGCTGGATGATCTTCAATCCACATCACTTCCATTCAAATGATGTGTGAAGCGGCGTAAGTGACTCTGAAACGTGAGTTGTTCTTGTATTTTGGTCACTGATCGTATTTACCATCTTTATCATATCTGTCAAATGAAGTCACATTTACAACTTGCTGGCTCATTAGCTTGTAGAGTCAAGAACATAGAATATACATAACAGGACATTCATATTGAAATCTTACATGTAATAAATTTTTTTTTTATAAAGAATACTAGCCATGTTCAATGACTAATATTCCCCTTTCCTCTCCAACTAAGCGTCAAGCTTGTGCTAAGAGTAGGTACGACAATAGTGCAACGGGCGGGGTTTGAACCGTCGACCTTTCGGTTTTCAGTCCACTCCTGTACCCGTTGAGCTATTGAGGCTCTTAATTTTGCCAAGAGGACAAAGAGTGATATTAAAATAGACTCATTCTCTGGCAGGGTTTCCTTGAGATAATAATGCGGTGTCGCCCCAGATCCCTCAGTATAATCCATTATCATAAATAAAGGCAGTAACGGGAAGGATGCAGCTTTGGAACTTTGATGCAGCTTGAACAGCTTTTATAATTTCTGTTATGTATGGGACAAAATATGTACAGATCCTTATATTATCAGTATTTGATAATTCCTACTCAACACTTGATTAAACTATCAAATTTTTTTAGAAATAGGTAACCCCAAATTTATTTCATGCCTATTGCACTATCTGGTTTTTAGTATATTTCTGGTGCAGTCTCTTCAAAAGTTTTATTATAAATTTAACATGACATATTTATTAATTATGAATTTTGATAAAAATCAAAGACTCAATCCAGTTTCTTTATTTGCCAGATTGTGTATTCAAAGATACAAGGCAAATATAGTCATTTTTAAAAGTTCTGTATCTCCAGAGAAACCCTTATAAAAAGGAATCACTTTGTCTGACTGTCTAGAGACCTGTCAAGGGAATCAAACCTATAGGGTACTTCGTGTTGACCTAGAATCATAAAATTTGGCAGGTATCAATTTTTTATAGCACAACCGAACCGAATAATTCTGATAACTGTGAATTTGTAGATACATCACAAAAAATTAAAAAGTGTTATCTAAATAATATATAAAAGGAAAAGGTGAATGACTGACTGACTGACTGATCTATCACCACACAGCTCAAACTACTG